>NW_027467777.1:29147751-29317247 GCF_004210375.1 Tachypleus tridentatus | reverse complement strand
TAGAAATTTATTTATGGAATTCCCTCTGTTGTATAACTGTCCTCCAATAGCGAATTTATTTATGGAATTCCCTCTGTTGTATAACTGTTTTCCAATAGTGAATTTATTTATGGAATTCTCTCTGTTGTATAACTGTTCTCCAATAGCGAATTTATTTATGCAATTTCCTCTGTTGTATAACTGTTCTCCAATAATGAATTTATTTAAAGAATTCCTCTCTGTATAACTGTTTTCCAATAGCGAATTTATTTATGGAATTTTTTTGTTGTATAACTATTCTCCAATAGAGAATTTATTTATGTAATTACTTATGTTGTATAACTGTCCTCCAATAGCGAATTTATTTATGCAATTCTCCAATGTTGTATAACTGTTCTCCAATAGCGAATTTATTTATGAATTCTCTCTGTTGTATAACTGTTTTCCAATAGCGAATTTATTTATGGAATTCCATCTGTTGTATAACTTTCTCAATAGCGAATTTATTTATGAAATTAACTGTGTTGTATAACTGTCCTCCAATAGAGAATTTATTTATGAATTCCTCTGTTGTATAACTGTTCTCCAATAGCGAATTTATTTATGGAATTCTTTTGTTGTATAACTGTTCTCCAATAGTGAATTTATTTATGCAATTCTCACTGTTGTATAACTGTTCTCCAATAGAGAATTTATTTATGGAATTCCCTCTTGTATAACTGTTCTCCAATAGCGAATTTATTTATGGAATTCCCTCTGTTGTATAACTGTTCTCCAATAGCGAATTTATTTATGGAATTTTACCTGTTGTATAACTGTCCTCCAATAGCGAATTTATTTATGGAATTACCTCTGTTGTATAACTGTTCTCCAATAGCGAACTCATTTATGGAATTTCCTCTGTTGTCTAATTGTTCTCCAATAGCGAATTTATTTATGGAATTCTCCTCGTTGTATAACTGTTCTCCAATAGCGAATTTATTTATGGAATTCCCTTTGTTGCATAACTGTTATCCAATAGCGAATTTTTTTATGGAATTACCTATGTTCTATAACTGCCCTCCAATAGGAAATTTATTCATGGAATTACCTCTGTTGTATAACTGTTCTCCAAAAAGAATTTTTTTATGGAATTCCATATTTTGTATAACTGTTCTCCATAAGCGAATTTATTTATGGAATTCCCTCTGTTGTATAACTGTCCTCCAATAGCGAATTTATTTATTGAATTCCCTCTGTTGTATAACCGTTTTCCAATAGCGAATTAATTTATTGAATTCCCTCTGTTCTATAACTGTCCTCCAACAGCGAGTTTATTTATGAATTTACCTCTGTTGTATAGCTGTTCTCCAATAGTGAATTTATTTATGCAATTCTCACTGTTGTATAACTGTTCTCCAATAGCGAATTTATTTATGCATTTCTCTGTGTTGTATAACTGTTTTCCAATAGTGAATTTATTTATGGAATTACCTGTTGTATAAGTGTCCTCCAATAGCGAATTTATTTATGAATTACCTCTGTTGTATAACTGTTCTCCAATAGTGAATTTATTTATGGAATTCCCTCTGTTGTATAAATGTTCTCCAATAGTGAATTTATTTATAGAATTCCCTCTGTTGTATAACTGTTCTCCAATAACGAATTTATTTATGTAATTCTCACTGTTGTATAACTGTTCTCCAATAGCGAATTTATTTATGGAATTCCTCTGTTGTATAACTGTTCTCCAATAGCGAATTTATTTATGTTATTCATTCTGTTGTATAACTGTTCTCCAATAGTGAATTTATTTATGGAATTACCTATGTTGTATAACATTCCTCCAATAGGAAATTTATTTATGGAATTCTCTGTTGTATAACTGTCCTTTAATAGCGAATTTATTTATGGAATTCCCTGTTGTATAACTGTTTTCCAATAGTGAATTTATTTATGGAATTCTTTCTGTTGTATAACTGTTCTCCAATAGCGAATTTATTTATGCAATTTCCTCTGTTGTATAACTGTTCTCCAATAATGAATTTATTTAAAGAATTCCCTCTTTGTATAACTGCTTTCCAATAGCGAATTTATTTATGGAATTCCCTTTGTTGTATAACTATTCTCCAATGGAGAATTTATTTATGTAATTACTTATGTTCTATAACTGTCCTCCAATAGCGAATTTATTTATGAATTTCCTCTGTTGTATAACTGTTCTCCAATAGTGAATTTATTCATGCAATTCTCACTGTTGTATAACTGTTCTCCAATAGCGAATTTATTTATGCATTTCTCTGTGTTGTATAACTGTTTTCCAATAGTGAATTTATTTATGGAATTACCTGTTGTATAACTGTCCTCCAATAGCGAATTTATTTATGAATTACCTCTGTTGTATAACTGTTCTCCAATAGTGAATTTATTTATGGAATTCCCTCTGTTGTATAACTGTTCTCCAATAGTGAATTTATTTATGGAATTCCTCTGTTGTATAACTGTTCTCCAATAACGAATTTATTTATGTAATTCTCACTGTTGTATAACTGTTCTCCAATAGCGAATTTATTTATGGAATTCCCTCTGTTGTATAACTGTTCTCCAATAGCGAATTTATTTATGTTATTCATTCTGTTGTATAACTGTTCTCCAATAGTGAATTTATTTATGGAATTACCTATGTTGTATAACATTCCTCCAATAGGAAATTTATTTATGGAATCTCTCTTTTGTATAACTGTCCTCCAATAGCGAATTTATTTATGGAATTCCCTCTGTTGTATAACTGTTTTCCAATAGTGAATTTATTTATGGAATTCTTTCTGTTGTATAACTGTTCTCCAATAGCGAATTTATTTATGCAATTTCCTCTGTTGTATAACTGTTCTCCAATAATGAATTTATGTAAAGAATTCCCTCTCTTGTATAACTGTTTTCCAATAGCGAATTTATTTATGGAATTCCCTTTGTTGTATAACTGTTCTCCAATGGAGAATTTATTTATGTAATTACTTATGTTGTATAACTGTCCTCCAACAGCGAATTTATTTATGGAATTCCCTGTGTTGTATAACTGTTCTCCAATAGCGAATTTATTTATGTAATTCTCACTGTTGTATAACTGTTCTCCAATAGCGAATTTATTTATGGAATTCCCTCTGTTGTATAACTGTTCTCCAATAGCGAATTTATTTATGTTATTCATTCTGTTGTATAACTGTTCTCCAATAGTGAATTTATTTATGGAATTACCTATGTTGTATAACATTCCTCCAATAGGAAATTTATTTATGGAATTCCCTTTTTGTATAACTGTCCTCCAACAGCGAATTTATTTATGGAATTCCCTCTGTTGTATAACTGTTTTCCAATAGCGAATTTATTTATGGAATTCTTTCTGTTGTAAAACTGTTCTCCAATAGCGAATTTATTTATGCAATTTCTCTGTTGTATAACTGTTCTCCAATAATGAATTTATGTAAAGAATTCCCTCTGTTGTATAACTGCTTTCCAATAGCGAATTTATTTATGGAATTCTTTTTGTTGTATAACTATTCTCCAAAGAGAATTTATTTATGTAATTACTTATGTTCTATAACTGTCCTCCAACAGCGAATTTATTTATGAATTACCTCTGTTGTATAACTGTTCTCCAATAGCGAATTTATTTATGCAATTCTCACTGTTGTATAACTGTTCTCCAATAGCGAATTTATTTATGCATTTCTCTGTGTTGTATAACTGTTTTCCAATAGCGAATTTATTTATGGAATTACCTGTTTGTATAACTGTCCTCCAATAGCGAATTTATTTATGAATTACCTCTGTTGTATAACTGTTCTCCAATAGCGAATTTATTTATGGAATTCCCTCTGTTGTATAAATATTCTCCAACAGTGAATTTATTTATAGAATTCCTTCTGTTGTATAACTGTTCTCCAATAACTAATTCATTTATGTAATTCTCACTGTTGTATATCTGTTCTCCTCTAGCGAATTTCTTTATGGAATTCCCTCTGTTGTATAACTGTTCTCCAATAGCGAATTTATTTATGTTATTCATTCTGTTGTATAACTGTTCTCCAATAGTGAATTTATTTATGGAATTACCTATGTTGTGTAACATTCCTCCAATAGGAAATTTATTTATGGAATTCTCTCTTTTGTATAACTGTTTTCCAATATCGAATTTATTTATGGAATTCCATCTGTTGTATAACATTTCTCAAGTAGCGGATTTATTTGTGAAATTAACTGTGTTGTATAACTGTCCTCCAATAGAGAATTTATTTATGAATTCCATCTGTTGTATAACTGTTCTCCAATAGCGAATTTATTTATGGAATTCTTTTTGTTGTATAAATATTCTCCAATAGTGAATTTATTTATGCAATTCTCACTGTTGTATATCTGTTCTCCAGTAGAGAATTTATTTATGGAATTCCCTCTTTTGTATAACTGTCTTCCAATAGCGTATTTATTCATGGAATTCTTTCCGTTGTATAACTGTTCTCCAATAGCGAATTTATTTATGGAATTTTACCTGTTGTATAACTGTCCTCCAAGAGCGAATTTATTTATGGAATTACCTCTGTTGTATAACTGTTCTCCAATAGCGAACTCATTTATGGAATTTCCTCTGTTGTATAATTGTTCTCCAATAGCGAATTTATTTATGGAATTCCCCTCGTTGTATAACTGTTCTCCAATAGCGAATTTATTTATGGAATTCCCTTTGTTGCATAACTGTTATCCAATATCGAATTTTTTTATGGAATTACCTATGTTCTATAACTGCCCTCCAATAGGAAATTTATTCATGGAATTACCTCTGTTGTATAACTGTTCTCCAAAAGAATTTTTTTATGGAATCCATATTTTGTATAACTGTTCTCCATAAGTGAATTTATTTATGGAATTCCCTCTGTTGTATAACTGTCCACCAATAGCGAATTTATTTATTTAATTCCCTCTGTTGTATAACCGTTTTCCAATAGCGAATTTATTTATTGAATTCCCTCTGTTGTATAACTGTCCTCCAATATCGAATTTATTTATGGAATTCCATCTGTTGTATAACTATTCTACAATGGAGAATTTATTTATGTAATTACTTATGTTCTATAACTGTTTTCCAACAGCGAGTTTATTTATGAATTTACCTCTGTTGTATAGCTGTTCTCCAATAGTGAATTTATTCATGCAATTCTCACTGTTGTATAACTGTTCTCCAATAGCGAATTTATGTATGCATTTCTCTGTGTTGTATAACTGTTTTCCAATAGTGAATTTATTTATGGAATTACCTGGGTTGTATGAGTGTCCTCCAATAGCGAATTTATTAATGAATTACCTCTGTTGTATAATTGTTCTCCAATAGTGAATTTATTTATGGAATTCCCTCTGTTGTATAAATATTCTCCAACAGTGAATTTATTTATAGAATTCCCTCTGTTGTATAACTGTTCTCCAATAACGAATTCATTTATGTAATTCTCACTGTTGTATATCTGTTCTCCTGTAGCGAATTTATTTATGGAATTCCCTCTGTTGTATAACTGTTCTCCAATAGCGAATTTATTTATGTTATTCATTCTGTTGTATAACTGTTCTCCAATAGTGAATTTATTTATGGAATTACCTATGTTGTATAACATTCCTCCAATAGGAAATTTATTTATGGAATTCTCTTTGTATAACTGTCCTTAACAGCGAATTTATTTATGGAATTCCCTCTGTTGTAAAACTGTTTTCCAATAGTGAATTTATTTATGGAATTCTTTCTGTTGGAAAACTGTTCTCCAATAGCGAATTTATTTATGCAATTTCCTCTGTTGTATAACTGTTCTCCAATAATGAATTTATGTAAAGAATTCCCTCTCTTGTATAACTGCTTTCCAATAGCGAATTTATTTATGGAATTCCCTTTGTTGTATAACTATTCTCCAATGGAGAATTTATTTATGTAATTACTTATGTTCTATAACTGTCCTCCAACAGCGAATTTATTTATGGAATTCCCTCTGTTGTATAACTGTTCTCCAATAGCGAATTTATTTATGTAATTCTCACTGTTGTATAACTGTTCTCCAATAGCGAATTTATTTATGGAATTCCCTGTTGTATAACTGTTCTCCAATAGCGAATTTATTTATTTTATTCATTCTGTTGTATAACTGTTCTCCAATAGTGAATTTATTTATGGAATTACCTATGTTGTATAACATTCCTCCAATAGGAAATTTATTTATGGAATTCCCTTTTGTATAACTGTCCTTTAACAGCGAATTTATTTATGGAATTCCCTCTGTTGTAAAACTGTTTTCCAATAGTGAATTTATTTATGGAATTCTTTCTGTTGTATAACTGTTCTCCAATAGCGAATTTATTTATGCAATTTCTCTGTTGTATAACTGTTCTCCAATAATGAATTTATGTAAAGAATTCCCTCTGTTGTATAACTGCTTTCCAATAGCGAATTTATTTATGGAATTCCCTTTGTTGTATAACTATTCTCCAATGGAGAATTTATTTATGTAATTACTTATGTTCTATAACTGTCCTCCAACAGCGAATTTATTTATGGAATTCCCTGTGTTGTATAACTGTTCTCCAATAGCGAATTTATTTATGTAATTCTCACTGTTGTATAACTGTTCTCCAATAGCGAATTTATTTATGGAATTCCCTCTGTTGTATAACTGTTCTCCAATAGCGAATTTATTTATGTTATTCATTCTGTTGTATAACTGTTCTCCAATAGCGAATTTATTTATGGAATTACCTATGTTGTATAACATTCCTCCAATAGGAAATTTATTTATGGAATTCCTCTTTTGTATAACTGTTCTTAACAGCGAATTTATTTATGGAATTCCCTCTGTTGTATAACTGTTTTCCAATAGTGAATTTATTTATGGAATTCTTTCTGTTGTATAACTGTTCTCCAATAGCGAATTTATTTATGCAATTTCCTCTGTTGTATAACTGTTCTCCAATAATGAATTTATGTAAAGAATTCCCTCTCTTGTATAACTGTTTCCAATAGCGAATTTATTTATGGAATTCCCTTTGTTGTATAACTGTTCTCCAATGGAGAATTTATTTATGTAATTACTTATGTTGTATAACTGTCCTCCAATAGCGAATTTATTTATGGAATTCCTCTGTTGTATAACTGTTCTCCAATAGCGAATTTATTTATGGAATTCTCACTGTTGTTAACTGTTCTCCAATAGAGAATTTATTTATGAATTACCTCTGTTGTATAACTGTTTTCCAATAGCGAATTTATTTATTGAATTCCCTCTGTTGTATAACTGTCCTCCAATATCGAATTTATTTATGGAATTCCATCTGTTGTATAACTGTTCTCCAATGGAGAATTTATTTATGTAATTACTTATGTTCTATAACTGTCCTCCAACAGCGAATTTATTTATGGAATTACCTCTGTTGTATAACTGTTCTCCAATAGCGAATTTATTCATGCAATTCTCACTGTTGTATAACTGTTCTCCAATAGCGAATTTATTTATGCATTTCTCTGTGTTGTATAACTGTTTTCCAATAGCGAATTTATTTATGGAATTACCTGGGTTGTATAACTGTCCTCCAATAGCGAATTTATTTATGAATTACCTCTGTTGTATAACTGTTCTCCAATAGTGAATTTATTTATGGAATTCCCTCTGTTGTATAACTGTTCTCCAATAGTGAATTTATTTATGGAATTCCTTCTGTTGTATAACTGTTCTCCAATAGCGAATTTATTTATGTAATTCTCACTGTTGTATAACTGTTCTCCTCTAGCGAATTTCTTTATGGAATTCCCTCTGTTGTATAACTGTTCTCCAATAGCGAATTTATTTATGTTATTCATTCTGTTGTATAACTGTTCTCCAATAGTGAATTTATTTATGGAATTACCTATGTTGTGTAACATTCCTCCAATAGGAATTTATTTATGGAATTCTCTGTTGTATAACTGTTTTCCAATATCGAATTTATTTATGGAATTCCATCTGTTGTATAACATTTCTCAATAGCGAATTTATTTGTGAAATTAACTGTGTTGTATGACTCTCCTCCAATAGAGTATTTATTTATGAATTCCATCTGTTGTATAACTGTTCTCCAATAGCGAATTTATTTATGGAATTCTTTTTGTTGTATAAATATTCTCCAATAGTGAATTTATTTATGCAATTCTCACTGTTGTATATCTGTTCTCCAGTAGAGAATTTATTTATGGAATTCCCTCTTTTTGTATAACTGTCTTCCAATAGCGTATTTATTCATGGAATTCTTTCCGTTGTATAACTGTTCTCCAATAGCGAATTTATTTATGGAATTTTACCTGTTGTATAACTGTCCTCCAAGAGCGAATTTATTTATGGAATTACCTCTGTTGTATAACTGTTCTCCAATAGCGAATTTATTTATGGAATTTCCTCTGTTGTATAACTGTTCTCCAATAGCGAATTTATTTATGGAATTCCCTGTTGTATAACTGTTCTCCAATAGCGAATTTATTTATGGAATTCCCTTTGTTGTATAACTGTTCTCCAATAGCGAATTTATTTATGGAATTACCTATGTTCTATAACTGTCCTCCAATAGGAATTTATTTATGGAATTACCTCTGTTGTATAACTGTTCTCCAAAAGAATTTTTTTATGGAATCCATATTTTGTATAACTGTTCTCCATAAGTGAATTTATTTATGGAATTCCCTCTGTTGTATAACTGTCCACCAATAGCGAATTTATTTATTTAATTCCCTCTGTTGTATAACCGTTTTCCAATAGCGAATTTATTTATTGAATTCCCTCTGTTGTATAACTGTCCTCCAATATCGAATTTATTTATGGAATTCCATCTGTTGTATAACTGTTCTCCAATGGAGAATTTATTTATGTAATTACTTATGTTGTATAACTGTTTTCCAACAGCGAATTTATTTATGAATTTACCTCTGTTGTATAACTGTTCTCCAATAGTGAATTTATTCATGCAATTCTCACTGTTGTATAACTGTTCTCCAATAGCGAATTTATGTATGCATTTCTCTGTGTTGTATAACTGTTTTCCAATAGTGAATTTATTTATGGAATTACCTGGGTTGTATGAGTGTCCTCCAATAGCGAATTTATTAATGAATTACCTCTGTTGTATAATTGTTCTCCAATAGTGAATTTATTTATGGAATTCCCTCTGTTGTATAAATATTCTCCAACAGTGAATTTATTTATAGAATTCCCTCTGTTGTATAACTGTTCTCCAATAACGAATTCATTTATGTAATTCTCACTGTTGTATATCTGTTCTCCAATAGCGAATTTATTTATGGAATTCCCTCTGTTGTATAACTGTTCTGCAATAGTGAATTTATTTATGTTATTCATTCTGTTGTATAACTGTTCTCCAATAGTGAATTTATTTATGGAATTACCTATGTTGTGTAACATTCCTCCAATAGGAAATTTATTTATGGAATTCTCTCTTTTGTATAACTGTCCTTTAACAGCGAATTTATTGATGGAATTCCCTCTGTTGTAAAACTGTTTTCCAATAGTGAATTTATTTATGGAATTCTTTCCGTTGGAAAACTGTTCTCCAATAGCGAATATATTTATGCAATTTCCTCTGTTGTATAACTGTTCTCCAATAATGAATTTATGTAAAGAATTCCCTCTCTTGCATAACTGCTTTCCAATAGCGAATTTATTTATGGAATTCCCTTTGTTGTATAACTATTCTCCAATGGAGAATTTATTTATGTAATTACTTATGTTCTATAACTGTCCTCCAACAGCGAATTTATTTATGGAATTCCCTGTGTTGTATAACTGTTCTCCAATAGCGAATTCATTTATGTAATTCTCACTGTTGTATATCTGTTCTCCCGTAGCGAATTTATTTATGGAATTCCCTCTGTTGTATAACTGTTCTCCAATAGCGAATTTATTTATTTTATTCATTCTGTTGTATAACTGTTCTCCAATAGTGAATTTGTTTATGGAATTACCTATGTTGTATAACATTCCTCCAATAGGAAATTTATTTATGGAATTCCCTCTTTTGTATAACTGTCCTTTAACAGCGAATTTATTGATGGAATTCCCTCTGTTGTAAAACTGTTTTCCAATAGTGAATTTATTTATGGAATTCTTTCTGTTGGAAAACTGTTCTCCAATAGCGAATATATTTATGCAATTTCCTCTGTTGTATAACTGTTCTCCAATAATGAATTTATGTAAAGAATTCCCTCTCTTGCATAACTGCTTTCCAATAGCGAATTTATTTATGGAATTCCCTTTGTTGTATAACTATTCTCCAATGGAGAATTTATTTATGTAATTACTTATGTTCTATAACTGTCCTCCAACAGCGAATTTATTTATGGAATTCCTGTGTTGTATAACTGTTCTCCAATAGCGAATTTATTTATGTAATTCTCACTGTTGTATATCTGTTCTCCAATAGCGAATTTATTTATGGAATTCCCTCTGTTGTATAACTGTTCTCCAATAGCGAATTTATTTATGTTATTCATTCTGTTGTATAACTGTTCTCCAATAGTGAATTTATTTATGGAATTACCTATGTTGTATAACATTCCTCCAATAGGAAATTTATTTATGGAATTCCCTCTTTGTATAACTGTTCTTAACAGCGAATTTATTGATGGAATTCCCTCTGTTGTAAAACTGTTTTCCAATAGTGAATTTATTTATGGAATTCTTTCTGTTGGAAAACTGTTCTCCAATAGCGAATATATTTATGCAATTTCCTCTGTTGTATAACTGTTCTCCAATAATGAATTTATGTAAAGAATTCCCTCTCTTGCATAACTGCTTTCCAATAGCGAATTTATTTATGGAATTCCCTTTGTTGTATAACTATTCTCCAATGGAGAATTTATTTATGTAATTACTTATGTTCTATAACTGTCCTCCAACAGCGAATTTATTTATGGAATTCCTGTGTTGTATAACTGTTCTCCAATAGCGAATTAATTTATACAATTCTCACTGTTGTTCAACTGTTCTCCAATAGAGAATTTATTTATGAATTACCTCTGTTGTGTAACTGTTTTCCAATAGCGAATTTATTTATTGAATTCCCTCTGTTGTATAACTGTCCTCCAATATCGAATTTATTTATGGAATTCCATCTGTTGTATAACTATTCTCCAATGGAGAATTTATTTATGTAATTACTTATGTTCTATAACTGTCCTCCAACAGCGAGTTTATTTATGGAATTACCTCTGTTGTATAGCTGTTCTCTAATAGCGAATTTATTCATGCAATTCTCACTGTTGTATAACTGTTCTCCAATAGCGAATTTATTTATGCATTTCTCTGTGTTGTATAACTGTTTTCCAATAGCGAATTTATTTATGGAATTACCTGGGTTGTATGAGTGTCCTCCAATAGCGAATTTATTTATGAATTATCTCTGTTGTATAACTGTTCTCCAATAGCGAATTCATTTATGTAATTCTTACTGTTGTATATCTGTTTTCCAGTAGCGAATTTATTTATGCAATTTCCTCTGTTGTATAACTGTTCTCCAATAATGAATTTATGTAAAGAATTCCCTCTCTTGCATAACTGTTTTCCAATAGCGAATTTATTTATGGAATTCCCTTTGTTGTATAACTATTCTCCAATGGAGAATTTATTTATGTAATTACTTATGTTCTATAACTGTCCTCCAATAGCGAATTTATTTATGCAATTCTCACTGTTGTATAACTGTTCTCCAATTGCGAATTTATTTATGCAATTCTCTCTGTTGTATAACTGTTTTCCAATATCGAATTTATTTATGGAATTCCATCTGTTGTATAACATTTCTCAAGTAGCGGATTTATTTGTGAAATTAACTGTGTTGTATGACTCTCCTCCAATAGAGTATTTATTTATGAATTCCGTCTGTTGTATAACTGTTCTCCAATAGCGAATTTATTTTTGGAATTCCCTTTGTTGTATAAATGTTCTCCAATAGTGAATTTATTTATGCAATTCTCACTGTTGTATACCTGTTCTCCAATAGCGAATTTATTTATGCATTTCTCTCTGTTGTATAACTGTTTTCCAATAGCGAATTTTATTTATGGAATTACCTGGGTTGTATAAGTGTCCTCCAATAGCGAATTTATTTATGAATTACCTCTGTTGTATAACTGTTCTCCAATAGCGAATTTATTTATGTAATTCTCACTGTTGTGTATCGTTTCTGCAGTAGCGAATTTATTTATGGAATTCCCTCTGTTGTATAACTGTTCTCCAATAGGGAATTTATTTATGTTGTTCATTCTGTTGTATAACTGTTCTCGAATAGCGAATTTATTTATGCAATTTCCTCTGTGTTATAACTGTTCTCCAATAATGAATTTATGTAAAGAATTCCCTCTCTTGTATAACTGTTTTCAATAGCGAATTTATTTATGGAATTCCCTTTGTTGTATAACTATTCTCCAATGGAGAATTTATTTATGTAATTACTTATGTTCTATAACTGTCCTCCAACAGCGAATTTATTTATGGAATTCCCTGTGTTGTATAACTGCTCTTCAATAGCGAATTTATTTATGCAATTCTCACTGTTGTATAACTGTTCTCCAATAGCGAATTAATTTATACAATTCTCACTGTTGTTCAACTGTTCTCCAATAGAGAATTTATTTATGAATTACCTCTGTTGTATAACTGTCCTCCAATAGCGAATTTATTTATTGAATTCCTTCTGTTGTATAACTGTCCTCCAATAGCGAATTTATTTATGGAATTCCCTCTGTTGTATAAGTATTCTCCAAAAGTGAATTTATTTATAGAATTCCCTCTGTTGTATAACTGTTCTCCAATAGCGAATTTATTTATGTAATTCTCACTGTTGTGTATCTGTTCTGCAGTAGCGAATTTATTTATGGAATTCCCTTTGTTGTATAACTGTTTTCCAATAGGGAATTTATTTATGTTGTTCATTCTGTTGTATAACTGTTCTCCAAAAGCGAATTTATTTATGGAATTACCTATGTTGTATAACATTCCTCCAATAGCGAATTCTTTTTTGGAATTCCCTTTGTTGTATAAATGTTCTCCAATAGTGAATTTATTTATAGAATTCCATCTGTTGTCTATCTGTTTTCTAATAGCGAATTAATTTATGCAATTCTCACTGTTGTATAACTGTTCCGAAAGAGAGAATTTAT
This sequence comes from Tachypleus tridentatus, assembly GCF_004210375.1. Lineage (NCBI taxonomy): Eukaryota > Metazoa > Arthropoda > Merostomata > Xiphosura > Limulidae > Tachypleus > Tachypleus tridentatus. Next base: position 29,304,061 of record NW_027467777.1, on the reverse strand, counting down.
TTATGGAATGATATATGTTGTATAACTGTCCTCCAATAGAGAATTTTTTTATGGAATTACCTCCGTTGTATAAATGTCTTCCAATAGCGAATTTATTCATGGAATTCTCTCCGTTGTAGAACTGTTCTCCAATAGGGAATTTATTTATGCAATTCTCACTGTTATATAACTGTCCTCCAATAGAGAATTTATTTATGGAATTACCTATGTTCTATAACTGTCCTCCAATAGCGAATTTATTTATGGAATTCTCTCTGTTGCATAACTGTTGTCCAATAGCGAATTAATTTATACAATTCTCACTGTTGTTCAACTGTTCTCCAATAGAGAATTTATTGATGAATTACCTCTGTTGTATAACTGTCCTCCAATAGCGAATTTATTTATTGAATTCCCTCTGTTGTATAACCGTTTTCCAATAGCGAATTTATTTATTGAATTCCCTCTGTTGTATAACTGTCCTCCAATATCGAATTTATTTATGGAATTCCATCTGTTGTATAACTATTCTCCAATGGAGAATTTATTTATGTAAATACTTATGTTCTATAACTGTCCTCCAAAAGCGAGTTTATTTATGAATTTACCTCTGTTGTATAGCTGTTCTCCAATAGTGAATTTATTCATGCAATTCTCACTGTTGTATAATTGTTCTCCAATAGTGAATTTATTTATAGAATTCCCTCTGTTGTATAACTGTTCTCCAATAACGAATTCATTTATGTAATTCTCACTGTTGTATAACTGTTCTCCAATAGCGAATTTATTTATGGAATTCCCTCTGTTGTATAACTGTTCTCCAATAGCGAATTTATTTATGTTATTCATTCTGTTGTATAACTGTTCTCCAATAGTGAATTTATTTATGGAATTACCTATGTTGTATAACATTCCTCCAATAGGAAATTTATTTATGGAATTCCCTCTTTTGTATAACTGTCCTTTGACAGCGAATTTATTGATGGAATTCCCTCTGTTGTAAAACTGTTTTCCAATAGTGAATTTATTTATGGAATTCTTTCTGTTGTAAAACTGTTCTCCAATAGCGAATTTATTTATGCAATTTCCTCTGTTGTATAACTGTTCTCCAATAATGAATTTATGTAAAGAATTCCCTCTCTTGCATAACTGCTTTCCAATAGCCAATTTATTTATGGAATTCCCTTTGTTGTATAACTATTCTCCAATGGGGAATTTATTTATGTAATTACTTATGTTCTATAACTGTCCTCCAACAGCGAATTTATTTATGGAATTCCCTGTGTTGTATAACTGTTCTCCAATAGCGAATTTATTTATGTAATTCTCACTGTTGTATATCTGTTCTCCTGTAGCGAATTTATTTATGGAATTCCCTGTGTTGTATAACTGTTCTCCAATAGCGAATTAATTTATACATTTCTCACTGTTGTTCAACTGTTCTCCAATAGAGAATTTATTTATGGAATTCACTCTGTTGTATAACTGTTCTCCAATAGCGAATTTATTTATTGAATTTCCTCTGTTGTATAACTGTTCTCCAATAGTGAATTTATTTATGGAATTACCTATGTTGTATAACATTCCTCCAATAGGAAATTTATTTATGGAATTCCCTCTTTTGTATAACTGTCCTTTAACAGCGAATTTATTTATGGAATTCCCTCTGTTGTATAACTGTTTTCCAATAGTGAATTTATTTATGGAATTCTCTCTGTTGGAAATCTGTTCTCCAATAGCGAATTTATTTATGCAATTTCCTCTGTTGTATAACTGTTCTCCAATAATGAATTTATGTAAAGAATTCCCTCTCATGCATAACTGTTTTCCAATAGCGAATTTATTTATGGAATTCCCTTTGTTGTATAACTATTCTCCAATGGAGAATTTATTTATGTAATTACTTATGTTCTATAACTGTCCTCCAATAGCGAATTTATTTATGGAATTCTCACTGTTGTATAACTGTTCTCCAATAGCGAATTTATTTATGCAATTCTCTCTGTTGTATAACTGTTTTCCAATATCGAATTTATTTATGGAATTCCATCTGTTGTATAACATTTCTCAAGTAGCGGATTTATTTGTGGAATTCCCTCTTTTGTATAACTGTCTTCCAATAGCGTATTTATTCATGGAATTCCCTCCGTTGTATAACTGTTCTCCAATAGCGAATTTATTTATGGAATTTTACCTGTTGTATAACTGTTCTCCAATAGCGAACTCATTTATGGAATTTCCTCTGTTGTATAATTGTTCTCCAATAGCGAATTTTTTTTATGGAATTCCCCTGTTGTATAACTGTTCTCCAATAGCGAATTTATTGATGTAATTTTTTCTGTTGTATAACTGTTCTCCAATAGCGAACTCATTTATGGAATTTCCTCTGTTGTATAATTGTTCTCCAATAGCGAATTTTTTTTATGGAATTCCCCCCGTTGTATAACTGTTCTCCAATAGCGAATTTATTTATGGAATTACCTTTGTTGTATAACTGTTCTCCAATAGGAATTTATTTATGGAATTACCTCTGTTGTATAACTGTTCTCCAATAAAGAATTTATTTATGGAATTCCATATTTTGTATAACTGTTCTCCATAAGCGAATTTATTTATGGAATTCCCTCTGTTGTATAACTGTCCTCCAATAGCGAATTTCTTTATTGAATTCCCTCTGTTGTATAACCGTTTTCCAATAGCGAATTTATTTATTGAATTTCCTCTGTTGTTTTACTGTCCTCCAATATCGAATTTATTTATGGAATTCCATCTGTTGTATAACTGTTCTCCAATGGAGAATTTATTTATGTAATTACTTATGTTCTATAACTGTCCTCCAATAGCGAATTTATTTATGAATTTACCTCTGTTGTATAACTGTTCTCCAATAGTGAATTTATTCATGCAATTCTCACTGTTGTATAACTGTTCTCCAATAGCGAATTTATTTATGCATTTCTCTGTGTTGTATAACTGTTTTCCAATAGTGAATTTATTTATGGAATTACCTGAATTGTATGAGTGTCCTCCAATAGCGAACTCATTTATGGAATTTCCTCTGTTGTATAATTGTTCTCCAATAGCGAATTTTTTTTATGGAATTCCCCTCGTTGTATAACTGTTCTCCAATAGCGAATTTTTTTATGGAATTACCTTTGTTCTATAACTGCCCTCCAATAGGAAATTTATTCATGGAATTACCTCTGTTGTATAACTGTTCTCCAATAAAGAATTTATTTATGGAATTCCATATTTTGTATAACTGTTCTCCATAAGCGAATTTATTTATGGAATTCCCTCTGTTGTATAACTGTCCTCCAATAGCGAATTTCTTTATTGAATTCCCTCTGTTGTATAACCGTTTTCCAATAGCGAATTTATTTATTGAATTTCCTCTGTTGTTTTACTGTCCTCCAATATCGAATTTATTTATGGAATTCCATCTGTTGTATAACTATTCTCCAATGGAGAATTTATTTATGTAATTACTTATGTTCTATAACTGTCCTCCAACAGCGAGTTTATTTATGAATTTACCTCTGTTGTATAGCTGTTCTCCAATAGTGAATTTATTCATGCAATTCTCACTGTTGTATAACTGTTCTCCAATAGCGAATTTATTTATGCATTTCTCTGTGTTGTATAACTGTTTTCCAATAGTGAATTTATTTATGGAATTACCTGAATTGTATGAGTGTCCTCCAATAGCGAATTTATTATTGAATTACCTCTGTTGTATAATTGTTCTCCAATAGTGAATTTATTTATGGAATTCCCTCTGTTGTATAACTGTTCTCCAACAGTGAATTTATTTATAGAATTCCCTCTGTTGTATAACTGTTCTCCAATAACGAATTTATTTATGTAATTCTTACTGTTGTATATCTGTTCTCCAATAGCGAATTTATTTATGGAATTCCCTCTGTTGTATAACTGTTCTCCAATAGCGAATTTATTTATGTTATTCATTCTGTTGTATAACTGTTCTCCAATAGTGAATTTATTTATGGAATTACCTATGTTGTATAACATTCCTCCAATAGGAAATTTATTTATGGAATTCCCTCTTTTGTATAACTGTCCTTTAACAGCGAATTTATTGATGGAATTCCCTCTGTTGTAAAACTGTTTTCCAATAGTGAATTTATTTATGGAATTCTTTCTGTTGGAAAACTGTTCTCCAATAGCGAATATATTTATGCAATTTCCTCTGTTGTATAACTGTTCTCCAATAATGAATTTATGTAAAGAATTCCCTCTCTTGCATAACTGCTTTCCAATAGCGAATTTATTTATGGAATTCCCTTTGTTGTATAACTATTCTCCAATGGAAAATTTATTTATGTAATTACTTATGTTCTATAACTGTCCTCCAACAGCGAATTTATTTATGGAATTCCCTGTGTTGTATAACTGTTCTCCAATAGCGAATTCATTTATGTAATTCTCACTGTTGTATATCTGTTCTCCTGTACCGATTTTATTTATGTAATTCCCTCAGTTGTATAACTGTTTTCCAATAGCGAATTTATTTATGGAATTCGCTCTGTTGTATAACTGTTATCCAATAACAATAACGAATTTATTTATGGAATTCCCTTTGTTGTATAACTATTCTCCAATGGAGAATTTATTTATGTAATTACTTATGTTCTATAACTGTCCTCCAACAGCGAATTTATTTATAGAATTCCCTCTGTTATATAACTGTTCTCCAATAGTTAATTTATTTATGGAATTCGCTCTGTTGTATAACTGTTCTCCAATAACGAATTTATTTATGGAATTTTTTCTGTTGTATAACTGTTCTCCAATAGCGAATTTATTTATGGAATAACCTATGTTGTATAACATTCCTCCAATAGGAAATTTATTTATGGAATTACCTCTGTTGTATAACTGTCATCCAATAGCAAATTTATTTATGGAATTCCCTCTGTTGTATAACTGTTCTCCAATAGCGAATTTATTTATGGAATTCCCTCTGTTGTATAACTGTTCTCCAATGGAGAATTTATTTATGTAATTACTTATGTTGTATAACTGTCCTCCAATAGCGAATTTATTTATGAATTTACCTCTGTTGTATAGCTGTTCTCCAATAGCGAATTTATTCATGCAATTCTCACTGTTGTATAACTGTTCTCCAATAGCGAATTTATTTATGCATTTCTCTGTGTTGCATAACTGTTTTCCAATAGTGAATTTATTTATGGAATACCTGGGTTGTATGAGTGTCCTCCAATAGCGAATTTATTTATGAATTACCTCTGTTGTATAATTGTTCTCCAATAGCGAATTTATTTATGGAATTCCCTCTGTTGTATAAATACTCTCCAAAAGTGAATTTATTTATAGAATTCCCTCTGTTGTATAACTGTTCTCCAATAGCGAATTTATTTATGTAATTCTCACTGTTGTGTATCTGTTCTGCAGTAGCGAATTTATTTATGGAATTCCCTTTGTTGTATAACTGTTTTCCAATAGGGAATTTATTTATGTTGTTCATTCTGTTGTATAACTGTTCTACAAAAGCGAATTTATTTATGGAATTACCTATGTTGTATAACATTCCTCCAACAGCGAATTCTTTTTTGGAATTCCCTTTGTTGTATAAATGTTCTCCAATAGTGAATTTATTTATAGAATTCCATCTGTTGTCTATCTGTTTTCTAATAGCAGATTAATTTATGCAATTCTCACTGTTGTATAACTGTTCCGAAAGAGAGAATTTATTTATGGAATGATATATGTTGTATAACTGTCCTCCAATAGAGAATTTTTTTATGGAATTACCTCCGTTGTATAAATGTCTTCCAATAGCGAATTTATTCATGGAATTCTCTCCGTTGTAGAACTGTTCTCCAATAGGGAATTTATTCATGCAATTCTCACTGTTATATAACTCTCCTCCAATAGAGAATTTATTTATGGAATTACCTATGTTCTATAACTGTCCTCCAATAGCGAATTTATTTATGGAATTCTCTCTGTTGCATAACTGTTGTCCAATAGCGAATTAATTTATACAATTCTCACTGTTGTTCAACTGTTCTCCAATAGAGAATTTATTTATGAATTACCTCTGTTGTATAACTGTCCTCCAATAGCGAATTTATTTATTGAATTCCCTCTGTTGTATAACTGTCCTCCAATAGCGAATTTATTTATGGAATTCCCTCTGTTGTATAAATATTCTCCAAAAGTGAATTTATTTATAGAATTCCCTCTGTTGTATAACTGTTCTCCAATAGCGAATTTATTTATGTAATTCTCACTGTTGTGTATCTGTTCTGCAGTAGCGAATTTATTTATGGAATTCCCTTTGTTGTATAACTGTTCTCCAATAGGGAATTTATTTATGTTGTTCATTCTGTTGTATAACTGTTCTCCAAAAGCGAATTTATTTATGGAATTACCTATGTTGTATAACATTCCTCCAATAGCGAATTCTTTTTTGGAATTCCCTTTGTTGTATAAATGTTCTCCAATAGTGAATTTATTTATAGAATTCCATCTGTTGTCTATCTGTTTTCTAATAGCGAATTAATTTATGCAATTCTCACTGTTGTATAACTGTTCCGAAATAGAGAATTTATTTATGGAATGATATCTGTTGTATAACTGTCCTCCAATAGAGAATTTATTTATGGAATTACCTCCGTTGTATAAATGTCTTCCAATAGCGAATTTATTCATGGAATTCTCTCCGTTGTAGAACTGTTCTCCAATAGGGAATTTATTCATGCAATTCTCACTGTTATATAACTCTCCTCCAATAGAGAATTTATTTATGGAATTACCTATGTTCTATAACTGTCCTCCAATAGCGAATTTATTTATGGAATTCTCTCTGTTGCATAACTGTTGTCCAATAGCGAATTAATTTATACAATTCTCACTGTTGTTCAACTGTTCTCCAATAGAGAATTTATTGATGAATTACCTCTGTTGTATAACTGTCCTCCAATAGCGAATTTATTTATTGAATTTCCTCTGTTGTATAACTGTTTTCCAATAGCGAATTTATTTATTGAATTCCCTCTGTTGTATAACTGTCCTCCAATATCGAATTTATTTATGGAATTCCATCTGTTGTATAACTATTCTCCAATGGAGAATTTATTTATGAAATTACTTATGTTCTATAACTGTCCTCCAACAGCGAGTTTATTTATTAATTTACCTCTGTTGTATAGCTGTTCTCCAATAGTGAATTTATTCATGCAATTCTCTCTGTTGTATAACTGTTCTCCAATAGCGAATTTATTTATGCATTTCTCTGTGTTGTATAACTGTTTTCCAATAGTGAATTTATTTATGGAATTACCTGGGTTGTATGAGTGTCCTCCAATAGCGAATTTATTAATGAATTACCTCTGTTGTATAACTGTTCTCCAATAGCGAATTTATTTATGGAATTCCCTCTGTTGTATAAATATTCTCCAACAGTGAATTTATTTATAGAATTCCCTCTGTTGTATAACTGTTCTCCAATAACGAATTCATTTATGTAAATCTCACTGTTGTATATCTGTTCTCCTGTAGCGAATTTATTTATGGAATTCCATCTTTTGTATAACTGTCCTTTAACAGCGAATTTATTAATGGAATTCCCTCTGTTGTAAAACTGTTTTCCAATAGGGAATTTATTTATGGAATTCTTTCTGTTGGAAAACTGTTCTCCAATAGCGAATATATTTATGCAATTTCCTCTGTTGTATAACTGTTCTCCAATAATGAATTTATGTAAAGAATTCCCTCTCTTGCATAACTGCTTTCCAATAGCGAATTTTTTTATGGAATTCCCTTTGTTGTATAACTATTCTCCAATGGAGAATTTATTTATGTAATTACTTATGTTCTATAACTGTCCTCCAACAGTGAATTTATTTATAGAATTTTCTCTGTTGTATAACTGTTCTCCAATAACAAATTCATTTATGTACTTCTCACTGTTGTATATCTGTTCTCCTGTAGCGAATTTATTTATGGAATTCTTTCTGTTGCATAACTGTTCTCCATTATAGCGAATTAATTTATGCAATTTTCACTGTTGTTCAACTGTTCTCCAATAGAGAATTATTTTTGAATTACCTCTGTTGTATAACTTTCCTCCAATAGCGAATTTATTTATCGAATTCCCTCTGTTGTATAACTGTTTTCCAATAGCTAATTTGTTTATAGAATTCTATCTGTTGTATAACTGTTCTCCAATAGCGAATTTATTTATGGAATTACCTGTGTTGTATAACTGTTCTCCAATAGCGAATTTATTTATGGAATTACCTCTCTTGTATAACTGTTCTCCAATAGCGAATTTATTTATGGAATTCCATCTGTTGTATAACTGTTCTCCAATGGAGAATTTATTTATGGAATTACTTTTGTTGTATAACTGTCCTCCAATAGCGAATTTATTTATGGAATTCTCACTGTTGTATAACTGTTCTCCAATAGCGAATTTATTTATGCATTTCTCTCTGTTGTATAACTGTTTTCCAATAGCGAATTTATTTATGGAATTACCTCTGTTGTATAACTGTCCTCCAATAGCGAATTTATTTATGAATTACCTCTGTTGTATAACTGTTCTCCAATAGCGAATTTATTTATGTAATTCTCACTGTTGTGTATCTGTTCTGCAGTAGCGAATTTATTTATGGAATTCCCTCTGTTGTATAACTGTTCTCCAATAGGGAATTTATTTATGTTGTTCATTCTGTTGTATAACTGTTCTCGAATAGCGAATTTATTTATGCAATTTCCTCTGTTGTATAACTGTTCTCCAATAGGGAATTTATTTATGTTGTTCATTCTGTTGTATAACTGTTCTCGAATAGCGAATTTATTTATGCAATTTCCTCTGTTGTATAACTGTTCTCCAATAATGAATTTATGTAAAGAATTCTTTCTCTTGCATAACTGCTTTCCAATAGCGAATTTTTTTATGGAATTCCCTTTGTTGTATAACTATTCTCCAATGGAGAATTTATTTATGTAATTACTTATGTTCTATAACTGTCCTCCAACAGTGAATTTATTTATAGAATTTTCTCTGTTGTATAACTGTTCTCCAATAACAAATTCATTTATGTACTTCTCACTGTTGTATATCTGTTCTCCTGTAGCGAATTTATTTATGGAATTCTTTCTGTTGCATAACTGTTCTCCATTATAGCGAATTAATTTATGCAATTTTCACTGTTGTTCAACTGTTCTCCAATAGAGAATTATTTTTGAATTACCTCTGTTGTATAACTTTCCTCCAATAGCGAATTTATTTATTGAATTCCCTCTGTTGTATAACTGTTTTCCAATAGCTAATTTGTTTATAGAATTCTATCTGTTGTATAACTGTTCACCAATAGCGAATTTATTTATGGAATTACCTGTGTTGTATGACTCTTCTCCAATAGCGAATTTATTTATGGAATTACCTATCTTGTATAACTGCCCTCCAATATCGAATTTATTTATGGAATTCCATCTGTTGTATAACTATTCTCCAATGGAGAATTTATTTATGTAATTACTTTTGTTCAATAACTGTCCTCCAATAGCGAATTTATTCATGCAATTCTCACTGTTGTATACCTGTTCTCCAATAGCGAATTTATTTATGCATTTCTCTCTGTTGTATAACTGTTTTCCAATAGCGAATTTTATTTATGGAATTACCTGGGTTGTATAAGTGTCCTCCAATAGCGAATTTATTTATGAATTACCTCTGTTGTATAACTATTCTTCAATAGCGAATTTATTTATGTAATTCTCACTGTTGTGTATCTGTTCTGCAGTAGCGAATTTATTTATGGAATTCCCTCTGTTGTATAACTGTTCTCCAATAGGGAATTTATTTATGTTGTTCATTTTGTTGTATCACTGTTCTCGAATAGCGAATTTATTTATGCAATTTCCTCTGTTGTATAACTGTTCTCCAATAGGGAATTTATTTATGTTGTTCATTCTGTTGTATAACTGTTCTCGAATAGCGAATTTATTTATGCAATTCTCTCCGTTGTAGAACTGTTCTCCAATAGGGAATTTATTCATGCAATTCTCACTGTTATATAACTCTCCTCCAATAGAGAATTTATTTATGGAATTACCTATGTTCTATAACTGTCCTCCAATAGCGAATTTATTTATTGAATTCCCTCTGTTGCATAACTGTTGTCCAATAGCGAATTAATTTATACAATTCTCACTGTTGTTAACTGTTCTCCAATAGAGAATTTATTTATGAATTACCTCTGTTGTATAACTGTCCTCCAATAGCGAATTTATTTATTGAATTCCCTCTGTTGTATAACCGTTTTCCAAAAGCGAATTTATTTATTGAATTCCCTCTGTTGTATAACTCTCCTCCAATATCGAATTTATTTATGGAATTCCATCTGTTGTATAACTATTCTCCAATGGAGAATTTATTTATGTAATTACTTATGTTCTATAACTGTCCTCCAACAGCGAGTTTATTTATGAATTTACCTCTGTTGTATAGCTGTTCTCCAATAGTGAATTTATTCATGCAATTCTCACTGTTGTATAACTGTTCTCCAATAGCGAATTTATTTATGCATTTCTCTGTTGTATAACTGTTTTCCAATAGCGAATTTATTTATGGAATTACCTGGGTTGTATAAGTGTCCTCCAATAGCGAATTTATTTATGAATTACCTCTGTTGTATAACTCTCCTCCAATATCGAATTTATTTATGGAATTCCATCTGTTGTATAACTATTCTCCAATAGCGAATTTATTTATGTAATTCTCACTGTTGTGTATCTGTTCTGCAGTAGCGAATTTATATATGGAATTCCCTCTGTTGTATAACTGTTCTCCAATAGGGAATTTATTTATGTTGTTCATTCTGTTGTATAACTGTTCTCGAATAGCGAATTTATTTATGCAATTTCCTCTGTTGTATAACTGTTCTCCAATAGGGAATTTATTTATGTTGTTCATTCTGTTGTATAACTGTTCTCGAATAGCGAATTTATTTATGCAATTTCCTCTGTTGTATAACTGTTCTCCAATAATGAATTTATGTAAAGAATTCCCTCTCTTGCATAACTGTTTTTCAATAGCGAATTTATTTATGGAATTCCCTTTGTTGTGTAACTATTCTCCAATGGAGAATTTATTTATGTAATTACTTTTGTTCTATAACTGTCCTCCAACAGCGAATTTATTTATGGAATTCCCTGTGTTGTATAACTGCTCTTCAATAGCGAATTTATTTATGCAATTCATACTGTTATATAACTGTTCTCCAATAGCGAATTAATTTATACAATTCTCACTGTTGTTCAACTGTTCTCCAATAGAGAATTTATTTATGAATTACCTCTGTTGTATAACTGTCCTCCAATAGTTTATTTATGTATTGAATTCCCTCCGTTGTATAACTGTCCTCCAATAGCGAATTTATTTATGGAATTCCCTCTGTTGTATAAATATTCTCCAAAAGTGAATTTATTTATAGAATTCCCTCTGTTGTATAACTGTTCTCCAATAGCGAATTTATTTATGTAATTCTCACTGTTTTGTATCTGTTCTGCAGTAGCGAATTTATTTATGGAATTCCCTTTGTTGTATAACTGTTTTCCAATAGGGAATTTATTTATGTTGTTCATTCTGTTGTATAACTGTTCTCCAAAAGCGAATTTATTTATGGAATTACGTATGTTGTATAACATTCCTCCAATAGCGAATTCTTTTTTGGAATTCCCTTTGTTGTATAAATGTTCTCCAATAGTGAATTTATTTATAGAATTCCATCTGTTGTCTATCTGTTTTCTAATAGCGAATTAATTGATGCAATTCTCACTGTTGTATAACTGTTCCGAAATAGAGAATTTATTTATGGAATGATATATGTTGTATAACTGTCCTCCAATAGAGAATTTATTTATGGAATTACCTCCGTTGTATAAATGTCTTCCAATAGCGAATTTATTCATGGAATTCTCTCCGTTGGAGAACTGTTCTCCAATAGGGAATTTATTCATGCAATTCTCACTGTTCTATAACTGTCCTCCAATAGCGAATTTATTTATTGAATTCCCTCTGTTGCATAACTGTTGTCCAATAGCGAATTAATTTATACAATTCTCACTGTTGTTCAACTGTTCTCCAATAGAGAATTTATTGATGAATTACCTCTGTTGTATAACTGTCCTCCAATAGCGAATTGATTTATTGAATTCCCTCTGTTGTATAACCGTTTTCCAATAGCGAATTTATTTATTGAATTCCCTCTGTTGTATAACTCTCCTCCAATATCGAATTTATTTATGGAATTCCATCTGTTGTATAACTATTCTCCAATGCAGAATTTATTTATGTAATTACTTATGTTCTATAACTGTTCTCCAATAGCGAATTTATTTATGCATTTCTCTGTGTTGTATAACTGTTTTCCAATAGGGAATTTATTTATGGAATTACCTGGGTTGTATGAGTGTCCTCCAATAGCGAATTTATTAATGAATTACCTCTGTTGTATAATTGTTCTCCAATAGTGAATTTATTTATGGAATTCCCTCTGTTGTATAAATATTCTCCAACAGTGAATTTATTTATAGAATTCCCTCTGTTGTATAACTGTTCTCCAATAACGAATTCATTTATGTAATTCTCACTGTTGTATATCTGTTCTCCTGTAGCGAATTTATTTATGGAATTCCCTCTGTTGTATAACTGTTCTCCAATAGCGAATTTATTTATGTTATTTATTCTGTTGTATAACTGTTCTCCAATAGTGAATTTATTTATGGAATTACCTATGTTGTATAACATTCCTCCAATAGGAAATTTATTTATGGAATTCCCTCTTTTGTATAACTGTCTTTAACAGCGAATTTATTGATGGAATTCCCTCTGTTGTAAAACTGTTTTCTAATAGTGAATTTATTTATGGAATTCTTTCTGTTGGAAAACTGTTCTCCAATAGCGAATATATTTATGCAATTTCCTCTGTTGTATAACTGTTCTCCAATAATGAATTTATGTAAAGAATTCCCTCTCTTGCATAACTGCTTTCCAATAGCGAATTTATTTATGGAATTCCCTTTGTTGTATAACTATTCTCCAATGGAGAATTTATTTATGTAATTACTTATGTTCTATAACTGTCCTCCAACAGCGAATTTATTTATGGAATTTCCTGTGTTGTATAACTGTTCTCCAATAGCGAATTAATTTATACAATTGTCACTGTTGTTTAACTGTTCTCCAATAGAGAATTTATTTATGAATTACCTCTGTTGTGTAACTGTTTTCCAATAGCGAATTTATTTATTGAATTCCCTCTGTTGTATAACTGTCCTCCAATATCGAATTTATTTATGGAATTCCATCTGTTGTATAACTATTCTCCAATGGAGAATTTATTTATGTAATTACTTATGTTCTATAACTGTCCTCCAACAGCGAGTTTATTTATGGAATTACCTCTGTTGTATAGCTGTTCTCTAATAGCGAATTTATTCATTCAATTCTCACTGTTGTATAACTGTTCTCCAATAGCGAATTCATTTATGTAATTCTCACTGTTGTATATCTGTTCTCCAGTAGCGAATTTTTTTATGGAATTCCCTCTGTTGTATAACTGTTCTCCAATAGCGAATGTATTTATGGAATTAGCTATGTTGTATAACATTCCTCCAATAGGAAATTTATTTATGGAATTCCCTCTTTTGTATAACTGTCCTTTAACAGCGAATTTATTGATGGAATTCCCTCTGTTGCAAAACTGTTTTCCAATAGTGAATTTATTTATGGAATTCTCTCTGTTGGAAAACTGTTCTCCAATAGCGAATTTATTTATGCAATTTCCTCTGTTGTATAACTGTTCTCCAATAATGAATTTATGTAAAGAATTCCCTCTCTTGCATAACTGTTTTCCAATAGCGAATTTATTTATGGAATTCCCTTTGTTGTATAACTATTCTCCAATGGAGAATTTATTTATGTAATTACTTATGTTCTATAACTGTCCTCCAACAGCGAATTTATTTATGCAATTCTCACTGTTGTATAACTGTTCTCCAATTGCGAATTTATTTATGCAATTCTCTCTGTTGTATAACTGTTTTCCAATATCGAATTTATTTATGGAATTCCATCTGTTGTATAACTGTTCTCAAGTAGCGGATTTATTTGTGAAATTAACTGTGTTGTATGACTCTCCTCCAATAGAGTATTTATTTATGAATTCCGTCTGTTGTATAACTGTTCTCCAATAGCGAATTTATTTTTGGAATTCCCTTTGTTGTATAAATGTTCTCCAATAGTGAATTTATTTATGCAATTCTCACTGTTGTATATCTGTTTTCCAGTAGAGAATTTATTTATGGAATTCCCTCTTTTGTATAACTGTCTTCCAATAGCGTATTTATTCATGGAATTCCCTCCGTTGTATAACTGTTCTCCAATAGCGAATTTATTTATGGAATTTTACCTGTTGTATAACTGTCCTCCAAGAGCGAATTTATTTATGGAATTACCTCTGTTGTATAACTGTTCTCCAATAGCGAACTCATTTATGGAATTTCCTCTGTTGTATAATTGTTCTCCAATAGCGAATTTATTTATGGAATTCCCCCCGTTGTATAACTGTTCTCCAATATCGAATTTATTGATGTAATTTTTTCTGTTGTATAACTGTTCTCCAATAGCGAATTTATTTATGGAATTCCCTTTGTTGCATAACTGTTCTCCAATAGCGAATTTTTTTATGGAATTATCTATGTTCTATAACTGCCCTCCAATAGGAAATTTATTCATGGAATTACCTTTTGTATAACTGTTCTCCTATAAAGAATTTATTTATGGAATTCCATATTTTGTATAACTGTTCTCCATAAGCGAATTTATTTATGGAATTCCCTCTGTTGTATAACTGTTCTCCAATAGCAAATTTATTTATGGAATTCCCCTGTTGTATAACTGTTCTCCAATAACGAATTTATTTATGGAATTCCCTCTGTTGTATAACTGTTCTCCAATAGCGAATTTATTTATGGAATTACCTATGTTGTATAAAATTCCTCCAATAGCAAATTTATTTATGGAATTACCTCGCTGTATAATTGTCATACAATAGCAAATTTATTTATGGAATTCGCTCTGTTGTATAACTGTTATCCAATAACAATAACGAATTTATTTATGGAATTCCCTCTGTTGCATAACTATTCTCCAATGGAGAATTTATTTATGTAATTACTTATGTTCTATAACTGTCCTCCAACAGCGAATTAATTTATGGAATTCCCTCTGTTGTATAACTGTTCTCGAATAGCGAATTTATTTATAGAATTCCCTCTGTTGTATAACTGTTCTCCAATAACGAATTTATTTATGGAATTACCTTTGTTGCATAAGTGTTCTCCAATAGCGAATTTATTTATGGAATTCCCTTTGTTGTATAACTATTCTCCAATGGAGAATTTATTTATGTAATTACTTATGTTCTATAACTGTCCTCCAACAGCGAATTTATTTATAGAATTCCCTCTGTTATATAACTGTTCTCCAATAGTTAATTTTTTTATGGAATTCGCTCTGTTGTATAACTGTTCTCCAATAACGAATTTATTTATGGAATTTTTTATGTTGTATAACTGTTCTCCAATAGCGAATTTATTTATGGAATTACCTATGTTGTATAACATTCCTCCAATAGGAAATTTATTTATGGAATTACCTCGCTGTATAATTGTCATAAAATAGCAAATTTATTTATGGAATTCGCTCTGTTGTATAACTGTTCTCCAATAACGAATTTATTTATGGAATTCCCTCTGTTGCATAACTATTCTCCAATGGAGAATTTATTTATGTAATTACTTATGTTCTATAACTGTCCTCCAACAGCGAGTTTATTTATGAATTTACCTCTGTTGTATAGCTGTTCTCCAATAGCGAATTTATTCATGCAATTCTCACTGTTGTATAACTGTTCTCCTATAGCTAATTCGTTTATAGAATTTCATCTGTTGTATAACTGTTCACCAATAGCGAATTTATTTATGGAATTACCTGTGTTGTATGACTCTTCTCCAATAGCGAATTTATTTATGGAATTACCTATCTTGTATAACTGTCCTCCAATATCGAATTTATTTATGGAATTCCATCTGTTGTATAACTATTCTCCAATGGAGAATTTATTTATGTAATTACTTTTGTTCTATAACTGTCCTCCAACAGCGAGTTTATTTATGGAATTACCTCTGTTGTATAGCTGTTCTCCAATAGCGAATTTATTCATGCAATTCTCACTGTTGTATACCTGTTCTCCAATAGCGAATTTATTTATGCATTTCTCTCTGTTGTATAACTGTTTTCCAATAGCGAATTTTATTTATGGAATTACCTGGGTTGTATAAGTGTCCTCCAATAGCGAATTTATTTATGAATTACCTCTGTTGTATAACTGTTCTCCAATAGCGAATTTATTTATGTAATTCTCACTGTTGTGTATCTGTTCTGCAGTAGCGAATTTATTTATGGAATTCCCTCTCTTGTATAACTGTTCTCCAATAGGGAATTTATTTATGTTGTTCATTCTGTTGTATAACTGTTCTCCAATAGCGAATTTATTTATGCAATTTTCTCTGTTGTATAACTGTTCTCCAATAATGAATTTATGTAAAGAATTCCCTCTCTTGCATAATTCTTTTTTAATAGCGAATTTATTTATGGAATTCCCTTTGTTGTGTAACTATTCTCCAATGGAGAATTTATTTATGTAATTACTTATGTTCTATAACTGTCCTCCAACAGCGAATTTATTTATGGAATTCCCTGTGTTGTATAACTGTTCTCCAATAGCGAATTAATTTATACAATTCTCACTGTTGTTCAACTGTTCTCCAATAGAGAATTTATTTATGAATTACCTCTTTTGTATAACTGTCCTCCAATAGCGAATCTATTTATTGAATTCCCTCTGTTGTATAACTGTCCTCCAATAGCGAATTTATTTATGGAATTCCCTCTGTTGTATAAATATTCTCCAAAAGTGAATTTATTTATAGAATTCCTTCTGTTGTATAACTGTTCTCCAATAGCGAATTTATTTATGTAATTCTCACTGTTGTGTATCTGTTCTGCAGTAGCGAATTTATTTATGGAATTCCCTTTGTTGTATAACTGTTCTCCAATAGGGAATTTATTTATGTTGTTCATTCTGTTGTATAACTGTTCTACAAAAGCGAATTTATTTATGGAATTACCTATGTTGTATAACATTCCTCCAATAGCGAATTCTTTTTTGGAATTCCCTTTGTTGTATAAATGTTCTCCAATAGTGAATTTATTTATAGAATTCCATCTGTTGTCTATCTGTTTTCTAATAGCGAATTAATTTATGCAATTCTCACTGTTGTATAACTGTTCCGAAATAGAGAATTTATTTATGGAATGATATCTGTTGTATAACTGTCCTCCAATAGAGAATTTATTTATGGAATTACCTCCGTTGTATAAATGTCTTCCAATAGCGAATTTATTCATGGAATTCTCTCCGTTGTAGAACTGTTCTCCAATAGGGAATTTATTCATGCAATTCTCACTGTTATATAACTCTCCTCCAATAGAGAATTTATTTATGGAATTACCTATGTTCTATAACTGTCCTCCAATAGCGAATTTATTTATGGAATTCTCTCTGTTGCATAACTGTTTTCCAATAGCGAATTTATTTATTGAATTCCCTCTGTTGTATAACTGTCCTCCAATATCGAATTTATTTATGGAATTCCATCTGTTGTATAACTATTCTCCAATGGAGAATTTATTTATGTAATTACTTATGTTCTATAACTGTCCTCCAACAGCGAGTTTATTTATGAATTTACCTCTGTTGTATAGCTGTTCTCCCGCGAACCCGCGACTCTCGGATTATGAGTGACACGCCTTAACTCATTTGGCCATGTCAGACCCTTATATCGATGAAGCAGCAGAAAATCTACTGATGGTTAACATTAAAATTCAGGATTAAAATCCTAAGGTGGACACACCACAAATACTTCACAGCGTAGTTTGCGATTAACTACTGATGAACAAACATACATGGCCTTATTTACCGCATTTCGGTAAATTTGTCGAAAGTCAAAATAAACGTGATAAAAGTGAAATAAAAAACTTTCGATTGAACTGAATTTGCAAAGAGACCAAACAAACAATTATCAATAGCTCGATTAAGGAAATCCTTTAGTTTTATTCCAGTTAAATGTACATTTAGTACCAGCTTTATCAAGTGGTATTCAACGGCTCATTAATAGGTTTGGCCCGGCATTGCCTAGCGCGTAAGGCGTGCGACTCGTAATCCGAGGGTCGCGGGTTCGCGCCCGCGTCGCGCTAAACATGCTCGCCCTCCCAGCCGTGGGGGTGTATTATGTGCGGTCAATCCCACTATTCGTTGGTAAAGAGTAGCCCAAGAGTTGGCGGTGGGTGGTGATGACTAGCTGCCTTCCCTCTAGTCTTACACTGCTAAATTAGGGACGGCTAGCAGAGATAGCTCTCGAGTAGCTATGTGTGAAATTCCCAAACAAACAAACATTAATAGGTTTAGGGGAAACTCATGTTCCCACCCTCAAACAGTTTTTTCCTCCAACTGCAGTTCAATGATATTACGTTTAGACCCATTTTGCAAATTATAACGATAATAAACACCTTTCATTTTATTTTAAATCTCCAGTGCAATAAAAACAAGACTATGTCACTTAAAGCAACTGATATAACAAAATAAAGCACGTTTTTGAATCGTTTGAAAAATCGCGAGACATCAAATGGTGATTAGGGCTAGTATCGTTCGTTTGTACATGCCACTGTTCGACATCCGCGGTAGGCAGAACACAGTCAATACATTATTTCATTTTGTGTTTGATCACAAACAAGCGAATAATATCACAGCACTACGAATATCCATAGCAGAATTGTAGCGTTTTCAGTCGCAAGATTCACCTATGTACCACCAGAGGGTCTTTAATATTGTTGAAATTCAAATATACATTTAATCCAATGTTTGATGAGAAATCTATCTCGTCGTAAGTGGTTCAACCAATAGCCTTCTTGTTGTAGCTATTGGAAGACGTATTGAAGAGCTAAGAATGGATTTTCTCATGCAGTAACCGTTACTAAAATGCACACATTTCTGTTCATAAAATGGTAACAGTGCTTCAGGCCAACCCTTCTTGAAAGACGTTACCTTAGCTTGACTACAGTACTTTGAACGAAGTAAGCCTATTTACCTTGCACGTTCTCTTATAATTCCTGTTCATTATGACTTCCTTGTAACTTAGGTAGTCAATGTAATTAGTTCTGAATGTAGAACAAACATTTTCATCTTGTTGGTATTACTTACTTATTGTAATTTTGTTTGTTTTATATTCCAAGTTGAGTTCATGCCAAAACACTAGTTTCTTCAATCGCTTTATCAAGGTTGTGTATTTGCATTCTACAACAAATATAAGTTGGATATTTACTTGTAAATTAAACTCAAATAATTCTGTCGACTAACCTGCACCTCTAGTTGGCAATTTAATCAGATCGTGCATGTTCTAAATAGGCCTAATAGAACGTAATGGTCGTACAAAACATGATTTATTTTTTATTAGTAAATACGATAAACATCTAAAAAAGGTTATGGATTGATTAATAAAGATTGCATTGATTAGAAATATTCCCAGATTTATTTTACTGTTTTATCACTTTTTAAATATAATTATTGTTTTAAAGAACATCCACAAAATAAGAACGAAATATCTGCAACTAACTTAGGATTCTGAAACTAGATTTTGTGATATTAATAAATACGCATATCACAAAACTATTGCTTGTTTCTCCAAAGATGTTACCAAATTCGTCACGTTAGGGTTAATCCTTCAGTTTTATTTAATTTATGCTACCAAATGCATTACGTTAGAGTTAACTCTACAGTTTTATTTTATTTATAGTACCAGCTGCATTGCATTAGGGTTAGCCCTTCAGTTTTATTTGGTTTACGCTATGAAATGGGTTAAGTTAGGGTTAATCTTTCAGTTTTAGTTGCTATCATGTACTGATGGGGAGAATCCAGTAATAACCTACATGACCAGTAAACCATAACCCCCGACAACTGGAAACTTTAGAAAGTACTGGATAAATAATACGTAAATTATGCCTACACTCAAAGTCAGACTTTTTCGTAAAGAAGTTTTTTTCATATTACGGTAACCGTTACATCACTTAAATTGTTGTAGACACTACACACATAAAATGAATATCCTGTGTATTGTTAGGTGATAACATAAGGCTAACATAGGTGTATTGGCTGTTGATATAGATCTGTAACCCTATATCTGTTGATCTGGATATTGTTATAATGTATGCTTGACTTATCCTAGGTTATTGTTACAGGTAATGTATGTTTCACATAGATGTCCTAGATATTGTTAAAGGTAATGTATGTTTGACTTCGATGTCCTAGATATTGTTATAAGTAATGTAAACTTGATTTGGATATCCTAGATATTGTTATAAGTAATGTAAATTCATTTGTATATCCTAGATATTGTTATAAGTAATGTAAACTTGATTTGGATATCCTAGACATTGTTATAAGTAATGTAGACTTGATTTGGATATCCTAGATATTGTTATAAGTAATGTGGACTTGATTTGGATATCCTAGATATTGTTATAAGTAATGTAGACTTGATTAGGATATCCTAGATATTGTTATAAGCAATGTAGACTTGATTTGGATATCCTAGATATTGTTATAAGTAATGTAAACTTTAGTTAGATATCCTAAATATTGTTATAAATGATGTAAACTTGATTTGGATATCCTAGATATTGTTATAAGTAATGTAGACTTGATTTGGATATCCTAGATATTGTTATAAGTAATGTAAACTTGATTTGGATATCCTAGATATTGTTATAAGTAATGTAGACTTGATTTGGATATCCTAGATATTATTATAAGTAATGTGGACTTGATTTCGATATCCTAGATATTGTTATAAGTAATTAGACTTGACTTGGATATCCTAGATATTGTTATAAGTAATGTAGACTTGATTTGGATATCCTAGATATTATTATAAGTAATGTAGAATTGATTTGGATATCCTAGATATTGTTATAAGTAATGTAGACTTGATTTGTATATCCTAGATATTGTTATAAGTAATGTAGACTTGATATGGATATCCTAGATATTGTTATAAGTAATGTAGACTTGATTTGGATATCCTAGATATTGTTATAAGTAATGTAGACTTGACTTGGATATCCTAGATATTGATATAAGTAATGTAAACTTAATTTGGATATCCTAGACATTGTTTTAAGTAATGTAGACTTGATTTGGATATCCTAGATATTGTTATAAGTAATGTAGACTTGATTTGGATATCCTAGATATTGTTATAAGTAATGTAGACTTGACTTGGATATCCTAGATATTGTTATAAGTAATGTAGACTTGATTTGGATATCCTAGATATTGTTATAAGTAATGTAAACTTGATTTGGATATCCTAGACATTGTTTTAAGTAATGTAGACTTGATTTGGATATCCTAGACATTGTTATAAGTAATGTAGACTTGATTTGGATATCCTAGATATTGTTATAAGTAATGTAAACTTCATTTGGATATCCTAGACATTGTTATAAGCAATGTAAACTTGATTTGGATATCCTAGATATTGTTATAAGTAATGTAGACTTGATTTGGATATCCTATATATTGTTATAAGTAATGTAAACTTGATTTGGATATCCTAGATATTGTTATAAGTAATGTGGACTTGATTTCGATATCCTAGATATTGTTATAAGTAATGTAGACTTGACTTGGATATCCTAGATATTGTTATAAGTAATGTAGACTTGATTTGGATATCCTAGATATTATTATAAGTAATGTAGAATTGATTTGGATATCCTTGATATTGTTATAAGTAATGTAGACTTGATTTGTATATCCTAGATATTGTTATAAGTAATGTAGACTTGATTTGGATATCCTAGATATTGTTATAAGTAATGTAGACTTGATTTGGATATCCTAGATATTGTTATAAGTAATGTAAACTTGATTTGGATATCCTAGACATTGTTTTAAGTAATGTAGACTTGATTTGGATATCCTAGACATTGTTATAAGTAATGTAGACTTGATTTGGATATCCTAGATATTGTTATAAGTAATGTAAACTTCATTTGGATATCCTAGACATTGTTATAAGCAATGTAAACTTGATTTGGATATCCTAGATATTGTTATAAGTAATGAAAACTTGATTTGGATATCCTAGACATTGTTATAAGTAATGTAGACTTGATTTGGATATCCTAGATATTGTTATAAGTAATGTAGACATGATTTGGATATCCTAGACATTGTTATAAGTAATGTAGACTTGATTTGGATATTCTAGATATTGTTATAAGTAATGTAGACTTGATTTAGATATCCTAGATATTGTTATAAGTAATGTAGACTTGATTTGGATATCCTAGATATTGTTATAAGTAATGTGGACTTGATTTGGATATCCTAGATATTGTTATAAGTAATGTAGACTTCATTTGGATATCCTAGATATTGTTATAAGTAATGTAAACTTGATTTGGATATCATAGACATTGTTATAAGCAATGTAAACTTGATTTGGATATCCTAGATATTGTTATAAGTAATGTAGACTTGATTTGGATATCCTAGATATTGTTATAAGTAATGTAGACTTGATTTGGATATCCTGGACATTGTTATAAGTAATGTAGACTTGATTTGGATATCCTAGATATTGTTATAAGTAATGTAAACTTGATTTGGATATCCTAGACATTGTTATAAGTAATGTAGACTTGATTTGGATATCCTAGAGATTGTTATAAGTAATGTAGACTTGATTTGGATATCCTAGATATTGTTATAAGTAATGTAGACTTGATTTGGATATCCTAGATATTGTTATAAGTAATGTAGACTTGATTTGGATATCCTAGATATTGTTATAAGTAATGTAGACTTGATTTGGATATCCTAGATATTGTTATAAGTAATGTAAACTTGATTTGGATATCATAGACATTGTTATAAGTAATGTAGACTTGATTTGGATATCCTGGACATTGTTATAAGTAATGTAGACTTGATTTGGATATCCTAGATATTGTTATAAGTAATGTAGACATGATTTGGATATCCTTGATATTGTTATAAGTAATGTACACTTGATTTGGATATCCTAGACATTGTTATAAGTAATGTAGACATGATTTGGATATCCTAGACATTGTTATAAGTAATGTAGACATGATTTGGATATCCTAGATATTGTTATAAGTAATGTAGACTTGATTTAGATATCCTGGACATTGTTATAAGTAATGTGGACTTGATTTGGATATCCTAGATATTGTTATAAGTAATGTAGACATGATTTGGATATCCTAGACATTGTTATAAGTAATGTAGACATGATTTGGATATCCTGGACATTGTTATAAGTAATGTAGACTTGATTTGGATATCCTAGATATTGTTATAAGTAATGTAGACATGATTTGGATATCCTAGACATTGTTATAAGTAATGTAGACATGATTTGGATATCCTAGATATTGTTATAAGTAATGTAGACTTGATTTGGATATCCTGGACATTGTTATAAGTAATGTGGACTTGATTTGGATATCCTAGATATTGTTATAAGTAATGTAGACATGATTTGGATATCCTAGATATTGTTATAAGTAATGTAGACTTGATTTGGATATCCTGGACATTGTTATAAGTAATGTAGACTTGATTTGGATATCCTAGATATTGTTATAAGTAATGTAGACATGATTTGGATATCCTAGACATTGTTATAAGTAATGTAGACATGATTTGGATTTCCTAGATATTGTTATAAGTAATGTAGACTTGATTTGGATATCCTGGACATTGTTATAAGTAATGTGGACTTGATTTGGATATCCTAGATGTTGTTATAAGTAATGTAGACATGATTTGGATATCCTAGACATTGTTATAAGTAATGTAGACATGATTTGGATATCCTGGACATTGTTATAAGTAATGTAGACATGATTTGGATATCCTATATATTGTTATAAGTAATGTAGACTTGATTTGGATATCCTAGATATTGTTATAAGTAATGTAGACATTATTTGGATATCCTTGATATTGTTATAAGTAATGTAGACATGATTTGGATATCCTGGATATTGTTATAAGTAATGTAGACATGATTTGGATATCCTAGATATTGTTATAAGTAATGTAGACATGATTTGGATATCCTAGATATTGTTATAAGTAATGTAGACTTGATTTGGATATCCTGGACATTGTTATAAGTAATGTAGACATGATTTGGATATCCTAGATATTGTTATAAGTAATGTAGACTTGATTTGGATATCCTAGATATTGTTATAAGTAATGTAGACTTGATTTGGATATCCTGGACATTGTTATAAGTAATGTAGACTTGATTTGGATATCCTAGATATTGTTATAAGTAATGTAGACATGATTTGGATATCCTAGATATTGTTATAAGTAATGTAGACATGATTTGGATATCCTTGATATTGTTATAAGTAATGTAGACTTGATTTGGATATCCTGGACATTGTTATAAGTAATGTAGACTTGATTTGGATATCCTAGATATTGTTATAAGTAATGTAGACATGATTTGGATATCCTTGATACTGTTATAAGTAATGTAGACATGATTTGGTTATCTTAGATATTGTTATAAGTAATGTAGACATGATTTGGATATCCTTGATACTGTTAAAGATAATGCATTATTATTTTCTATTCTATACATATCTTTACTGACTTTGCTTGTTTGTTATAAATATCCAGTAAATACTGTAACCCAGTCTCCGCTTGGACAGTGGTAAGTGTACGCATTTACACCGCTAAATTCGGGGGTTCGAGTTCACTCGCTGGACACAACAGGTGGACCGCGGTGGCTTTGCTATAAGAAAAACGTTCATATTCTGTTGCCCTAATTTGAGTAATAGCAATTTCCGTTCAGAACAAACTATGTTCTTAGAACAAATTATTGTTTACTAGGCATTCTGGTCTTCCAGTGTTGGTTTTAAGGAGATATTTGTTATTTCTGAAGTAATTTATTTTTATAATCAGATTAGTTATGGGTGTAAGTGATTTCTCTGTCATCTTGTATGTAGTTCAAGAAATCCAGTAAACATCGTCTACAATCGACAACAATCCAGTCACGCGTGAAACTGATTCACTTCTCACTTTCTCATGATTTTTATAATGACATCGCCGACAGCTGATGGAGAACAGTGGATGTAGAGTATCAGAAACAAGATATACGGTCATGTTTGAAGGATTGACTTAATGGGAAATGTGACGTATCTCTGACGTAACTACTATTTCCAAGAGCTGTAAGTTCTCGTATAGACTATCACTAATTCATACTTAACTGTTATTGGCATTGTTGGAGACAATGGGCTATCTGTGCTCTGCCCACCACGGGTATCGAAACCCGGTTTTTAGTATGTTAGTCCGCAGACATACCGCTGAGCCACCAGGGGACTTTTGAAAAGGCCTACTGACTCATTATTAATTTTAACTTTCTCAAATTCACATTTTTCGAAACATTCATATTAAATTCTGATGTCAAGTATACTCGGAAACTGTAAATATTTTGTACTTTAGTCTTGCTACAATATTAACAAGTGATATCCGACATTGTAGAAAATCAGAGAAACTTGACGTCGAAAGACGAAACTAATCAATCTTTATGTCACTTCACCCAAGTTTCTAACTGGTAACTGAACCAGGAGTTAGGAACCACTGTTTCACTAAAAAATGAAACTCAAGTTATGCTGATGTTTGTGTTTGATGACGAATGAATGAAATATATCAGGTCATCCATTAAGTAATGTCCGATTTTAGGTTCAGAGAAAGAGAAAGAATTTCAAACGCTTTTAATGTTATTTAATCAATAATGTATGTTCCATTATTATTAATTACTTCCTGCCAACGATTCATAAGCTTCTGAATGTCACTTTTATAACATTCTTGGGGTTTGGAGGAAAATATTATAGAGAGGGTAGTTTTGAAATCTTCAAGTGTTCCAAGTTCTTTTCCATCAAGATAGTTCTGTAAACTTCTGAATAGATTATAATCAGATGGAACAAGATCTGGAGAATAAGGAGGATGTGGAAGATTTACCAAGTCTAGTTCTTCAGTCTTTACAGATGTGATCCTTGCTGTATGGGGCCATGCATTATCCTAGTGTAACACAACACCTTTACGATTGATCAAAGGAGGCCTCTGTTCCATCAGTGCCACATTCAAACGCTCTAACTGTTGACAATAAAAGTCTGATGTCATCGTTACATTGAGTGGCAACAACTCAAAGTGGATTACACCAACAATATCTCACTAAACACTTAACAAGACTTTCCTAGGGTGGAAGTCCTTTTTGGGCTGTGCTTTAACCAGTTTGTCTGCGGCGCTAAACATTTTTTATAAAATATCCATTTTTCATCTCCAGTCACTAACCTGTCCAAAAAAGGTGAGTTACGTTCACGAGAATACAGAGAAGTAAAAAGGTTGCTCTAAGGTTGGTTTCTGTTAAATCATGGGAACCCATTTTCCAAGTTTGACACCTTTCCAAGCTGTTACAGATGACGTTGAACTGTTGAATGGTTTGAATGAAGCTTCTGTTCTAGTTCTTCAACTGTTACAGCGCAATCTTCATCAGGTGCAGACAGCAGCAAGTTATCATTAAACTCAACAGGACGACCAGAACGTTGCTCATTACTTAAGCTGTAGTCACCTGATCTGAACTTCTGAAACCACCTTCGACATTTTCTTTCATTGGGAGACTTCGCACCATAAACACCTTGAATGTTTCATGTAGTTTCTGCTGCACTATTGCCTTTTTCAAACTCATAAATCATTATTTTCTTAATTTGGTCCTCAGACACATCCATCTTCATAAGGATTTATTTGATTAATGATTTGAAAAAGTGGAGTTGGGTTAGTTTCTATTATTTGTTTAAACATTTTTATACACGTCCTACTACATATCTTAGTCATTAAAACCTTCAACAAACACAAAAATAATGATACACTTTCTGTATTAATTTTTGGACATTACTTGTGGGATGACCTAATAGTTTAAAGCAAATAGATATTACCATTCTTTCGTTTCCCTTAAAAGGGTATACCCCTTTAATGTTTATCATCAAAACATGCACTTTGGAGTTCCTCTTCGAATAATGACTCTGGACTTTTGTGATTGATTGGTTGAACTTGAGCGCGTTTTGAGATTGCCTCTTGTGTTTCATTTCTGTCATATTATATTGACACTAGTTGTGGTGTTATTTCCAACTTTAAGAAAAGTGTTTTTTTAGGGGAAGTAAGGGAATACAACATATTCTCCTCTGATACTGAATGATGCATCTAGGGATCAATAACCTCAAATAGATATGGGTGAATAGTAGCCTCTTTGGGGGTATAATGTCCCAAGGAATGGTTCTTAGAGGTGGTTCTAGAAAAATCTTTACAATTGTCTGAGAATAAGAGCTGTTAATGATGTTCCAGATATGCCACCTGGTGCACAGGATTAAGTGACAATAAACAGTAAACATGCTTCTGTAGGAAACTTTTGCTAACATGAGAGACATTATTTTGAGATTTTGTGCAGATGAGATAAAAATGATAATTTTCTAAAAATAAAAAAAATAATACGTAAGGTGATGAACATTAGTTTTTAACTTATATATTTATGAAACAAAGGACTTTATGTATAAAAAATTAATTTTGATGAACTGTTTATAATAAAAATTGGAGTAGAGAAGAATAAACTAAAATATCCTATAATCCAGAGAAGAATAAACTAAAAATATCCTGTAATCCAGAGAAGAATAAACTAAAAATATCCTGTAATCCAGAGAAGAATAAACTAAAAATATCCTATAATCCAGAGAAGAATAAATTAAATGTCCTATAATCCAGAGAAGAATAAACTAAAAATATCCTATAATCCAGAAAAGAATAAACTAAAAATATCCAATAATTCAGAAAGAATAAACTAAAAATATCCAATAATTCAGAAAGAATAAACTAAAAATATCCTATAATTCAGACAAGAATAAACTAAAAATATCCTATAATTCAGAGAAGAATAAACTAAAAATATCCAATAATTCAGAAAGAATAAACTAAAAATATCCTATAGTTCAGACAAGAATAAACTAAAAATATCCTATAATTCAGAGAAGAATAAACTAAAAATATCCTATAGTTCAGACAAGAATAAACTAAAAATATCCTGTAATCCAGAGAAGAATAAACTAAAAATATCTAATAATTTTATTGTTGTGAACAATATCGTGGTAACATAGTACAGTTAATTACTAGTCAGCATGAAGTGATGTTTTATTGTTGTGAACAATATCATGGTAACATAGTACAGTTAATTACTAGTCAGCATGAAGTGATGTTTTATTGTTGTGAACAATATCGTGGTAACATAGTACAGTTAATTACTAGTCAGCATGAAGTAATGTTTTATTGTTGTGAACAATATCGTGGTAACATAGTACAGTTAATTACTAGTCAGCATGAAGTGATGTTTTTTTGTTGTGAACAGTATCATGGTAACATAGTACAGTTAATTACTAGTCAGTAGGAAGTGATGTTTTATTGTTGTGAACAATATCATGGTAACATAGTACAGTTAATTACTAGTCAGTAGGAAGTGATGTTTTTTGTTGTGAACAGTATCATGGTAACATAGTACAGTTAATTACTAGTCAGTAGGAAGTGATGTTTTATTGTTGTGAACAATATCATGGTAACATAGTACAGTTAATTACTAGTCAGCATGAAGTGATGTTTTATTGTTGTGAACAATATCATGGTAACATAGTACAGTTAATTACTAGTCAGCATGAAGTGATGTTTTATTGTTGTGAATAATATCATGGTAACATAGTACAGTTAATTACTAGTCAGCGTGAAGTGATGTTTTATTGTTGTGAACAATATCATGGTAACATAGTACAGTTAATTACTAGTCAGTAGGAAGTGATGTTTTATTGTTGTGAACAGTATCATGGTAACATAGTACAGTTAATTACTAGTAAGCATGAAGTGATGTTTTATTGTTGTGAACAATATCATGGTAACATAGTACAGTTAATTACTAGTCAGCATGAAGTGATGTTTTATTGTTGTGAACAATATCATGGTAACATAGTACAGTTAATTACTAGTCAGCATGTAGTGATGTTTTATTGTTGTGAACAATATCATGGTAACATAGTACAGTTAAATACTAGTCAGCATGAAGTGATGTTTTATTGTTGTGAACAATATCATGGTAACATAGTACAGTTAATTACTAGTCAGCATGAAGTGATGTTTTATTGTTGTGAACAATATCATGGTAACATAGTACAGTTAATTACTAGTCAGCATGTAGTGATGTTTTATTGTTGTGAATAATATCATGGTAACATAGTATAGTTAATTACTAGTCAGCATGAAGTGATGTTTTATTGTTGTGAACAATATCATGGTAACATAGTACAGTTAATTACTAGTCAGCATGAAGTGATGTTTTATTGTTGTGAACAATATTATGGTAACATAGTATAGTTAATTACTAGTCAGCATGAAGTGATGTTTTATTGTTGTGAACAATATCATGGTAACATAGTACAGTTAAATACTAGTCAGCATGAAGTGATGTTTTATTGTTGTGAACAGTATCATGGTAACATAGTATAGTTAATTACTAGTCAGCATGTAGTGATGTTTTATTGTTGTGAACAATATCATGGTAACATAGTACAGTTAATTACTAGTCAGCATGAAGTGATGTTTAGTAAATATATGAGTACACTAATGTTACTTGACACCAATGTTCCCAGTGTAATATTTGCTCTGTGCACACGAGAGAGAATCGTGAATTTCCACAGTAGTCTTGGGAAGAAGGAAACATTACCGAATGCTCTTAGTAATGTTACATGAAACCTAGTCTATCTTAGTAATGTTACATGAAACCTAGTCTATCTTAGTAATGTTACATGAAACCTAGTCTATCTTAGTAAAGTTACATGAAACCTAGTCTATCTTAGAGCCTAGTGTGTTTTTAATTTCCATTTGATAATCAGACCATTTCGGGTCACTGTGAGATGGAGGCCTTGAATGACAACTGTTGTTCCAGTAACCTTG
The DNA here is from genome assembly GCF_004210375.1 of Tachypleus tridentatus. Taxonomy (NCBI): domain Eukaryota; kingdom Metazoa; phylum Arthropoda; class Merostomata; order Xiphosura; family Limulidae; genus Tachypleus; species Tachypleus tridentatus. The sequence continues at coordinate 29,273,804 of NW_027467777.1, read as the reverse complement.
TGTTTAGGAACGTGTGGAGTTCTGTTACAAGGTAAACATAAATACATCTCGAAGGTGTTCCAGGAAACTTTGTATCACACGCTATGATTTTCACTTATTTTGGCGGCATGGTTCAGTAGATTACTTATTAGGAACCGAGAAAGCACGCTATTATACTTATGTTAGAGAGGGCACGGGTCAACATGTCGACTTGGGAAAACGTGCCTAGACTTATACGTTAATTACCTAAAATAATTGTAGGAAGTGTGGTTTTATTAAGCCTAGTAAACGAGGTATTGTTTTATTTAGAGTTTTGAATTAACGCAAGTTTGTTTTTGAGAACATGTCTTTGTAACTGTTCTTTTACAGTTTTGTTGAGAACAACTTATAACTGTAATTAAGAAACTATAACAACTGAACATATATTTACTTATAAAGAACGTTGGTGTTCACAGTGTTTGTAAGTGGTCTGGTTACAGAATGCTTTATTTGTTTCTCTGCTCTGATCGCTAAAGGTTAAAGAAACGTTTCTTTCTTGAAAGTTGTGCATCAGTTGGACAACCTGGTAGAAAAGTTGTTCTCCTTGGTTGTTTGGGCTACAGAACAAATCACATTTGTCAAGGCAACACAAGACTTTCTCAGGAGAACTCTTCTGGCTAGTAGAAATGTAAAGAAGAGGGACTGTTCGTTTAGGGTTAAGAGATTCACGAATATTTTGTGTTCACAAGACCTGTTAATTAATAACTCGCTGGTGATAGGTGGAATTCTTGTTTCTCTTCTGTTTGATGTTATTATAGTTAGAACAATATATTACAGTTAAAAGTGTTAGGCAATTATTTGTATTAAACGAATTCTTTTGTCAGTACTGTTTCATGTTATTACGAATCGTAAAGAAATTATCCGTTTGAAACGCTGAATATTAAATGATGCACATTTTATGCCTAAAGACAACAAGTGTAGATTTGAACAAAATGGTGCGTCGTGAAGTTGTGGGTACTTGCTATGTTTGTTTTTAAAACGTTTTCCAAAAGCGACAAGCAACAAACAAGAAGCACTGAACAAGTAAGTAGTGAAGTTAAGCAACAAACAAGAAGCACTGAACAAGTAAGTAGTGAAGTTAAGCAACAAACAAGAAGCACTGAACAAGTAAGTAGTGAAGTTAAGCAACAAACAAGAAGCACTGAACCAGTAAGTAGTGAAGTTAAGCAACAAACAAGAAGCACTGAACCAGTAAGTAGTGAAGTTAAGCAACAAACAAGAAGCACTGAACAAGTAAGTAGTGAAGTTAAGCAACAAACAAGAAGCACTGAACAAGTAAGTAGTGAAGTTAAGCAACAAACAAGAAGCACTGAACTAGTAAGTAGTCAAGTTAAGTAACAAACAAGAAGCACTGAACAAGTAAGTAGTGAAGTTAAGCAACAAACAAGAAGCACTGAACAAGTAAGTAGTGAAGTTAAGCAACAAACAAGAAGCACTGAACTAGTAAGTAGTGAAGTTAAGCAACAAACAAGAAGCACTGAACAAGTAAGTAGTGAAGTTAAGCAACAAACAAGAAGCACTGAACAAGTAAGTAGTGAAGTTAAGCAACAAACAAGAAGCACTGAACAAGTAAGTAGTGAAGTTAAGCAACAAACAAGAAGCACTGAACAAGTAAGTAGTGAAGTTAAGCAACAAACAAGAAGCACTGAACTAGTAAGTAGTCAAGTTAAGTAACAAACAAGAAGCACTGAACAAGTAAGTAGTGAAGTTAAGCAACAAACAAGAAGCAAACAAGTAAGTAGTGAAGTTAAGCAACAAACAAGAAGCACTGAACAAGTAAGTAGTGAAGTTAAGCAACAAACAAGAAGCACTGAACAAGTAAGTAGTGAAGTTAAGCAACAAACAAGAAGCACTGAACCAGTAAGTAGTGAAGTTAAGCAACAAACAAGAAGCACTGAACCAGTAAGTAGTGAAGTTAAGCAACAAACAAGAAGCACTGAACCAGTAAGTAGTGAAGTTAAGCAACAAACAAGAAGCACTGAACCAGTAAGTAGTGAAGTTAAGCAACAAACAAGAAGCACTGAACCAGTAAGTAGTGAAGTTAAGCAACAAACAAGAAGCACTGAACCAGTAAGTAGTGAAGTTAAGCAACAAACAAGAAGCACTGAACCAGTAAGTAGTGAAGTTAAGCAACAAACAAGAAGCACTGAACCAGTAAGTAGTGAAGTTAAGCAACAAACAAGAAGCACTGAACCAGTAAGTAGTGAAGTTAAGCAACAAACAAGAAGCACTGAACCAGTAAGTAGTGAAGTTAAGCAACAAACAAGAAGCACTGAACCAGTAAGTAGTGAAGTTAAGTAACAAACAAGAAGCACTGAACCAGTAAGTAGTGAAGTTAAGCAACAAACAAGAAGCACTGAACAAGTAAGTAGTAAAGTTAAGCAACAAACAAGAAGCACTGAACAAGTAAGTAGTGAAGTTAAGCAACAAACAAGAAGCACTGAACCAGTAAGTAGTGAAGTTAAGCAACAAACAAGAAGCACTGAACCAGTAAGTAGTGAAGTTAAGCAACAAACAAGAAGCACTGAACCAGTAAGTAGTGAAGTTAAGCGACAAACAAGAAGCATTGAAAAGCACTGAACCAGTAAGTAGTGAAGTTAAGCAACAAACAAGAAGCACTGAACTAGTAAGTAGTCAAGTTAAGTAACAAACAAGAAGCACTGAACAAGTAAGTAATGAAGTTAAGCAACAAACAAGAAGCACTGAACCAGTAAGTAGTGAAGTTAAGCAACAAACAAGAAGCACTGAACCAGTAAGTAGTGAAGTTAAGCAACAAACAAGAAGCACCTAGCTGAAGTTGACCTACCTGTAATCGATATATTTTTTTTCAAGTGTTTCTGGTTAGCTGTATGACCAAGATCAACAAAAATCCTACTAGTGCTTTCTCTACCTATACCAAGTTTATACTACAGCTCTTGAGATTTTGTCAAAGCGATAAATTTCACACTTAAAGTTTATAATCAGAAGAACTTATCCATCCTATATCATGTAAAGATGGAAATGCACTTCAGATCAAGCTTTCTTGTCATTGGTTTAAAAGACAGAGTCGCTAAGTATAATTAGGGCCCAAGGTGGTAAGAGAGAGACGTTAAGCCTAATGAAGTGCTGTTGTGAGAGAGAAACTATGCCTAACCAAGTGCTGAGATGAGGAAGTGAGCGAGAGACGCTAAGCCTAACGAAGTGCTGTGGTGAGGAAGTGCTAAACTTAACTATGTGCTGAGATGAGGAAGTGAGCGAGAGACGCTAAGCCTAACGAAGTGTTGTGGTGAGGAAGTGCTAAACTTAACTATGTGCTGAGATGAGGAAGTGAGCGAGAGACGCTAAGCCTAATGAAGTGCTGAGGTGAGGAAGTGCTAAACTTAACTATGTGCTGAGATGAGGAAGAAAAACAGACACGCTAAGCCTAATGAAGTGCTGTGGTGAGGAAGTGCTAAACCTAACTATGTGCTGAGATGAGGAAGAAAAACAGACACGCTAAGCCTAACGAGCTGGGAGGTATAAGTATCAAACAAAATGAAGTAATAACCTAAACTGCAGGAGACGAGTGTGTTCAAACATTATATAAAACATACTAAAGAGTACATAATATTTGTTGTTATAGTAAAAATCACATGATGAGCATGTTGTTATGTTACTGCTAGTGTAACACACATCTGAAGATATATTGTTAAGTTACTACTAGTGTAACACACATCTGAAGATATATTGTTAACTTACTACTAGTGTAACACACATCAAGATATACTGTTAAGTTACTACTAGTGTAACACACATCTGAAGATATACTGTTAAGTTACTGTTAGTGTAACACACATCTGAAGATATACTGTTAACTTACTACTAGTGTAACACACATCTGAAGATATACTGTTAAGTTACCACGAGTGTAACACACATCTAAATATGTGTTGTTAAGTTACTGCTAGTATAACAAACATTTCTTGAAGCTGCTACGCTTGTGTCGTAGGTGTTAGTGTAGTGTAAAACTAAGACCAGTAAGAAGTGTCGTGCGTCAAGTTCACAGTGTGTCGACTAGTTGGACTACTTTCGTCTGTATCGTTTGAAGTTCACAGAGATTAAAAATATCTTAAACTATTGTATTCAATCACTCCTTCTATTACAGCTTTTCATGGTTTCGTTTTTATAATTGAATACAAACCAGAATTATTTCAGACTTGTTGACAGGGTTGATCTCCCAAGAAGAAACAACCCATCAGATGTCGGAGATTGCTTCGACTGATAATCGCCAGGGGGCGGAGAACTAATTTTTCAATACACATGAACAGACTGGAAAAACAGGCGGGGATAAAGTATAATTAGTTAGTGTAACGTTTGTAAGGATAAAGTATAATTAGTTAGTGTAACGTTTGTAAGGATAAAGTATAATTAGTTAGTGTAACGTTTGTAGGGATAAAGTACAATTAGTTAGTGTAACGTTTGTAAGGATAAAGTATAATTAGTTAGTGTAACGCTTGTAAGGATAAAGTATAATTAGTTAGTGTAACGTTTGTAGGGATAAAGTACAATTAGTTAGTGTAACGTTTGTAAGGATAAAGTATAATTAGTTAGTGTAACGTTTGTAAGGATAAAGTATAATTAGTTAGTGTAACGTTTGTAAGGATAAAGTATAATTAGTTAATTTAACGTTTGTAAGGATAAAGTATAATTAGTTAGTGTAACGTTTGTAGGGATAAAGCATAATTAGTTAGTGTAACGCCTGTAAGGATAAAGCATAATTAGTTAATTTAACGCCTGTAGGGATAAAGTATAATTAGTTAATTTAACGTTTGTAGGGATAAAGTATAATTAGTTAGTGTAACGTTTGTAAGGATAAAGTATAATTAGTTAGTGTAACGTTTGTAAGAATAAAGTATAATTAGTTAGTGTAACGTTTGTAGGGGATAAAGTATAATTAGTTAATTTAACGTTTGTAGGGGATAAAGTATAATTAGTTAGTGTAACGTTTGTAGGGATAAAGTATAATTAGTTAATTTAACGTTTGTAAGGATAAAGTATAATTAGTTAGTGTAACGTTTGTAGGGATAAAGTATAATTAGTTAGTGTAACGTTTGTAAGGATAAAGTATAATTAGTTAATTTAACGTTTGTAGGGATAAAGTATAATTAGTTAATTTAACGTTTGTAGGGATAAAGTATAATTAGTTAGTGTAACGTTTGTAAGGATAAAGTATAATTAGTTAGTGTAACGTTTGTAAGAATAAAGTATAATTAGTTAGTGTAACGTTTGTAGGGGATAAAGTATAATTAGTTAATTTAACGTTTGTAGGGGATAAAGTATAATTAGTTAGTGTAACGCCTTGTAGGGATAAAGTATAATTAGTTAATTTAACGCCCAGTAAGGATAAAGTATAATTAGTTAGTGTAACGTTTGTAGGGATAAAGTATAATTAGTTAGTGTAACGTTTGTAAGGATAAAGTATAATTAGTTAATTTAACGTTTGTAGGGATAAAGTATAATTAGTTAGTGTAACGCCCAGTAAGGATAAAGTATAGTTAGTTAGCGTAACGCCTTGTAAGGATAAAGTATAATTAGTTAGTGTAACGCCTGTAGGGATAAAGTATAATTAGTTAGTGTAACGCCCAGTAAGGATAAAGCATAATTAGTTAGTGTAACGTCAGTAGGGATAAAGCATAATTAGTTAGTGCAACGCCTGTAGGGATAAAGCATAATTAGTTAGTGTAACGTTTGTAGGGATAAAGTATAATTAGTTAGTGTAACGTTTGTAAGGATAAAGTATAATTAGTTAGTGTAACGTCAGTAGGGATAAAGTATAATTAGTTAGTGTAACGTTTGTAGGGATAAAGTATAATTAGTTAATTTAACGCCTGTAGGGATAAAGTATAATTAGTTAGAGTAACGTTTGTAGGGGATTAAAGTATAATTAGTTAGTGTAACGTTTGTAAGGATAAAGTATAATTAGTTAGTGTAACGTTTGTAAGGAGAAAGTATAATTAGTTAATTTAACGTTTGTAGGGATAAAGTATAATTAGTTAATTTAACGTTTGTAGGGGATAAAGTATAATTAGTTAGAGTAACGTTTGTAGGGATAAAGTATAATTAGTTAGTGTAACGTTTGTAGGTATAAAGTATAATTAGTTAGAGTAACGTTTGTAGGGGATAAAGTATAATTAGTTAGAGTAACGTTTGTAGGGATAAAGTATAGTTTGTGTAACGTCTGTAGGGATAAAGTATAAAATACAGGGCGGTGTAAGGTGTGTTATTTATTAGTAGAAACAGTTGAAGAAATCAGAGTTCTTCATAAATAATTTACTTGTGTAACGTACACTAATGAACATCATGTGACCTGCAACCAGATACTATGTTACTCGTACTTCATACGCTTATATTCACTCTTTAGTAGTCAGTTAACGTGTCGGGCTGTGGATCCGAATGTCCCTGGTTCCTTTTCGTTGCCACACAAAAAATTCGCTCTCCTCAATTTGGGACCTAGACATTGCGTAGCTTCAGTGTCTCAAACGACAAGTCTGCGTACTTACAAAGGTTAAAATCGGGTTTCTATCCTGATGAAGGGTAGAGCACAACCAGCCAAACGAAACAGCCAATTAATTACCCGGCAGTGTTTCACCTTAATACTTACATAGTAAGTTGTGGTAAACCAGTGTCTTAAGACTGGTATAAGTAAGTAATAAGTTTGGTGATCACAAACTAAATCACCTATCCACTTGCCTTGTATATCAATTAGTTCAAATTTATGTTTAATATGGAAATACTATTATCCCATTCCTATTGTACATATCTTTACTGGGAGTTGACTGTATTACGTTTAATATGGAAATACCATTATCCCATTCTTATTGTACATATCTCTACTGGGAGTTGACTGTATTACGTTTAATATGGAAATACAATTATCCCATCCCTATTGTACATATCTTTACTGGGAGTTGACTGTATTACGTTTACTATGGAAATACCATTATCCCATTCTTATTGTACATTTCTTTACTGGGAGTTGACTGTATTAAGTTTAATATGGAAATACCATTATCCCATTCCTATTGTACATATCTTTACTGGGAGTTGATTGTATTAAGTTTAATATGGAAATACCATTATCCCATTCCTATTGTACATATCTTTACTGGGAGTTGAGTGTATTACGTTTAATATGGAAATACCATTATCCCATTCCTATTGTACATATCTTTACTCTGGGAGTTGACTGTATTAAGTTGGTTTTTAGATCTTTTTATTGTATAATATAATAAGTTTCACCAGTCTAAATGTGACTTGAAGAAGTGCCTCCTAAGAATTGTTACTCATCACATAGATAGTAATACGCCGGCCCTGCATGGCCAAGCGTGTTAAGGCGTGCGACTCGTAATCTGAGGGTCGCGGGTTCGCATCCCCGTCGCGCCAAACATGCTCGCTTTTTCAGCCGTGGGGGCGTTATAATGTTACGATCAATCCCACTATTCGTTGATAAAAGAGTAGCCCAAGAGTTGGCGGTGGGTGGTGATGACTAGCTGCCTTCCCTCTAATCTTACACTGCTAAATTAGGGACGGGTAGCACAGATAGCCCTCGAGTAGCTTTGAGCGACATTCAAAAAGAAACTAGTAATAAGCCCCCTATTTACAAAATGTGTTGACTTTCTTTCCTTTAACTATATTTTAAGATGCGTCAGTCTCTCTACAACTTGATTTTGTGTGGTACAATAGTATTAAAAACTATATATTAATTAAGAGAGAATACGTAACAAGACACAAACTGGTTGAATGTTATTTGTTTACCACATGAAACAGTTTGAGTGTGAATTTTTAACACACAAACTGGTTGAATGTTATTTGTTTACCACATGAAACTGTTTGATTGTGAATTTTTAACACACAAACCAGTTGAATATTATTTATTTACCACACGAAACTGTTTTACTATGAATTTTTAACACAAAAACTCGTTGAATGTTATTTATTTATCACAGGACTCTGTTTGATTGTGAATTTTTAACACACAAACTGATTGAATGTTATTTATTTATCACGTGAAACTGTTTGATTGTGAATTTTTAACACAGAAACTGGTTGAATGTTATTTATTTACCACACGAAATTGTTTGATTGTGAATTTTTAACACACAAACTGGTTGAATGTTATTTATTTACCACACGAAACTGTTTGATTGTGAATTTTTAACACACAAACTGGTTGAATGTTATTTGTTTACCACACGAAACGGTTTGATTGTGAATTTTTAACACACAAACTGGTTGAATGTTATTTGTTTAACACGCAAGTATATTGATTGTAATTAGTTAATTGTGACTTGTTTAACGGAAAGTTAATTCTTTGTGAATTTGAACGGACACACAATTGTATATTCTTGAACATACAAACTGGTTGATTGTGAATTTAAAAAGAATTGTTTAACACATAGATTAGTTGGTTGTAGAAAGGTTTGTGTTTCCTAACTTCCAACTTTTCTCACTATTCTAAATCCAGAACCAGCTAAAAGAATAACAAATCATTCAGGCTTAAAAAAGTCTCCAAACGCGGGAAAATAAGGTTCAAAACTTCCTAGAGCTGAACCAGTTAGCAATTATCTTATGAATTTCATTAAAGTTTAACGTAACAGGATAACACGATCTCCGGCTCTGACCATCTGTCTCTGAAAGAGGTGTATCCGTGCTACTCCTAACAAAATAAAATTAAACAATGAAATACAGAAGGTTTTTTAACTGCTAGTCACGTGATCCGAGTAACACTGTAACTCATAAATGGCACCAATTGCTTCTACTGCCAAACTACGACTTCTAAATTGGTATCAATTGTTTATATATATTTAGGTGTGTCTTTTTTCTCCTCAATAAAACAGTTAGACTCTATCTCGTCACCCACAAGTGATTTTTTCTCTCTGTATTATTCTTTGTTCATTCGATAAAAGTCTAAAACAGGTAAATATATGTAAACTTTTATAAGTTTATATTTCCAATATTACGGTCTAAACAAGCCTCAGATAACTAGAAATACAATAAAACATTAACAATATATATAGGTAACTAGATACAATAAAACATTAACTACACATACAGGTGACTAGAAACAATAAAAAATAATACATATAGGTGACCACACAGACTGAAACAGTAACAATACATATATATAACTAGACACAATAAAACATTACCAATACATATAGGTAGGTACCTAGACACAATAAAACATTACCAATACATATAGGTAGGTACCTAGACACAATAAAACTGTAACAATACATGTACATAACTAGAAACAATAAAACTGTAACAATATATATGGGTGAGTAGACACAATAAAACAGTAACAATACATATAGGTGAGCAGACACAATAAAACAGTAACAATACATATAGGTAACTAGACACAATAAAACATTAACAATACATACAGGTACCAAGACACAATAAAACATTAACAATACATACAGGTACCTAGACACAATAAAACATTAATAATACATATAGGTAACTAGACACAATAAAACATTAACAATACATATAGGTAACTAGACACAATAAAACATTAACAATACATATAGGTAACTAGACACAATAAAACATTAATAATACATATAGGTAACTAGACACAATAAAACATTAATAATACATATAGGTAACTAGACACAATAAAACATTAACAATACATATAAGTAACTGGACACAATAAACAGTAAAAATAGATGTGGGTGACTAGACACAATAACACATGAACAGTATCTTGATAAAATGAATCGGTGACAGAAGCTCTGTACATGTCAAGATAAAATAATTACGATATTTATATACAATAAAAATATTTAATATTGTCACCGTTGTCTCCTGTATGTTGTAAACATTTGTAGCCGTATTGTAGAAGACGTCAACTTTTTATAAGTGGTAATTAATCTGTTTTTTTAAGCCGGATGGATCATTAGTGGATTTTATTTCGATCACAAAGGATCATAACTGAGGACATTTTTACAAAACAATATTTTTAACACAAAGGATCATAACTGAGGACACTTTTACAAAACAATATTTTTAACACAAAGGATCATAACTGAGGAAGTTTTTACAAAACAATATTTTAAACACAAAGGATCATAACTGAGGACGTTTTTACAAAATAGTATTTTTAACACAAAGGATCATTACTGAGGAAGTTTTTACAAAACAATATTTTTAACACAAAGGATCATAACTGAGGACGTTTTCACAAAACAATATTTTTAACACAAACGATCATAACTGAGGAAGTTTTTACAAAACAATATTTTTAACACAAACGATCATAACTGAGGAAGTTTTTACAAAACAATATTTTTAACACGAAGGATCATAACTGAGGAAGTTTTTACAAAACAATATTTTTAACACGAAGGATCATAACTGAGGAAGTTTTTACAAAACAGTATTTTTAACATGAAGGATCATAACTGAGGAAGTTTTTACAAAACAGTATTTTTAATATCAGTTTTCGTTTGTGACAATGATATTCTGCGATCAAAATTTGTGATCTTTTATCTCAAGAGAACAAGATACGTTAACGTGTTTGGAGCTCTAAAACAACGGGTGGTATATCACTAACAGAATCGTTAACAACGGGTGGTACTTCACAGTATATCACCAACAGAATCGTTAACAACGGGTGGTAGTTAACAGTATAGCACCAACATAGTTTTATGAAGAACATGAACTTATACTATTGACAAGTTAGTTTTATGAAGAACATGAACTTTATACTATTGACAAGTTAGTTTTACGAAGAACATGAACTTATACTATTGACAAGTTAGTTTTATGAAGAACATGAACTTTATACTATTGACAAGTTAGTTTTACGAAGAACATGAACTTATACTATTGACAAGTTAGTTTTATGAAGAGCGCACGTATTAACTTTAACTGACATTATATTGAAGAGAGTTTTATGAAGAACAAACATTAACATAAACTTACACTATACAGAAGAGAGTTTTATGAAGAACACACATTAATATAAAGTTACATGATACAGAAGAGAGTTTTATGAAGAACAAACATTAACATAAACTTACACTATACAGAAGAGAGTTTTATGAAGAACACACATTAATATAAAGTTACATGATACAGAAGAGAGTTTTATGAAGAACACACATTAATATAAAGTTACATGATACAGAAGAGAGTTTTATGAAGAACACACATTAATATAAAGTTACACTATACAGAAGAGAGTTTTATGAAGAACACACATTAATATAAAGTTACATGATATAGAAGAGAGTTTTATGAAGAACACACATTAACATAAACTTACACTATACAGAAGAGAGTTTTATGAAGAACAAACATTAACATAAACTTACACTATACAGAAGAGAGTTTTATGAAGAACACACATTAACATAAACTTACACTATACAGAAGAGAGTTTTATGAAGAACACACATTAATATAAAGTTACATGATATAGAAGAGAGTTTTATGAAGAACACACATTAACATAAACTTACACTATACAGAAGAGAGTTTTATGAAGAACACACATTAATATAAAGTTACATGATACAGAAGAGAGTTTTATGAAGAACACACATTAACATAAACTTACACTATACAGAAGAGAGTTTTATGAAGAACACACATTAATATAAAGTTACATGATATAGAAGAGAGTTTTATGAAGAACACACATTAACATAAACTTACACTATACAGAAGAGAGTTTTATGAAGAACAAACATTAACATAAACTTACACTATACAGAAGAGAGTTTTATGAAGAACACACATTAACATAAACTTACACTATACAGAAGAGTTTTATGAAGAACAAACATTAACATAAACTTACACTATACAGAAGAGAGTTTTATTAAGAACACACATTAACATAAACTTACACTATACAGAAGAGAGTTTTAAGAAGAACACACATTAACATAAAGTTACATCATATAGAAGAGAATTTTGTGAAGTACAGAAGTTCCGACACAACCTCAGAGATAAAATTGCTCCAACTTGATAACATTATGGTGAAGAAGTGACCAGAATGACCATAACGATTGGTTTAGCTTTTCTTGCTGTCATCTTTAGTTGATTATGTTGAGTGGCTAACGTGACCATAAAGTGACACTAGAGATGAGATCTAGGTCACTAAACGTCAGAATTTAACTTTTACTACGGGGTCTTATTTATTTAATATCAGGGTTAAACCTCAAATCTGATTTCTGTTCAGACTGAACAGGTAGATAGGTGTGGCATTATGCATATATTTATTTACTAGCATTGTCTTCTAACTAGTAAACACTTGAAGTTTTAAATTCACACATTCTGCAATAGAGAAGTAAAAGCTATTTGAATGAGTTGTGAAGTAACTTGTCATGTTAAGTTTGTTTGTTTTGAATTTCGCGCAAAGCTACTCGAGGGCTATCTGCGCTAGCCGTCCGTAATTTAGCAGTGTAAGACTAGAGGGAAGGCAGCTAGTCATCATCACACACCGCCAACTCTTGGGCTACTCTTTTATCAACGAATAGTGGGACTGACCGTCACATTATAACGTCCCCACGGCTGAAAGGGCGAGCGTGTTTGGTGCGACCGGGATTCGAACCCGCGACCGTCGGATTGCGACTCGAACGCCTTAACTCACCTGGCCATGCCGGGCCTGTCATGTTAAGACTTCCATGATCCTCCAAGCATACATGTATTAAACCAAGAGGTGCAACATAAAAAGATGTGGGTAGGATAGTGTTTCTCATCTGTACAGAGGGCGTTCGCAGCAGTTCTTTATATCTGAAATGAACACGACATTCAGGAAGAGAGATGCATAATGGTTACATGTAGACAGGAATAAGTTAAAAATAATACTTGAGTCAGAGCCATGTTTCGGAACTAAAAACATCGTATGTTTGGTCTTAGGCCTACGCTGCTCGTTTGCAAAGTACTGAAACGTTTTGACATGGTTTTTGATAACACGTCTATTCTGTTGTCTACACGTGATTGATGAAAGTTTATTGTAGTATCACACAATTGTTCGAAGAAAGTTTCAGAAAACACCTGTAACACGTGCACACAGTGAACAGTGCAATGAGTTATTTGAAACCATTGTATAATTCATAGTGTTTGAATCAGAATACATTAACTAACGAAAGCTGGGCGTTAGATATACCGAAACAAATGGTTATTTATCAGAGTGATTGTACTGTAACAAACAGAACATTGATACATTTCCACAATATCTCTTTTTGCCCAAACATCTTAAAACATACTGATATATACCTAGTTATTAAATCAGATGATACATGCTGTTTGACGAAACCAGTTTCACAGAACATCAAATACCTGTTTTAACTAAAAAGTTTAATAAAGATGACCTTTTTTCTGTATAGCCAGTTAGGCTTAGATGGATTAACATTCCGGGATCGAACCCCAAATGTTCTACCTTCTGAGCTAAAACTACTACTAGTAAAAATTTCTGTAAGATTTTGGTATTCTTTTATTTATGTTCGATAACCAGTAATCAGTCTCCATGTGATGTAATCAGTCTCCATATGATGTAATCAGTCTCCACCTTATGTAATCAGTCTCCATGTGATGTAATCAGTCTCCACGTTGTATAATCAGTCTCCACGTCATGTAGTCAGTCTCCAAGTGATGTAACTAGTCTTCATGTTATGTAATCAAACTCCTTGTTATGTAATCAGTCTTCATGTGATGTAGTCAGTCTCCACGTGATGTAATCAGTCTCCATGTGATGTAATCAGTGTCCACGTTATGTAATCAGTCTCCATGTGATGTAGTCAGTCTCCACGTTATGTAATCAGTGTCCACGTTATGTAATCACTGTCCACGTTATGTAGTCAGTCTCCACGTGATGTAATCAGTCTCCATGTGATGTAATTAGTCTCCATGTGATGTAATCAGTCTCTATGTGTTGTAATCAGTCTCCACGTCATGTAACTAGTCTCCAAGTGATGTAATCAGTCTCCACGTTATGTAATCAGTCTCCACGTCATGTAATCAGTCTCCAGGTGATGTAATCAGTCTCCACGTCATGTAATCAGTCTCCAGGTGATGTAATCAGTCTCCACGTTGTGTAATCAGTCTCCACCTTATGTAATCAGTCTCCACGTATGTAATCAATGTCCACGTTATGTAATCAATGTCCACGTTATGTAATCAGTCTCCACGTTGTGTAATCAGTCTTAACGTTATGTAATCAGTCTCCACGTTGTGTAATCAGTCTCCACGTTGTGTAATCAGTCTCCACGGTGTGTAATCAGTCTCCACATTATGTAATAAGTCTCTACGTTGTGTAATCAGTCTCCACGTTATGTAATCAGTCTCCTCGTTGTGTAATCAGTCTCCACGTTGTGTAATCAGTCTCCACGTTATGTAATCGGTCTCCATGTTATTTTTGTTTTAAATAATGTGGAAAGAAGGTAATGAAGGTTCTGAAACGTATTCATTAAATAAACACTGGAACATATTCATTAAATAAACACTGAAACATATCCATTAAATAAACACTGGAACAAATTCATTAAATAAACAATGAAACATATCCATTAAATAAACACTGGAACATATTCATTAAATAAACACTGAAACATATCCATTAAATAAACACTGAAACATATCCATTAAATAAACACTAAAACACATCCATTAAAGAAACACTGAAACACATCCATTAAATAAACACTGAAACATATCCATTAAATAAACACTGGAACATATCCATTAAATAAACACTGGAACATATAAATTAAATAAACACTGGAACACATCCATTAAATAAACACCGAAACATATCCATTAAATAAACACTGAAACATATCCATTAAATAAACACTGAAACATATCCATTAAATAAACACTGAAACATATCCATTAAATAAACACTGAAATATATCCATTAAATAAACACTGGAACATATTCATTAAATAAACACTGAAACATATCCATTAAATAAACACTGGAACATATTCATTAAATAAACAATGAAACATATCCATTAAATAAACACTGGAACACATCCATTAAAGAAACACTGAAACGTATCCATTAAATAAACACTGAAACATATCCATTAAATAAACACTGAAACATATCCATTAAATAAACACTAAAACACATCCGTTAAAGAAACACTGAAACACATCCATTAAATAAACACTGAAACATATTCATTAAATAAACAATGAAACATATCCATTAAATAAACACTGGAACACATCCATTAAAGAAACACTGAAACGTATCCATTAAATAAACACTGAAACATATCCATTAAATAAACACTGGAACATATCCATTAAATAAACACTGGAACATATAAATTAAATAAACACTGGAACACATCCATTAAATAAACACTGAAACATATCCATTAAATAAACACTGAAACATATCCATTAAATAAACACTGGAACATATCCATTAAATAAACACTGAAACATATCCATTAAATAAACACTGAAACATATCCATTAAATAAACACTGGAACATATCCATTAAATAAACACTGAAACATATCCATTAAATAAACACTGAAACATATCCATTAAATAAACACTGGAACACATCCATTAAATAAACACTGAAACACATCCATTAAATAAACACTGAAACATATCCATTAAATAAACACTGAAACACATCCATTAAATAAACACTGGAACACATCCATTAAATAAACACTGGAACACATCCATTAAAGAAACACTGAAACGTATCCATTAAATAAACACTGGAACATATCCATTAAATAAACACTGAAACACATCCATTAAATAAACACTGGAACACATCCATTAAATAAACACTGGAACACATCCATTAAATAAACACTGAAACACGTCCATTAAATAAACACTGAAACATATCCATTAAATAAACACTGGAACATCCATTAAAGAAACACTGAAACATATCCATTAAATAAACACTGGAACATCCATTAAAGAAACACTGAAACATATCCATTAAATAAACACTGGAACTTATCCGTTAAACAAACACTAATGTCTGTTGAACTACAGGAGTGTTCGTTAGATAATACTGATAAAACACAGTTTGTCATAACGTTCATCTAACACAATAAATCGTTATTATTAACACTAACAAATCGTCATAACGAACGTTTATCACTTCGGTTCCGAGTTGTTTTCTTAACGTCATTTCCTGGTTCCCAAAGAACTTGTCTTCTAAACCGTTTCTAAAGTTGTTTTGAACTAACTCTTTCCTAAGTTCAGGTTTCTAAGCCGTTTCGAAGATGATTTTCGGTTAACACTATATTAAAGTCAGTTCCTGATTCCAAAAGAAATTCTAACCGTATATCAATACGCAAATGTTGCTTTGTGTCCTTCCGAGGTACAACATGGGTCACACAGACACACCGAGAGAAAGGAAACACAAAAAGAAAGACAAATAATAATCCGGAGATAATTAGAAACAATAAAGTGAGATACTTCGGGAGAAAGAAAGCACACATAAACTTGGTCCGGTATGGCCAGGTGAGTTATGGCGCACACATAAACTTGGTCCGGCATGGCCAGGTGAGTTAAGGCGCACACATAAACTTGGTCCGGCATGGCCAGGTGAGTTAAGGCGTCCACATAAACTTGGTCCGGCATGAACAGGTGTGTTAAGGCGCACACATAAACTTGGTCCGGCATGGCCAGGTGAGTTAAGGCGTCCGCATAAACTTGGTCCGGCATGGCCAGTTGAGTTAAGGCGTTCGACTCGTAATCTGAGGGTCGCGGTTCGAATCCCCGTCGCACCAAACCTGCTCGCCCTTTCAGTCGTGGGGGCGTTATAATGTGATGGTTAATCCCACTATTCGTTGGTAAAAGAGTAGCCCAAGCGTTGGCGTTGATGACTAGCTAGCTGCCTTCCCTCTAGTCTTACATTGCTAAATTAGGGACGGCTAGCGCAGATAGCCCTTGTGTAGCTTTGCGCGATATTCAAAAACAAACAAACAAACCATATAAACTTTATATAGTACATACACGTGTTACACATACAGGGTGGCCCGTAAGTATCTACCCATCCATATGTTGTTATGTTATATTCAATTATGCATGTATTATAAATTTGTTTCTTTTGTTTTCACAGAAATATGACCGATGTAAGCCCATTTACACTTGAAGAGCGTATTGTGACAAGTACGTGGGTACATGAGCGCAAGAATACTGGTGACACCCTGGATAGAATAACTGGCAAATTTGGAGAAAGATTCATATGGATGGGTAGGGACTTACGGGTCACCCTGTAGTTTAGTAAAGAAACTCACTGCCATCATAACGTGGCTGATGCCTACAATAAACTACGCGCTATACAGTAGAAATATTCATTTGAGAAACTAAAACCAGTGTTTTTTTATGTGACGTGTTCGCTCATCACATGTGAACGACAAGAGTGAACATTCAACATGATGACACTTCTCACCTATGAAACACCGATGAGGACAAAACAGAAACAAATTTTCAGTGATGTCGAGAAAACCCACTTGTAGAGAAATATATATGCAAAAACGGCTCGTTTGGGTTGAGAAAATATTTTACATAGACGAGCGAACAACGTTTCGACCTTCTTCGGTCATCGTCAGGTTCACAAAGAAAGAGGTAACTGACCGGAAGCTGACCACATGCTTTAAAGGGGTTGTGTAACTGAGTGTCGGAATGTAGAGGGCAGTGTTAGATGTTTGAATATATAATTTTATTTATTTTATTATATTAATATAGGTATAAAGGCGTTCCTTTATATTGGTTTATTTTGGGTTTAAGTTGTTGTATAAGTGAGGCTTCTTTAATTTTGCGTTTGTTTATGTTTGTTTCTTTATTTAGTATTTGAGTGTTTTCTATGGTTATGTTGTGTTTATTTGACTTGCAGTGTTCGAAAACGTGTGAAGGTGACTTTTTATGTTCTTTGAATCTGGTTTCCATTTTTCTACTTGTTTCTCCAATATAGAAGTCGTGGCAATTATCACATTGCATTTTATAAATAATGTTGGTGTGGTGTTTGTCAGTGTAGTTTTTACATAGTATAGACCTTAGTTTTGTACCTGGTTTTTGAATAAATTTGGTATAAACTGGAATGTCATATTTTGTTACTAGTTTTTGCCAAATGTTGGTTATTTGTCTGCTGATGTCGGGAATATATGGTATGCAACAGTATATGGTTTCGTGATTTTTTGATTCGTGAGATATATTTACTCTTGTTGGTTGATTTTGCTTTCTGTCTAGGTGTGTGCGTATAATGTTTTCTACGGTTTGTGGAGGAAACTTATTGATGTTGATGAAGTATTGTTTTATTTTGTCTAATTCATCATTAATTTTGTCTGGTGAACATAGTTTTATGGCTGTGTTTATTTGGTTTCTTAGTATGTTGAGTTTTTGTTTTGTTTCATGTGCTGAGTCCCAAGGAATGTATAGTCCAGTATGGGTGATTTTCGGTGGATTTCTGTTTTAAATTGTGTATCGGTTCTTGTAATTTTGAGGTTAAGAAATGATATTTGATTGTTTTCTTCCTGTTCACATGTGAAGTTAATGTTGGGATGTATAGAGTTAATGTGATTGAAAAAATTAAGTGTCTGTTCTGTAGATCTGAATCCCGCAATTGTGTCATCTACATATCTGTACCAGTATAGTGGTGGATGTAATGCTGTGTTAATTGCTTGTGTTTCAACTTGTGTCATAAAAATATTGGCTAGAACTGGTGATACTGGGTTGCCCAGGCTTAAGCCATTTGTTTGTATATAGTTGTGGTTGTTGAACATGAAGTTTGTCTTTATCGTGGTGAATTCTATGATAGTTGCTAATTGGTTGCTGTCTATAGTTGGGTTAGGGTTTCGGATTTAGAGTTCTAAAGCTACCTTGCAGGCTTCACTGGTTGGAACTTCTGTAAAGAGGGATATAACATCGAAACTGGCCATTAAGGCTTTATGATTAAGTTGATTTAGATTAGACTTGAAATTAAAAGAATCTTTGATAAATGAGCTGGCTGATGTTACATATTTGGAGAATGCCCATGCTATGTATTTACCAAGATTGTAATTAAACGATTCATATGTGGACATTATTGGTCGTAATGGACAATCTGGTTTATGAGGTTTGGGGATGCCGTATATTTGTTGTGTGCGTGAGTCGGTTTTACGTAGGTAAGAATAAAGTGTTTGTGAAATTGTGTTGGCTTTTTTCATTTTTAGTAGTAATTTGTTTAGTTGCGTTTCGTGTGTCTTTGTTAGATTTGTGTGTATTGGTTTAAATTTGTTCACAAAAGTATCACAAGTCTCCTGGTTAGATCTTCTAAACATGATACTTTCTACAGAAAACAAAAACAAGAAAACAACCAACAGAAAGAAGACAACTTTGACAATTTTATTGACATCCAACAGCCAAATTTCCCAGGAAAATTTAAAAATTTATATTTTCCAGAAACACCTCAAAACAACATCTTAAACGATTTTTTCAAAAACGTTTCTCACAAAACCATCAACATAATTTCACAAAACAGAAAACTAAAAAACAACCTTACAAAAAGAGACATTAATTACATTAAAAACCTATAACAAGACAAAAACATAAAAATTCTAAAAGCAGATAAAGGTAACGCTATAGTCATAATGAACACGAATGAACACATCCAAAAAATGAAGAAAATCCTATCAGACTCGAACAAATTTAAACCAATACAAATCTAACAAAGACACACGAGACGCAACTAAACAAATTACTACTAAAAATGAAAAAAGCCAACACAATTTCACAAACACTTTATTCTTACCTACGTAAAACCGACTCACGCACACAACAAATATACGGCATCCCCAAACCTCATAAACCAGATTGTCCATTACAACGAATAATGTCCACATATGAATCGTTTAAATACAATCTTGGTAAATACATAGCATGGGCATTCCCCAAATATGTAACATCAGCCAGCTCATTCATCAAAGACTCTTTTAATTACAAGTCTAATCTAACTCAACTTAATCATAAAGCCTTAATGGCCAGTTTCGATGTTATATCCCTCTTTACAGAAGTTCCAACCACTGAAGCCTGCAAGATAGCTTTAGAACTCTATATCCGAAACCCTAACCCAACTATAGACAGCAACCAATTAGCAACCCTCATAGAATTCACCACGATAAAGACAAACTTCATGTTCAACAACCACAACTATATACAAACAAATGGCCTAAGCATGGGCAACCCAGTATCACCAGTTCTAGTCATATTTTATTAAAACTTAAATATCATTGTTTTACGTTTGGTCATGTGGCACACATCTCATTTTTTTACGTTTGGCCACATGGCACACGTCATTGTTTTACGTTTGGTCACGTGGCACACATGTATACTGAGATGTTGAAGAAATACGTGGAAATGAAGTAAAACATGTATTAGGAGTTTACATCAATAACCCTAGTTGTCTCTAGTTTTCTCACATCAATAACCCTAGTTATCTCTAGTTTTCTCACATTAATAACCCTAGTTATCTCTAGTTTTCTCACATCAATAACCCTAGTTATTTCTAGTTGTCTCACATCAATAACCCTATTTATCTCTAGTTTTCTCACATCAATAACCCTATTTATCTCTAGTTTTCTCACATCAATAACCCTATTTATCTTTAGTTTTCTCACATCAATAACCCTAGTTATCTCTAGTTTTCTCACACTAATAACCCTAGTTATCTCTAGTTTTCTCACATCAACAACCCTAGTTATCTCTAGTTTTCTCACATCAATAACCCTAGTTGTCTCTAGTTTTCTCACATCAATAACCCTAGTTATCTATAGTTTTCTCACATCAATAACCCTAGTTGTCTCTAGTTTTCTCACATCAATAACCCTAGTTATCTATAGTTTTCTCACATCAATAACCCTAGTTGTCTCTCGTTTTCTCACATCAGTAACCCTAGTTATCTCTCGTTTTCTCAGATCAATAACCCTAGTTATCTCTCGTTGTCTCACATCAATAACCCTAGTTATCTCTCGTTTTCTCACATCAATAACCATAGTTATCTCTCGTTTTCTTACATCAATAACCCTAGTTATCTCTCGTTTTCTCACATCAATAACCCTAGTTATCTCTCGTTTTCTCACATCAATAACCCTAGTTATCTCTCGTTTTCTCACATCAATAACCCTAGTTATCTATAGTTTTCTCACATCAATAACCCTAGTTATCTCTAGTTTTCTCACATTAATAACCCTAGTTATCTCTAGTTTTCTCACATTAATAACCATAGTTATCTCTAGTTTTCTCACATTAATAACCCTAGTTATCTCTAGTTTTCTCACATCAATAACCCTAGTTATCTCTAGTTTTCTGTGTGTTCTCTCTTAGTTTACCTTCGTCAATTCAACAGGTACCGCGTGCTCACGGGACTAGGACAAACGCAGGACTGCTATTGGCTACACGTAGAGCTTTAACTAGAACGAAGTCTCGGCTGGTTGTGCGAGAACGGATTGTTTTGTGGTGTCTTTACTGTCGTGCCTAGCAGGCAGGAAAAACGCGAACAGAGAATGTTGAACATTAATATAGAAGGCGTGAAAAACCTTAAGTCTGGGTTTGTTTTATTATTTTAAAAGCTATTTGCTCTCGATTTAACGTAGGCCTTAATATTATTTCCTTGAGATTTAGTGACTAGGAGAATGCTTGCCTGAAGATGACCAGTTATGGAACTGACCAACTGCTCAATAGCCTGGGTCACTTCGATGACACTGAGGCGATTCACTCACGAGAGGAAAATATGTCCATTGCGAAAAATACGACAACAAGGAATTCAAGAATTATACCTGAATATAACCACTGTTATGAGTCCAAGAACTGCAACAACACGGTCCAGTCCTGGACCTCTTCATTTCGGACGAATATTCCGGTATCGTTTTACAGACCGGATTGTTTCGGCTGCGAAACGAGGGTAGTAAACCAGGAAACTGTTGTTCCGTCCATGGAAGATAGTGACGGAATCGAATGTAACCGCACCATAAATTCTCTGTTAAAAGTTACTAGACATGACAATGGTGATTACTTACAGTTCGACCCTCACACCGGTGATAAAAACAACACATACGTTGGAAATGACCAAACCATGCTGACCACCGACAAACATTCGCAGCACATTAAACCAGCCCGTAGCCAGGAACAACGGATTCGTCGACCAATGAATGCTTTCATGGTATGGGCTAAGTCAGAGAGGAAACGCCTGGCCGAAGAAAACCCAGATCTACACAACGCAGATTTGAGTAAAATACTGGGTGAGTCTTAATATGTTAAGTTTGGTTGTAATATGTTGTGTTAAGTTTGGTTGTAATATGTTGTGTTAAGCTTGGTTGTAATATATTGTGTTAAGTTTGGTTGTTAATATGTTGTGTTAAGCTTGGTTGTTAATATGTTGTGTTAAGTTTGGTTGTTAATATGTTGTGTTAAGTTTGGTTGTTAATATGTTGTGTTAAGTTTGGTTGTAATATGTTGTGTTAAGCTTGGTTGTTAATATGTTGTGTTAAGTTTGGTTGTTAATATGTTGTGTTAAGTTTGGTTGTTAATATGTTGTGTTAATTTTGGTTGTAATATGTTGTGTTAAGCTTGGTTGTTAATATGTTGTGTTAAGTTTGGTTGTAATATGTTGTGTTAAGCTTGGTTGTTAATATGTTGTGTTAATTTTGGTTGTAATATGTTGTGTTAAGTTTGGTTGTAATATGTTGTGTTAAGCTTGGTTGTAATATATTGTGTTAAGCTCGGTTGTTAATATGTTGTGTTAAGTTTGGTTGTTAATATGTTGTGTTAAGTTTGGTTGTTAATATGTTGTGTTAAGTTTGGTTGTTAATGTATTGTGTTTTGTCGTTAATATATTGTGTTAAGTTTTGTCGTTAATATATTGTTTTAAGTTTTGTTGTTAATATGTTAGGTTTTGTTGTTAATATGTTGTGTTAAGTTTGGTTGTTAATGTATTGTGTTTTGTCGTTAATATATTGTGTTAAGTTTTGTCGTTAATATATTGTTTTTGGTTTTGTTGTTAATATGTTAGGTTTTGTTGTTAATATGTTGTGTTGAGTTTTGCTACAATATCAAAGTTTACTATTGATTCTTCCGTAATAGATTCGCTTTAGTAAACGTTATACAAACATGTAGTAAACGTTACGCTAGCCTGTATTAAACGTTACACGAACCTTTAATAAACATTACACAAACTGTAGTACGTTAGACAAACCTTTAGTAGACGTTACACAAAATCTATAGTAAACCTTACACGATCTTGCAACATACATAAAATCTAGAATATAGAAAGGTGTTTAGTAAAATGGATCGGCATAGTTAGGTGGTCAGGACGCTTGACTCGTAATCTGAGGGTCGCGAGTTCGAATTCCCGTCGCACCAAACATGCTCGTCCTTTCAGGCGTGGGGGCGTTATATCTTGACAGTCAATCCCACTATTCATTGGTAAAAGAGTAGCCGAAGAGTTTACGGTGGGTGGTGACGACCTTCCCTCTAGTCTTACACTGCTAAATTAGGGATGGCTAGCACAGATAATCCTCGTGTATCTTTGCGCGAAATTTAAAACAAACTTTGGTTAAAGTTAAGCCTTATACTTTAGATACAGTTAAGCCTTACTTGTACTTTAGATACAGTTAAGCCTTACTTATACTTTAGTTGAATTTCACCTTTTTATTTACTTTTTTATCTTTGATAAACATTTGTTTTCGAAAAAAATCTCGTAAAAATTAGGCCTTATGTGTTTGTTGAATCTCACCTTTGTTAAGCGTTGTAGAGAGTTATTGCGTAGACTTTGGTCTGCTTAATTACCAGGGGCGTAGATTTTTTACACTCGATGGGGGGGGGATGATTTTTGCATCCACTCATGTGGGCTGTTCAATTTGCAAATTGGTAATCTTCTATTACGTGAACCTAAAAGCTGTAAACATGTAGTCACAGAGTAATCTTGTTGCCACGATACTTGCATGTATACTTAGGCCTACTGACTGATACTTACGAACTATCGCTTAGATCGAAAAGCTTAGAAGCACGCCTATATTAAAGATGTACATTTCGGCTACTGAAAAAGCCTACATCTAGGTCTAATTATGTAATTCGATTTGTTTGTTTTTTGATTGTTTTTGAATTTCGCACAAAGCTACTCGCGGGCTATCTGTGCTAGCCGTCCCTAATTTAGCAGTGTAAGACTAGAGGGAAGGCAGCTAGTCATCACCACCCACCGCCAACTCTTGGGCTACTCTTTTACCAACGAAAAGTGGGATTGACCGTAACATTATAACGCCCCCCACAGCTGGGAGGGCGAGCATGTTTGTCGCGACTCGGGCGCGAACCCGCGACCCTCAGATAATTCGATTGGTAAGAACACGAGAATCACAAGAACAAACACACAGTTTGTAGGCCTGTGATGCAATAAAACAATTCAACAGACCAAACTGTAGGGTTGTATGCACCATACACCCTACCTAAAATGAAGGGGGGATGTATACCACCCATCCCCCCAAGATCTAATTAATAATTACTTTCATATAAGTATGTCGTAAACGATGATACAAATTCAGTACAAGTTGACGATAAACTGCCAGTTAGTTCAACATTTGTAGTTAATTTTTTTCTACAGAACACTAAACTACGTCATCCAGTGAATCAAAAAAGTTTGTATTTGGTAAAGTTTACAAACTGAGTTCGCCACAAGGCATTGTTTGATGCCAGGGACAGACAGGCTCGCTGACTCCGCAAGCTGTTATAAATCACTAAAGTACAACGTTAAACCTTTATTATGAATACCTAAACATTCTTTCGGTTTTTATAAAATTCCACGAACTGGTGCTGGTCAGCTGAACGGTTATCGAAACCCGGATTTTAGCGTTATAAGCCTTCAAACTTATCGCCGAGACAGTTGTGGTTAGGACACTTTGGTCTAAGCTATTTTAAAAACGTACGATGTTATGGTAATTAAACTAGAAATGGTTTAGGCTTAGTGATTAATCACGCATCCAACAGCTAATTAAAGAAATATAATTTCCTGTTTCAACGATTTATCGAATTAATTAACGCTTTAATCCCTTTATCCAGATTAAACTCTAATCAAATAATAATAATCTCATCTATTCTGTTGTTTTTTAATTATTTAAAATTTGCTTGTCTCATTTCTCTGGAATAACGGCTAATAAAATTAGGTTTTGTTTTGCAGGGCAACCAAACGACATAAAATTGTGATCTCACGTATTAACGACTTAAATGAGATAACACGAAAACACTTTTCTATGATTTAGGGGTAATCAGAGAAAATCTTTTAAACCCGTTCATTGACGTGTTTCGCATCTTTCTGGATCGTTTGTTTCCGTAAGATTCACTTCTAAGCATCCTTAAAACAACAAGTAAAGAATTTTACTGTATTATTGAAAACATCTGCGTTATGCTAGCTGTCGAGTTGAATATTGAAATCTCGGGTGTGAAATAACAACAAAGCTTCTAAAGAACCAAACAATTGATGTGATTAACATACTACCGTGTTGTGTTCGAAACACCAGGTAGCCGGTTAAGGCCTACTGGCTTAACGATATGTTGCTAATTACTGGCAAGTCGTGACGAACTCGGGGTGGGGCAGTCTCACGCTTGGCCTGGAACGACGTTGGAAACAACGGTGTTCACTCGTTAACATGTTGGAATGTCTATCCTTAAATTTCTCATTACATGAAGCGCATGCGCCGTTTAATAAGTACTAATTTTTCAAAGGACATGACCGCTTAAACTCTTTCCAAAATTGGACT
This sequence comes from Tachypleus tridentatus, assembly GCF_004210375.1. NCBI lineage: Eukaryota > Metazoa > Arthropoda > Merostomata > Xiphosura > Limulidae > Tachypleus > Tachypleus tridentatus. Next base: position 29,248,022 of record NW_027467777.1, on the reverse strand, counting down.
TGATACAAGTCTACGGTGGTAAGACCAGTGACCTGATACAAGTCTACGGTGGTAAAACCAGTGACCCGACACAGATTCTTAGTGGTAAAACCAGTGAACTGATGCAAGTCTGTGGTGGTAAGACCAGTGACCTGAGACAAGTTATTGATGGTAAAACCAGATGATTAACTTTAATTACTTATAAAAAGGTTCACAAGCACGAGAGAGACAGCTGCCCACACTCACATCGATTTACTAAAACTAAACTAAAATTTGTAGGTTTACCAAACGTGGTTTTCCGCATGTATTGATAGCTAATTGGGTTCTGTGCTATGGCCGTATTCTCTCTTTTAAACTTTTTCTGCTGTTCTTCTCTATTCCCTAACATATCTTTTCACACCATATCTATACCATTTAATCCAAGCAACTAATCTTATCCGCCTGGTGGTTAGGGCGCCAGATTGGTAATCTACGGTTCGCGAGATCGTCCAAGCAACTAATCTTATCCGCCTGGTGGTTAGGGCGCCAGATTGGTAATCTACGGTTCCCGAGATCGTCCAAGCAACTAATATTATCCACCTGGTGGTTAGGGCGCCAGATTGGTAATCTACGGTTCGCGAGATCGTCCAAGCAACTAATATTATCCGCCTGGTGGTTAGGGCGCCAGATTGGTAATCTACGGTTCGCGAGATCGTCCAAGCAACTAATCTTATCCGCCTGGTGGTTAGGGCGCCAGATTGGTAATCTACGGTTCGCGAGATCGTCCAAGCAACTAATATTATCCGCCTGGTGGTTAGGGCGCCAAATTGGTAATCTACGGTTCGCGAGATCGTCCAAGCAACTAATATTATCCGCCTGGTGGCTAGGGCGCCAGATTGGTAATCTACGGTTCGCGAGATCGAAACCTCTTACCGTACATCAGAGGGCATGATGGTTAATACCATTAAATAGTAGCCTGAAAGTCGGCGGTGGGTGTTGTTCACTAGCGCAGATAGCCCTCGCGTAGCTTTACATGAAATTAAAACGCCCCTAAAACACAAATCATATTGTTTCCAAACTCAAACAAAAAACAGCCCCAAATTATAGAGAACTACAAGGTAGCCAAATTAACGGGCCTAAAACAAACTGGATCTGAACATATAAATAAAATGTAGCAATAGATCTAGTGGTAGAATATGTCTGTCCAGTATAGTTAAATATGACGTATAAAATCACAAACAGATCAATATATTAGTTTAATAGAAATACTGACGAAAATAAACCATTACGAAGTTTATCAAACTGGTGATGACAGTCCTATTTATCACAAATACATCTATTAAAATATTTAAAGGGTTTACTTATGGGATAAGTATATATGTTTTTAAGAGCTGTTTATGGAAATTCTTGTGTTAACAGAGTCTTATGTTCAAAACGAACAAATGAAAATGAAAAACTTTACGCCAGAAAAATTGAAAAATCTATGTTAAGCGTCTATGGACAGGGCCTGTAAGGGGCCGCGCATGTGTGCGAATAATCCACGCAGTGACGTCATACTGTAAGAAACGGGTTTTCCGAGCTACCGAACTCACCTAAGCTTCATCCTATACCGAAGAACAATACTGGTATTGAAGGAAGGAAGCTCAGGTACAGCCCATGTCACACGAATAAACAAAACTGCTCTCTGAACATGGTCTCTTGGACAGTTCTTCCTCTCTTCTGTTTTAAAAAAAATCTACCAAATAACACGATCTACAAGATAACACTGTTCACTATCTACCAGATAATATTGTTCATATTTTAATAGGTAACATTGTTTACGATCTAAGAAGTACCATTATTCACGATCTACCAGATAACATTGTTGACGATCTAACAGATAACATTGTTCACGGTTTACCAGATAACATTGTTCACAATCTAACAGATAACATTGTTCACGGTTTACCAGATAACATTGTTCACGATCTAACAGATAACATTGTTCACGGTTTACCAGATAACATTGGTCACAATTTAACAAATAACATTGTTCACGGTTTACCAGATAACATTGGTCACGATCTAACAGATAACGTTGTTCACGGTTTACCAGATAACATTGGTCACGATCTAACAGATAACATTGTTCACAATCTAACAGATAACATTGTTCACGGTTTACCAGACAACATTGTTCAGAATCTAACAGATAACATTGTTCACAATCTAACAGATAACACTGTTCACGATCTAACAGATAACATTCCTCACGATCTAACAGATAACATCCTTTATGATCTAACAGATAACATTCTTTACGATCTAACAGATAACATTGTTAACGATCTAACAGATAACATTCCTCACGATCTAACAGATAACATCCTTCATGATCTAACAGATAACATTCTTCACGATCTAACAGATAACATTCCTCACGATCTAACAGATAACATCCTTTATGATCTAACAGATAACATTCTTCACGATTTAACAGATAACATTCTTCACGATCTAACAGATAACATCCTTTATGATCTAACAGATAACATTCTTCACGATTTAACAGATAACATTCTTCACGATCTAACACATAACATTCTTCACGATCTAACAGATAACATTCTTCACGATCTAACAGATAACATTCTTCACGATTTAACAGATAACATTCTTTACGATCTAACAGATAACATTGTTAACGATCTAACAGATAACATTCTTCACGATCTAACAGATAACATTCTTTACGATCTAACAGATAACACTGTTCACGGTTTACCAGATAACATTGGTCACAATTTAACAAATAACATTGCTCACGGTTTACCAGATAACATTCTTTACGATCTAACAGATAACACTGTTCACGGTTTACCAGATAACATTGGTCACAATTTAACAAATAACATTGCTCACGGTTTACCAGATAACATTGGTCACGATCTAACAGATAACATTGTTCACGGTTTACCAGATAACATTGTTCACAATCTAACAGATAACATTGTTCACGGTTTACCAGATAACATTGTTCACAATCTAACAGATAACATTGTTCACGGTTTACCAGATAACATTGGTCACGATCTACCAGATAAAACTGTACATGATCTACCAGATAGCATTCTTTACAATCTAATAGATAACACTGTTCACGATCTAACATATAACATAGGTCACGATCAAACATATAACATTTTTCACGATCAATCAGATAATAATGTTCACGATATAACAGATAACACTGAACAATATCTAACAGATAACATTCTTTACGACCTAACAGATAACATTCTTCACGATCTAATAGATAACACTGTTAACGATCTAACAGATAACATTCTTCACGATCTAACAGATAACATTATTCACGATCTAACAGATAACATTCCTCACGATCTAACAGATAACATTTTTCACGATCTAACAAATAACATTCCTCACGATCTAACAGTTAACATTCTTCACGATCTAACAGATAACATTCCTCACGATCTAACAGATAACATTGTTCACGGTTTACCAAATAACATTGTTCACAATCTAACAGATAACATTGTTCACGATCTAACAAATAACATTCCTCACGATCTAATAGATAACATCCTTCATGATCTAATAGATAACATTCTTCACGATTTAACAGATAACATTCTTCACGATCTAACAGATAACATTCTTCACGATCTAACAGATAACATTCCTCACGACCTAACAGATAACATTCCTCACGATCTAACAGATAACATCCTTCACGATCTAACAGATAACATTCCTCACGATCTAACAGATAACATTCCTCACGATCTAACAGATAACATTCTTCACGATCTAATAGATAACATTCTTCACGATTTAACAGATAACATTCTTCACGATCTAACAGATAACATTCTTTACGATCTAACAGATAACACTGTTCACGATCTAACAGATAACATTCTTTACGATCTAACAGATAACATTCTTCACGATTTAACAGATAACATTCTTTACGATCTAACAGATAACATCCTTTATGATCTAACAGATAACATTCTTCACGATTTAACAGATAACATTCTTCACGATCTAACAGATAACATTCTTCACGATCTAACAGATAACATTCTTTACGATCTAACAGATAACACTGTTCACGATCTAACAGATAACATTCTTCACGATCTAACAGATAACATTCTTCACGATCTAAGAGATAACATTCTTCACGATTTAACAGATAACATTCTTTACGATCTAACAGATAACATTCTTCACGATCTAACAGATAACATTCTTTACGATCTAACAGATAACACTGTTCACGATCTAACAGATAACGTTGTTGACGTTCGAATCATCGGATATCTTTATTCATTGATGAAAACTTCGTGATGGAAAGACTTGAAATAGGACAAACTGATTTGTTGTTAAGCCTAAAGCTACACAACAGGCTATTTATGATGTGCCCACCGCGAGCATCGAATCCCGTTATTCAACGTTATATTCCCTAAAATTAACCACTGAGTTGATGGGGGCGGGGCTTCTATAGCACCATATGTATTTTATTTGCTCTAAATACCTCATCGTGACACTGTAAAGTTTTTATTTGTAATGAACATAATTATAGACAAAAGAAAAAGTGTAACAGATAGAGCGTGAATCTCTTTATAGTTGGACATGTGATACTATTATCGGAGACAAGACAAGAATTTGTATGTCATCAAAATACGTGCTGTTATTTCTTAGTGTGCATTTGTCCTCATTTATTACTTTATATTACCCAGTGACTCCGAGAAAGATGGACTTGGCTTCCATGCCTACTGTTTAACTATAGTTTGTCACTGTTCTCTACAACTGCGGAGAGGGTTTTGCTCAACTGCCAGAGAAAGTTAATTGAATATACCGCAACGCTGTTTGGCACACGAAACTGTGAAATGTTGAAAAAAAATTGTGTTGAAAATATGCACATGAAGATATAAAAACAAAATTATGTCGTTTACATAGCTTGCCATTGAGCATGCTGTTTAATAGATGTAATAAATGGATGTCTACATAACATATGTACTACATTCTTTTTGTACAGTACACAGAAATACAGTCTTTTTTCTTATAACATTTCTCAGCTGACCCACGGCACAAGAAATCACTAAATATGAGGCCAAGTGTAGGCTGGTTAGCGCATACAAAGAATTGGTGCTGGATGATGTTGGTTAAAGTCGACTAGATTTACCAATGTTGACGAGAGACATTGTTTCTAGGATTTACCAAGAGTTCGTGCTGGGTGACGTTGCCTATACTCTCTCCAGGTTAGTTGGGCATATTTTTAGCTTGGGTGCCTACAGCGTTATTAAATGTCTTTGTTTTCTAAAAGACTGATTTACACTGAGCATGAATCAGTAAATGTCTTTGTAACATTAACGATTTGTCGATAGTGAAACTCGAAGTTAACTCTCTTTTCTTCTTCGTTCTTTTATGAACAAAACCTGTTTTGTTTTTAATTAAATAAAATTAGACACAAACTGCGGCCAACTTCCCTATACATTCGAGATTTAATTTAGTGCAAAGATGTTCAGAAAAAAAGATAAAGAATTTCCGTTGTATGATTTGTGAACCTGGAAGTAACACATCAACTCCAAAAAACGAAAACTATTAACTACGAATGTTATTTTAATCAATATTATTACTAAAGACAACTGAAGGATCAGTGAAATAATCTGAACCTATACTGACCTCTACTCACATCATGAATCATATGAGACCTCTGAACAGCTTGAGAGTTTCTTATATTAAATAATGGCTGTGCCACTCATCAGCAGTGTGGATATCCACAACTGGTGTCTACCTTTTTATACTGACTGTGTGGTAGTCAGGGTAGCTTTACACCATTGTCAACAGCTTGTTCTACACACCTGGTACCTGTCTTGTTCTGACTGTATGATAACTTTACACTATTGTTAACAGATTGTTCTACACACCTGGTACCTGTCTTGTTCTGACTGTATGATAACCTTACAGTGTTGTTAACAGCTTGTTCTACACACCTGGTACCTGTCTTTTTCTGACTGTATGATATCTTTACACTATTGTTAACAGATTGTTCCACACACGTAGTACCTGTCTTGTTCTGACTGTATGATAACTTCACACTATTGTTAACACATTGTTCCACACACGTAGTAAATGTCTTGTACTGACTGTATGATAACTTTACACTATTGTTAACAGATTGTTCCACACACGTAGTAAATGTCTTGTTCTGACTGTATGATAACTTTACACTATTGTTAACAGATTGTTCCACACACGTAGTAAATGTCTTGTTCTGACTGTATGATAACTTTACAGTATTGTTAACAGATTGTTCTACACACCTGGTACCTGTCTTGTTCTGACTGTATGATATCTTTACACTATTGTTAACAGATTGTTCCACACACGTAGTACCTGTCTTGTTCTGACTGTATGATAACTTTACACTATTGTTAACAGCTTGTTCTACACACCTGGTACCTGTCTTGTTCTGACTGTATGATAACTTTACACTATTGTTAACAGATTGTTCCACACACGTAGTAAATGTCTTGTTCTGACTGTATGATAACTTTACAGTGTTGTTAACAGATTGTTCTACACACCTGGTACCTGTCGTGTACTGACTGTATGATAACTTTACAGTGTTGTTAACAGATTGTTCTACACACCTGGTACCTGTCGTGTACTGACTGTATGATAACTTTACACTATTGTTAACAGCTTGTTCTACACACCTGGTACCTGTCTTGTTCTGACTGTATGATAACTTTACACTATTGTTAACAGATTGTTCCACACACGTAGTAAATGTCTTGTTCTGAGTGTACGATAACTTTACACTATTGTTAACAGATTGTTCCACACACGTAGTAAATGTCTTGTTCTGACTGTACGATAACTTTACACTATTGTTAACAGATTGTTCCACACACGTAGTAACTGTCTTGTACTGACTGTATGATAAATTTACACTATTGTTAACAGCTTGTTCCACACACGTAGTAAATGTCTTGTACTGACTGTATGATAACTTTACACTATTGTTAACAAATTGTTCCACACACGTAGTAAATGTCTTGTTCTGACTGTATGATAACTTTACAGTATTGTTAACAGATTGTTCTACACACCTGGTACCTGTCTTGTTCTGACTGTATGATAACTTTACAGTGTTGTTAACAGATTGTTCTACACACCTGGTACCTGTCTTGTTCTGACTGTATGATAACTTTACACTATTGTTAACAGATTGTTCCACACACGTAGTAAATGTCTTGTACTGACTGTATGATAACTTTACACTATTGTTAACAGATTGTTCCACACACGTAGTAGATGTCTTGTTCTGACTGTACGTTAACTTTACACTATTGTTAACAGCTTGTTCTACACACCTGGTACCTGTCTTGTTCTGACTGTATGATAAATTTACACTATTGTTAACAGCTTGTTCCACACACGTAGTAAATGTCTTGTACTGACTGTATGATAACTTTACACTATTGTTAACAAATTGTTCCACACACGTAGTAAATGTCTTGTTCTGACTGTATGATAACTTTACAGTATTGTTAACAGATTGTTCTACACACCTGGTACCTGTCTTGTTCTGACTGTATGATAACTTTACAGTGTTGTTAACAGATTGTTCTACACACCTGGTACCTGTCTTGTTCTGACTGTATGATAACTTTACACTATTGTTAACAGCTTGTTCTACACACCTGGTACCTGTCTTGTTCTGACTGTATGATAACTTTACACTATTGTTAACAGCTTGTTCTACACACCTGGTAACTGTCTTGTTCTGACTGTATGATAACTTTACACTATTGTTAACAGATTGTTCCACACACGTAGTAAATGTCTTGTTCTGACTGTACGATAACTTTACACTATTGTTAACAGATTGTTCCACACACGTAGTAACTGTCTTGTACTGACTGTGTGATAACTTTACACTATTGTTAACAGATTGTTCCACACACGTGGTAACTGTCTTGTACTGACTGTGTGATAACTTTACAGTGTTGTTAACAGATTGTTCTACACACCTTGTACCTGTCGTGTACTGACTGTAGGATAACTTTACACTATTGTTAACAGATTGTTCCATACACGTAGTAAATGTCTTGTTCTGACTCTGTGGTAAATTTACAACATGGACTTACAATAATAACAAGTCACATGCGTCCTCTAACATCAGTTCTATATTAATACATCGTGAATGTTATCAGTGTTTGAGCTATAAAAGGTAAATTAAAGCTTCCTTTAAGAAGAAACATTTCATGAATTTATATACTTAGTTTTTGGTTGCGCAATGAGCTAGTAAATAAATTACTTCAGACTTTGTCTTTCAACGCCAAACAAATGTCTCCATTTTTTTACTATTTTAATCTTCTTGACATACATTAAAGTAGTACATTTCTTTTTAACCCTGCAGTCTCGTACGACGGCGATTTTTTCTCTTGTCGAGTTCCATAGACATTATATGTACTTGTATGCCAGGGGGTGTAGTTGTCAAGTTCGCATTTCAGTCACTTCAACAACAGTAAAATTCTTGGTGCTAAGCCTAACATTTTTATCTAATACATATTCATGTTTGGTGTTTTCGAATTCACAGTGAACATCTGTTGTTAACTAAAAAATGGAATATTTGTAATTTATCCGTCAGGGGAGCTGAGTGAACTGAAAACTCGTGTATGCTAACGATGTTCTTCTCGGATGAGACAGCGGTAAGTTTATGGGCTTACAGTCCTAAAATCTGATGTTTGATTCCCCGCGATGTACATGGGACATAACCCAATGTGGCATTCCTCTTTCAAACAAAACACAAGAGATCACGACACCTATCACACCATAGTTTAATGGTTTCTCTTGGAATAATAGCGTTTGTATATCCAAATTTATATGATCTTCGACACGTTTCCCATAATGTTTTGTTTACTTAAATGTTAGCCATTAATGCAGGACATATTGATTACTCTGTTATTTTGTTGTTCACTCTGTACAGAAGTAGACTGACCCAAGGTCAAACGCAAGGTATGGTTGTCTCAGATAGATGAAGCACTTCGAACATTGACTTTGTGAACTTGCCACGCGACCATTTAGTTTGATATTCAAACGAATAAACAGAACAGATCACGTGGCTGTTTGAACAAACACAGATGTTCACTGGTTTTCGATCGTTATCACAACTTGAGAATTACCGACACGTGCATGGGTCAGTTTGTTAAGAGACCGACTCGAGGGAGGGCAGTAATGCTTATTTTATTTGGTCCGAGTCGTAGTACCAAGACGAACAAAGTCGCGATAGGTTTAAGGTTAGGCCTAACCTCTAGTCGTTTCTCAGTCATCGTGCAATTCAATATCGGCAGCGAATAACTGGTTGAAAATAGATAATAAATATATGGAAACACGTGAGCCTCGTGCTGTCTTAGCTAAACAAACATTAAGGCCAGCCAACGAGACAGACGTACGTACCAATATTCGAAGGAGCCACGTGCAATAGAAGACGATTTTATTAATATACCCAATTGAACAATAGAAATACAAATATGTGGGGGTATATATATATCAAACTAGCTTGCAAGAACAAAAGTGTTATTAAACTACCAGGATATAATCATACTGTGGATAGACTGTTTGTTTTCGTACAATAAACAAATATTGAAAACTACAGAAGAGAAGATACACTTAGTGTAACGTATCGTTATATTAACAACACGTAAACAGATCCATTTCGCGCATATAACAGTTCAGAGGATGGTCGTGTTTATAAGTTACGGCATATAGATATGTATTGGCTGGCCTACAGGAATTAGTTCTACACATAGATATGTATTGGCTGTTCTACACATAGATATGTATTGGCTGTTCTGCAGGAATTAGTTCTACACATAGATATGTATTGGCTGTTCTACACATAGATATGTATTGGCTGGCCTACAGGAATTAGTTCTACACATAGATATGTATTGGCTGTTCTGCAGGAATTAGTTCTACACATAGATATGTATTGGCTGTTCTGCAGGAATTAGTTCTACACATAGATATGTATTGGCTGTTCTACAGGAATTAGTTCTACACCTAGATATGTATTGGCTGTCCAACAGGAATTATTTTCCACACATAGATATGTATTGGCTGTTCTACAGAAATTAGTTCTACACATAGATATGTATTGGCTGTTCTACAGGAATTAGTACACATAGCTGTTCTACAGGAATTAGTTCTACACATAGATATGTATTAGCTGTTCTACAGGAATTAGTTCTACACATAGATATGTATTGGCTGTTCTACAGAAATTAGTTCTACACATAGATATGTATTAGCTGTTCTACAGGAATTAGTTCTACACATAGATATGTATTGGCTGTTCTACAGAAATTAGTTCTACACATAGATATGTATTGGCTGTTCTACAGGAATTAGTTCTACACATAGATGTGTATTGGCTGTTTTACAGGAATTAGTTCTACACCTAGATATGTATTGGCTGTCCTACAGGAATTATTTTCCACACATAGATATGTATTGGCTGTTCTACAGGAATTAGTTCTACACATAGATATGTATTAGCTGTTCTACAGGAATTAGTTCTACACCTAGATATGTATTGGCTGTCCAACAGGAATTATTTTCCACACATAGATATGTATTGGCTGTTCTACAGGAATTAGTTCTACACATAGATATGTATTAGCTGTTCTACAGAAATTAGTTCTACACATAGATATGTATTGGCTGTTCTACAGGAATTAGTTCTACACATAGATATGTGTTGGCTGTTCTACAGGAATTATTTTCTACACATAGATATGTATTGGCTGTTCTACATGAATTAGTTCCACACATAGATATGTATTGGCTGTTCTACAGGAATTAGTTCTACACATAGTTTAAAGATAAAAAGTTGAAATGATGAACTATTTAGTTTTAGCCAAATGGTCATTTCAGTGACCACATATTGTCATCTTTATTCATTCAAAGTGTTTATTGCAAGAAAAAAGTTTCCAAATCTGTATTCCTTTTCCAATAAAAGTTTCCAAATCTGTATTCCTTTTCCAATAAAAGTTTCCAAATCTGTATTCCTTTTCCAATAAATGTTTTCAAATCTGTATTCCTTTTCCAATAAAAGTTTTCAAATCTCTATTCCTTTTCCAATAAAAGTTTTCAAATCTCTATTCCTTTTCCAATAAATGTTTTCAAATCTGTATTCCTTTTCCAATAAAAGTTTCCAAATCTGTATTCCTTTTCCAATAAAAGTTTTCAAATCTGTATTCCTTTTCCAATAAATGTTTTCAAATCTGTATTCCTTTTCCAATAAAAGTTTCCAAATCTGTATTCCTTTTCCAATAAAAATTTCCAAATCTGTATTCCTTTTCCAATAAAAGTTTTCAAATCTGTATTCCTTTTCCAATAAAGTTTTCAAATCTGTATTCCTTTTCCAATAAAATTTCCAAATCTGTATTCCTTTTCCAATAAAAGTTTTCAAATCTGTATTCCTTTTCCAATAAAAGTTTCCAAATCTGTATTCCTTTTCCAATAAAAATTTCCAAATCTGTATTCCTTTTCCAATAAAAGTTTCCAAATCTGTATTCCTTTTCCAATAAAAATTTCCAAATCTGTATTCCTTTTCCAATAAAAGTTTTCAAATCTCTATTCTTTTTCCAATAAAAGTTTCCAAATCTGTATTCCTTTTCCAATAAAAGTTTCAAATCTGTATTCCTTTTCCAATAAAAGTTTCCAAATCTGTATTCCTTTCACCAATAAAAGTTTCCAAATCTGTATTCTTTTCACCAATAAAAGTTTCCAAATCTGTATTCCTTTCCCCAAAAGTTTCCAAATCTGTATTCCCTTCCCAATAAACTTTTACATTTTCGAAAGTTTTTAATTACAATTGTGAGACACACAGCGTGGTCTGTCAGTATACAATCTAGAAACATCATGTGCAGATGGTCAACGATCTACTAATGAAGTCAGGGAAGGATTTCTGTCTTACTTTGATACTCAGTACACGTTAAGTGTCGTAGCAGGATACCTGACACACAAAACCTTTATTATAGAACACAAGAACTTGCATTATTGCATGTAGAATGAAAATTAATAGAAACCTTTCATATTCGGCCCTGTTTGTCAAAAAGCTTAATCTATTAGATCGTGTGAAGAGGAAGTCGAGAGTATGCACGTGAAGTGCTCTTTGGTCGAGAGTGTATACGTGACCGTTATGTATAATCGTTACTGGCTCAACCTCCTTGCTTATCTTTTATCAGGTCGACTTCACATTGTCAGTAGAACGAAGGATATTTCATTTAAAAATACGAATGGCTGTACTACAGCATTAGACAGTGTGGCAAGGTACTAACACCCACTTTTGATCTTAGGAGTTAACGTTAGGAGTGAACCCACTATTTATCACGTGATCATGGTCTTGCAACGACACTAAGACTGAATGAAGCAAGAATAGAATTGTAGGCTTAGAATAAAGAGAGTATGTTTGTTTTATTTTAAGGCAAAGTCACATTGAGCTATCTGCGATCTCTCCACTGTGGGGAATCGAACCTCGAATTTTAGCGTTATAAGTTCGTAAACTTACTGCTACGGGACGACAAAAGAACAGAAAGACATTTCTATTTTATTATTGAGTCATAAGTTACAGGAGATGTAATTACTGACACGCGTTAGGTTGATGTATAATTTACAGGAGATGTAATTACTGAACGTGCTAGGTTGATGTATAATTTACAGGAGATGTAATTACTGACACGTCTTAGGTTGATGTATAATTTACAGGAGATGTAATTACTGACACGTCTTAGGTTGATGTATAATTTACAGGAGATGTAATTACTGACACGTCTTAGGTTGATGTATAATTTACAGGAGACGTAATTACTGACACGTCTTAGGTTGATGTTTGAAACTTTTCCAAGTCCTCCTGACTGAAGTTTTAACAAATGTTTAACAGGTGACGTAACTATCAATGAAACTTGTCCAAGTTTTTATAAAGGTTTAACAATACATTAAAGACTTAACTTTCCAAAACCGTGTTAAAACAAATTAGTTGTTTTAAACCTACAACATTCTTCAATTGACAGATTAATATAACATATATATCTTCTCTATTTTTCTGTGTATCATTGAAGCATGTCGCTTTTAAAGTTCTGATTCTAAGTTGTTCACCAGGGAAAGAATTAGTTTTACAATATCCTAGTAGATCTGTCACTTTTAATAGTAAAATGCATAAACCATCCGTTCATAAAACAGTGAGTGGACAGAAAAATAAACCAACGTCAATGATAACTGACAAAACGTGAGGAGATAAACAGGTTTAGGAAAATAAGTATTCTATTTCCCAGAAGGAGTTGTTTACACCCTAACCTCAGCTAGCTTCTCGTTCTGGTGGTCTGGTCACGACTACTATAGGCCAGAAACAAAGAGAGAACAAAACAAGGCACGCCAATGATCGATCTAGCTATGGTTGGTAAGTTTTTAAAACGACGTACTTGAATGAGATAGAGAAATAACTCATCACTGCACCAACTTCCTTCTCACATCGCACGTGATTAGAAAACCGAGCTGCGAAAAGTTTACAAATCGGAAGAGTTCATAAATAATTCGGGCGTCTAAAGACAAGAACAATCACACAAACAAACGTGTATCCATGAGTGACTATCTCCCTACATGAACTCAGTACGGATGTTCATGTGTACAAAAATGTTTGTGAATGTACAACTAAGTCTTTGTAGATCATTTCGAAACAAGTGTCAACGTGGAAGAAATTAAAAGTAACTGCGAAAAAAAACGTTATAACGTACAGGAAAATAGAAATAAATTACAGTGAACAATAGATTAGATATTTATACAGTAGCACCTGTCTTGTTAAAAATGGTAGACAAGGTTATGCAGTAGCACGTGTCTGATTAAAGACGGTAAGCGAGATGTGACTTGTTATATAGTAATGTTATTTTAAAATAGGTCAGACAGTAAAGTTCTTTTACCACAGATGTTAAGTTATGATGATGTTCTTTCATGAAAGGTGATAGGTAAAGTTGGATAGTCATGTTCTTCTATCAAAGATGTTAGAATATCATGGATAGTCATGTTTTTTTATCAAAGACGTTAGGTTATGATGGATAGTCATGTTCTTTTATCAAATACGTTAGGTTATGATGGATTGTAATGTTCTTTCATCAAAGATGTTAGAATATCATTGATAGTTATGTTCTTCTATCAAAGATGTTAGGTTATGATGGATAGTCATGTTCTTTTATCAAATACGTTAGGTTATGATGGATTGTAATGTTCTTTTATCAAAGATGTTAGGTTATGATGGATAGTCATGTTCTTTTATCAGAGATGTTAGAATATTATTGATAGTTATGTTCTTTTATCAGAGATGTTTGGTTATAATGGATGGTAATATTCTTTTATCAAAAATGTTAGGCTTGATTGGATTATAATGTGCTTTTGTCAAAGATGTTTGGCTAGGTTGCATTATAGTGTTCTTTTCTTAATGTACTTCGTGGGTGTTTTTTGTTAAAAGTATTTTATATATTTGACTGATTTGTGGGGTTGTCTGTTAAAGGGTAAGCTGTAAACTATTTTTTACACTTCTGTTATTTGTTGCGTTTGTTTATATACACATTTTTTTATTTTAACAATAAATAAATAATTTAGTTTTGCTGGTTTTATAGCCCTGCTGCTTAATATTATATTGTTAAAAAACTTGGATAGGAACATACCAGATTATCCATTATATAGTTAGACACTTACTGTCAAAATGTAAAAAAAAATGTGTTATAGTGCAAAATGTCAGGTTGTGCTGATTATGGTACAATACTTGTGTTGATATCCTGGAATATTTTGAATAAATATATGTATTAATGCCTAAAGAGGGAATATTCTGCTGACATTAGAGACATAATTTGGTGGATATTTATCGTATTACTCATAAATGTTCTGTCGATGAGAATTGGTCCTAGTTGTGTTTCTCATTGAAGCTATGGATGAGTTCTATCAATTCTGTTGTTTAACGTGAAAAACAACCTTATAAAGGTTGATAATAGATTTTTTTGGCTGTTTGTTAACATAAACTGTAACGCTAACCAGAAGTAATACAACATAATTGAGTCACGACTCGTTTGTCTGACGCCTCAGCAGTAAAGTGAGCACGTGAGGTTTAGTTTTGTTATATTCAGCCAATCTAATAACTCACGCATTTGTGAACCCGCTACCACCCGCAAAGCATTTATATATAAGCACTGTGCTTCGGGTTAGAACTGACAGTCCCGTGGGTGGTCCGTTCCCCCCAGGAACAACGATCATGTGTTTCAAATTAGGTTCAATGCTATGAAACTGAAACATTGTCTTCCAAGTTACGGCCAAGTTGAAATTAAATAATGTTCCATAACACCTGCTGTTTTCTCTGGGTCTTGATGTATAGAGTATTATACAGACTGTAGGCATATGTGGGTGTTATGTAACTTGTAGGGTATGGTAATATATATATTGTAGGTGTATGTGGGTGTTATGTAACTTGTAGCTGTATGGTAATATATATATTGTAGGTATATGTGGGTGTTATGTAACTTGTAGGGGTATGGTAATATATATATTGTAGGTATATGTGGGTGTTATGTAACTTGTAGCTGTATGGTAATATATATATTGTAGGTATATGTGGGTGTTATGTAACTTGTAGCTGTATGGTAATATATATATTGTAGGTATATGTGGGTGTTATGTAACTTGTAGCTGTATGGTAATATATATATTGTAGGTATATGTGGGTGTTATGTAACCCAGGGGTATGGTAATATATATATTGCAGGTATATGTGGGTGTTATGTAACCCAGTAGGGGTATGGTAACATATATATTGTAGGCATATGTGGGTGTTATGTAACCTTGTAGCTGTATGGTAATATATATATTGTAGGTATATATGGGTGTTATGTAACCTTGTAGGGGCATGGTAATATATATATTGTAGGTATATGTGGGTGTTATGTAACTTGTAGGGGTATGGTAATATATATATTGTAGGTATATGTGGGTGTTATGTAACTTGAGGCTGTATGGTATTATTTAGACTATAGGTATGTGCTTGTGTTATGTAACTTGTAGCTCTATAGTATTATATAGACTGTAAGTATATATGGATGTTATGTAACTTGTAGCTCTATGGTATTATATAGACTGTAAGTATATGTGGGTGTTATGTAACTTCCAGCTATATGGTATTATAAAGACTGTAAGTATATGTTTGTGTTATGTAAGTTTGTTGGTGTTATTATTTATTTTACTCTAGTTAAATAGTTTGTTGATGTTATTACCAGTCAGTACTGTAGTTAAACAGTTCGTGTTATTACCAGTCAGTACTGTAGTTAAACAGTTCGCGTTATTACCAGTCAGTACTGTAGTTAAACAGTTTGTTCGTGTTATTACCAGTCAGTACTGTAGTTAAACAGTTTGTTCGTGTTATTACCAGTCAGTACTGTAGTTAAACAGTTTGTTCGTGTTATTACCAGTCAGTACTGTAGTTAAACAGTTCGTGTTATTACCAGTCAGTACTGTAGTTAAACAGTTTGTTCGTGTTATTACCAGTCAGTACTGCAGTTAAACAGTTCGTGTTATTACCAGTCAGTACTGTAGTTAAACAGTTTGTTCGTGTTATTACCAGTCAGTACTGTAGTTAAACAGTTTGTTCGTGTTATTACCAGTCAGTACTGTAGTTAAACAGTTCGCGTTATTACCAGTCAGTACTATAGTTAAACAGTTTGTTCGTGTTATTACCAGTCAGTACTGTAGTTAAACAGTTTGTTCGTGTTATTACCAGTCAGTACTGTAGTTAAACAGTTTGTTCGTGTTATTACCAGTCAGTACTGTAGTTAAACAGTTCGTGTTATTACCAGTCAGTACTGTAGTTAAACAGTTCGTGTTATTACCAGTCAGTATTGTAGTTAAACAGTTTGTTCGTGTTATTACCAGTCAGTACTGTAGTTAAACAGTTCGTGTTATTACCAGTCAGTACTGTAGTTAAACAGTTTGTTCGTGTTATTACCAGTCAGTACTGTAGTTAAACAGTTCGTGTTATTACCAGTCAGTACTGTAATTAAACAGTTCGTGTTATTACCAGTCAGTACTGTAGTTAAACAGTTCGTGTTATTACCAGTCAGTACTGTAGTTAAACAGTTCGTGTTATTACCAGTCAGTATTGTAGTTAAACAGTTTGTTCGTGTTATTACCAGTCAGTACTGTAATTAAACAGTTCGTGTTATTACCAGTCAGTACTGTAGTTAAACAGTTCGCATTATTACCAGTCAGTACTGTAGTTAAACAGTTCGCATTATTACCAGTCAGTACTGTAGTTAAACAGTTTGTTCGTGTTATTACCAGTCAGTACTGTAGTTAAACAGTTTGTTCGTGTTATTACCAGTAACTGCTGTCAGAAGGATAATCGTTTGTTCACTAACACTATTATTTTCCATCGGTACAGGGAAGACATGGCGCGGCCTCACGCCGCTAGAGAGAAGACCTTACGTTGAAGAATCAGAACGTATACGTGTTAAGCACATGCGCGACTTCCCAGACTACAAGTATCGGCCTCGTCGGAGGAAACAGCATTTTAAACGTGGAGCTAGAAAAGAACCAATCTCGTCACTTCAGAACACTCTCTCGCTGGAAGGGTCAACCTGTCACAACCGTCACCATTTCTTCCAAACATCTGGAAAGTTCCATCTTTCCAGACCTAGTGAAATAAGCAGCGTCCAGACTCCCGAGTCCTCTCCTCATGGAAGTCCAAAGTCTGATATCTCGCGACAGAGAGTTTATTGTGATTCGTCCACTAAAGGGAATGATAGCTTCAAATTTATTCAATTTCTTCCAACGCCTGAAATGTCTCCTGTTGAAATGGAAGATTTTGCCTTGCGTTACAGTTTGAAGGAAGAACCGAAGAAGGAGAATCGTTCCGGCCAGGTAACAACTCAGGAAGACCCAAAACAGACAACACCAAGGACTCAGCCTGCAGTTATATTTAATCATTCTTCGACTAGTTTTCAGGGAACTAAGAAACTTTCTAGAAAGCGAATATATGAAGAAAGAGATGTTGATATTGTAGATCCTGGTCCGAACCTGTCGGACCTAACAATGAGAAACTGGAACAAAAGTTACCAGCAAGGTCTTTATTCATCATTTGTAAGGGATTTGCCTGCGCCAACATGTCGACAACCATGCGTACTGGGGCGTCAAACCGATTACCTCTCCATGTTCAATCAAGACATATATTCCTCGTTTGAAGGTTCTTTAATGGAAGAGGGACATTGTTACACACCAATGATCCCACATTCGCGGTTTCCTTTACCGAACAACGATTCGTCCTCCCGACAAGACACCAATCTCCCAAATGTCGCAGACACAGAGCATGTGTTAAACAATAATTTAATACATTTTTATCCAGAAGTTCGGTCTCAAGATCCAACAACATACCCATCGGATTTGTCCGGAATTTATGGATGTACTGCGGGTTTTAACTTCCAGAGTTCTTGTGACAACCAGTCCATCTTCAACTCTCAATCAGTTTCTTCTTTCGACACTAACTACGAACTAGATGCCCACATATATACCAACCAAATTCCTTCTTCAGTGTATTCAAGCCTTCCTCATCAGGACTCTATGAACGATCCTTGTGGGGTCATTGCAGCTTTGAAGGAAACTAGACAAATATTCACCTGAATCCACCAGATGTGTTTGTGTTATTAAAGCCAGTGGTGTTAAAAATCAGGGTATTAACTGGGTGAATACCCAACTCTCCCCCCCAAACTGGAACGTACCCCATCACTGTGAAGTGCTAATAATATAAAAGAAGTTTCGTTTTCTCTATCAGCAGATGCAAATTCGAGAGTAAAAATTTGAATTTCAAATTCCCTGTAGAGCTTGAATGTGCCTTCCACTTCAGTAACTTGTGCCGATTGTGGTAACAATCGTATATAGAGTTTATCCTAAAACTGAGTAACCAGTTTACTTTCTTTAGCTCTAATATAAAATCTAAATCTAGTGGTGTTTGCAAACATCTTTACAAAAACATGACTTATCAAAATCTATACTGCCGAAAGAAACGTTTAAATATCTATATTTTATGTTATTTAGAGATAAGCGTCCCAGAACCAAATACCAAACGTGCCTTTTTACATGCCCACGAATATGGTTGCCTAGTCATGGTTAAGACGAATGCTGGTGTTAAATCAACATTGTAAAATACTAGCTAAACAGTAGAACGTATTTTGCTCAAAGGAATTTCATGTTTTGTTGCTACGTGCCTTAAAGACACAAAATTGAATGTTTGTTTCAAAATAAGGTGACAATATTTTATTCAGTTTCAAGTTGACAAAACTTCTCTATTTATCTGTTTTCCTCCACCCTTTAAACCATCACCAATATTTTTCGTTTTCCGTTCATATATACTTATTTCAAGTACAGTATGTTGGTCTATTCCACATCTGTTATAAAAACGCTTTTCTCTGTTTCTTAGTGTTTATTTTTTAAACTGTGGATAGAATAAACTTCAAAATATCGGTTTGAAAACAAAATCGCTATGATAAAAACTGGTAGTGTTGAGAATACTTAGAATATCTGTTTACATAACCTTAAGACGTAAAACAAACACACTATAAGTGTCACAGGCGCACGAGAAGTCTATATACATTATTTACAAGAGATAGCAGAACGCACCTATATTTGGTTGTAACCCCACAAATATTCCGTGTTTAGCTAGTAATATATAACCAAATCTAGCATGTCATTATCAAATTTTTAAAAATTCATAAAATGTGGACACATGTATCTATCGTACTTTTCAAGCACATGTCAGACTAATAAACCCCAAAGTTAGGTGTAAACACATATTTGTTAAATGTATAACCTGAAAAGTTATAAAATTAAACTATGATTTTAAGGAAATCCTTTAAGTTTTGTTTCTTAAACTGTAGGTCGATATTTTTTAAAATAAAGTGAAGTGCTATATTATATTAATCAAAGTGATTGTTTGTTAACTTGTGAGTTATGTTTTCTTGTACTTAACATCAGTGGATTGTTGTTTTACAAAATATAAGAAAAACATGGGGACTCTATCACCCGAGTTATATCAGTCTGTTCAGGTACGTTGTGTTAGTCTATTCAGATTAACTTTTTCACACAGTTACGTAACAGTACATTGTGTCAGTCTGTTCAGATTAGTTTCTATCCAGTTATATAACAGTACAATGTGTTAGTATGTTCAGATTAAGTTCTACATAGTTATATAACAGTACGTTGTATCAGTCTGTTCAGATTAAGTTCTACACAGTTATATAACAGTACGTTGTATCAGTCTGTTCAGATTAAGTTCTACACAGTTATATAACAGTACGTTGTATCAGTCTGTACAGATTAAGTGTTACACAAAGTTATAAAACGATACCTTGAATCAGTCTATTCAGATTACGTTGTACACAAAGTTATATAACAATTCGTTAGAGGACGTTATAATGTTCAGGTCAATCTCACTACTGTTTGGTGAAGAGTAGCTCCAAATGGCGTGGGTGATGTTCAATACATGCCTTTCTACGGTGTATCACTTGAAAAGAGATGATTCGTAAATAGCTTCGCGCGAAATTCAAGAAATAAACATTTATTACTTCATACAAAACAGAACACAATAATTATCTCGCCGGCATAGAGTAATTAAATCTGTCGAAGTGGAGATTCTAAGTAAATAGGGTTTTTGTCTCTTCAGAAGGGGGTCATGTGATATGAATATTTGTTTTTAATATCAAACAACTGAATGACGTAGTCATGTGACAGAGGTATTATCTATTATAGATCTAGAAGTCAGCGATCCGAACACCTGTCCCACAAGTTTTCTCCAAACATCTTAACTGACACATGACATTAATGCTCCCAATACACGAACATTGGTAAACTTAACTGACACATGACATTAACGTCCACAATACACGAACATTGGTAAACTTAACTGACACATGACATTAACGTCCACAATACAGGAACATTGGCAAACCTAACTGACACATGACATTAACGTCCACAATACACGAACATTGGTAAACTTAACTGACACATGACATTAATGCTCCCAATACACGAACATTGGTAAACTTAACTGACACATGACATTAACTTCCACAATACACGAACATTTGTAAACTTAACTGACACATGACATTAACGTCCACAATACAGGAACATTGGAAAATATAACTGATACATGACATTAACGTCCACAATTCACGAACATTGGTAAACTTAACTGACACATGACATTAACGTCCACAATACACGAACATTGGTAAACTTAACTGACACATGACATTAACGTCCACAATACACGAACATTGGTAAACTTAACTGACACATGACATTAACGTCCACAATACACGAACATTGGTAAACTTAACTGACACATGACATTAACGTCCACAATACACGAACATTGGTAAACTTAACTGACACATGACATTAACGTCCACAATACACGAACATTGGTAAACTTAACTGACACATGACATTAATGCTCCCAATACAGGAACATTGGTAAACTTAACTGACACATGACATTAACGTCCACAATACACGAACATTGGTAAACTTAACTGACACATGACATTAATGTTCACAAAACACAAACATTGGTAAACTTAACTGACACAGGACATTAACTTCCACAATACACGAACATTGGTAAACTTAACTGACACATGACATTAACGTCCACAATACACGAACATTGGTAAACTTAACTGACACATGACATTAACGTCCACAATACACGAACATTGGAAAATATAACTGACACATGACATTAACGTCCACAATTCACGAACATTGGTAAACTTAACTGAGACATGACATTAACGTCCACAATACACGAACATTGGTAAACTTAACTGACACATGACATTAACGTCCACAATACACGAACATTGGTAAACTTAACTGACACATGACATTAACGTCCACAATACACGAACATTAGTAAACTTAACTGACACATGACATTAACGTCCACAATACACGAACATTGGTAAACTTAACTGACACATGACATTAATGTCCACAATACACGAACATTGGTAAACTTAACTGACACATCCACAATACACGAACATTGGTAACGACACATCATTAACACAATACACGAACATTGGTAAACTTAACTGACACATGACATTAACGTCCACAATACACGAACATTGGTAAACTTAACTGACACATGACATTAACGTCCACAATACACGAACATTGGTAAACATAACTGACACATGACATTAACGTCCACAATACACGAACATTGGTAAACTTAACTGACACATGACATTAACGTCCACAATACACGAACATTGGTAAACTTAACTGACACATGACATTAATGCTCCACAATACACGAACATTGGTAAACTTAACTGACACATGACATTAACGTCCACAATACACGAACATTGGTAAACTTAACTGACACATGACATTAACGTCCACAAAACACAAACATTGGTAAACTCTGACACAGGACATTAACGTCCACAATACACGAACATTGGTAAACTTAACTGACACATGACATTAACGTCCACAATACACGAACATTGGTAAACTTAACTGACACATGACATTAACGTCGTACACACAAAACTACACACATGACATTGGAACATTGGTAAACTTAACTGACACATGACATTAACGTCCACAATACACGAACATTGGTAAACTTAACTGACACATGACATTAACGTCCACAATACACGAACATTGGTAAACTTAACTGACACATGACATTAACGTCCACAATACACGAACATTGGTAAACTTAACTGACACATGACATTAACGTCCACAATACACGAACATTGGTAAACTTAACTGACACATGACATTAACGTCCACAATACACGAACATTGGTAAACTTAACTGACACATGACATTAACGTCCACAATACAGGACACATAACTGACATTAACGTCCACAATACACGAACATTGGTAAACTTAACTGACACATGACATTAACGTCCACAATACACGAACATTGGTAAACTTAACTGACACATGACATTAACGTCCACAATACAGGAACATTGGTAAACTTAACTGACACATGACATTAACGTCCACAATACAGGAACATTGGTAAACTTAACTGACACATGACATTAACGTCCACAATACACACAATACAGGAACATTGGTAAACTTAACTGACACATGACATTAACGTCCACAATACACGAACATTGGTAAACTTAACTGACACATGACATTAACGTCCACAATACAGGAACATTGGTAAACTTAACTGACACATGACATTAACGTCCACAATACACGAACATTGGTAAACTTAACTGACACATGACATTAACGTCCACAATACACGAACATTGGTAAACTTAACTGACACATGACATTAACGTCCACAATACAGGAACATTGGTAAACTTAACTGACACATGACATTAACGTCCACAATACACGAACATTGGTAAACTTAACTGACACATGACATTAACGTCCACAATACAGGAACATTGGTAAACTTAACTGACACATGACATTAACGTCCACAATACAGGAACATTGGTAAACTTAACTGACACATGACATTAACGTCCACAATACACGAACATTGGTAAACTTAACTGACACATGACATTAACGTCCACAATACAGGAACATTGGTAAACTTAACTGACACATGACATTAACGTCCACAATACACGAACATTGGTAAACTTAACTGACACATGACATTAACGTCCACAATACACGAACATTGGTAAACTTAACTGACACATGACATTAACGTCCACAATACACGAACATTGGTAAACTTAACTGACACATGACATTAACGTCCACAATACAGGAACATTGGTAAACTTAACTGACACATGACATTAACGTCCACAATACAGGAACGTTGGTAAACTTAACTGACACATGACATTAACGTCCACAATACACGAACATTGGTAAACTTAACTGACACATGACATTAACGTCCACAATACAGGAACATTGGTAAACTTAACTGACACATGACATTAATATCCACAATACAGAAACATTGGTAAACTTAACTGACACATGACATTAACGTCCACAATAGATGAACATTGATAAACTTAACTGACACATGACATTAACGTCCACAATACACGAACATTGGTAAACTTAACTGACACATGACATTAACGTCCACAATACACGAACATTGGTAAACTTAACTGACACATGACATTAACGTCCACAATACACGAACATTGGTAAACTTAACTGACACATGACATTAACGTCCACAATACACGAACATTGGTAAACTTAACTGACACATGACATTAACGTCCACAATACACGAACATTGGTAAACATAACTGACACATGACATTAACGTCCACATTACACGAACATTGGTAAACTTAACTGACACATGACATTAACGTCCACAATACAGGAACATTGGTAAACTTAACTGACACATGACATTAACGTCCACAATACAGGAACGTTGGTAAACTTAACTGACACATGACATTAACGTCCACAATACACGAACATTGGTAAACTTAACTGACACATGACATTAACGTCCACAATACAGGAACATTGGTAAACTTAACTGACACATGACATTAATATCCACAATACAGAAACATTGGTAAACTTAACTGACACATGACATTAACGTCCACAATAGATGAACATTGATAAACTTAACTGACACATGACATTAACGTTCACAATACACGAACATTGGTAAACTTAACTGACACATGACATTAACTTCCACAATACAGGAACATTGGTAAACTTAACTGACACATGACATTAACGTCCACAATACACGAACATTGGTAAACTTAACTGACACATGACATTAACGTCCACAATACACGAACATTGGTAAACTTAACTGACACATGACATTAACGTCCACAATTCACGAACATTGGTAAACTTAACTGACACATGACATTAATGTTCACAATACACAAACATTGGTAAACTTAACTGACACATGACATTAACGTCCACAATACAGGAACATTGGTAAACTTAACTGACACATGACATTAATGTCTACAATACAGGAACATTGGTAAACTTAACTGACACATGACATTAACGTCCACAATACAGGAACATTGGTAAACTTAACTGACACATGACATTAACGTCCACAATACAGGAACATTGGTAAACTTAACTGACACATGACATTAACGTCCACAATACACAAACATTGGTAAACTTAACTGACACATGACATTAACGTCCACAATACAGGAACATTGGTAAACTTAACTGACACATGACATTAACGTCCACAATACACAAACATTGGTAAACTTAACTGACACATGACATTAACGTCCACAATATAGGAACATTGGTAAACTTAACTGACACATGACATTAACGTCCAAAATACAGTAACATTAATAAACTTAACTGACACATGACATTAATGTC
Source organism: Tachypleus tridentatus (assembly GCF_004210375.1). Classification (NCBI taxonomy): domain Eukaryota; kingdom Metazoa; phylum Arthropoda; class Merostomata; order Xiphosura; family Limulidae; genus Tachypleus; species Tachypleus tridentatus. The sequence goes on along the minus strand of NW_027467777.1, from coordinate 29,222,527 downwards.
CATCAGTAATTATGTGCTTACTGGGTGAAAAAAACGATGTTATTGACATCTCGACACTCGAAATACTTAATTTTTTGAAAGATAAAAAACAACAAACACGAATAGTTAACAAAGACAGCGATCCTGCCATCTGCTGGACGAGTATGTATTTCTATAAAGAAGTTATGAAGGCCTAATGTGAAGCGTATTCGGCTTAAACCGTAAAGGCTATACTTCTACGGTAATAAGACTTCTAATAACTAATTACTTCTAATTATATCTTAATTGGAGATATACAATACGCCAATTTCTGGAAAGGTAAAAAGCAACAAAAAGTTAATTCAAACAGCGATGCTGTCGTCTGCTTGGCGAATGTGTATTTCTATAATGAATTTGAGAAATCAAAATTTAGGCCCACTGTAAAGCATATTCGATTTTAGCCAAAAATCGGTGATTAGACTAATAATTACCTAGTAAGACAAAGGTTTATTAAACTATCATAAATGTTTTAATCCTTGAAATGCTAAGCTTTTTACACTACTCTTCAACTTAATCTTATAAGCAAGAAATAAACAGTAAAAGTAAAGACAAATATTTATTAATAAAATGATAAGAACTTACTTACTCACCACTTGTGAAATAGTTCAGTAAACACAACCCTAGAGTAAATATTAAAGTTCTGAAACACCGTACATAAAAATGTGTTATTTGTATATAAGTTCAGAAAAAATATATATATAATAATATTCAGAATACAATCTCTTTGTTTCTTATTAATAATAATTTTGTTGTGTTTTTCAATATGAAAAAACTAACAAAGAGCATATGCCCGCTGTGAAATGTCTTTTTAAAACCATTGTTTTTAACACGTTCATAATTGATACAAGGCTATTATTACGATTTCTTAAAATTATACATACATTTTTCTTTCTCAATATAAATCTTTTACTTCTATAATAAGTTGATCACCGCTAAGTGATTGGTTGTTTTGAATTTCGCGCAAAGCTACTCGAGGGCTATCTGCGCTAGCCGTCCTTAATTTAGCAGTGTAGGACTCGAAGAAAGGCAAGTAGTTATCACCACCCACCGCCAACTCTTGGGCTACTCTTTTACCAAGGAATAGTGGGATTGACCATCACATTATAACGCCCCCATGGCTGAAAGGGCGAGCATGTTTGGTGCGGCCGGGATCGAACCCATGACCTTTGGATTACGAGTCGAACGCCTTAATACACTTGGCCATGCCGGGCTCCGCTAAGTAGTCTAAGGGCGTATGACACTAAAAATTATGATTCATTCGTACTAGCGATGGGTAGAGCACAGATAGTTCATGATGTACCTTTTTGTTTTAATGAAAAACAACAAATGAACCAGTCATATGACATCTGTATTATCCAATACTAACATAAACAACTATTAACATCACGAGCAAAGCAACAGGTCCTAAAACATATTTGGTAAATCGATTTTTAAAAACACAGCAATATGTTTTATTGCATAAGAAAATAGTTTACATTGGTTACTGAATATTGTTTTTCCAGCATTTGGGTTTTTATACTATTTTAGTGAGGGAATATCGGATTAACAAAATTCTGGATACCATTTAGACACCAGGGTATTAAATAATGTCTAAAGATGTTTGTCAAAAACGTGGATAGTCTGAGTTGCATGAAAATTAATGTGGTATTCATGTGAAAACAGCCTTTAGAATAAACTACTAAGTTCAACAAGTCTCATGTATCTGACTTTTGAATTTGAAACATAAAGGAAAATATATCTAGATAAACAACAAAGAACTATTAGTATTTTACACAAGATTGTTACTGTGAGTTTTTTATGGTTTTTTTAGACTTTCCCACAAAGCTACTCGAGGGTTATTTGTGCTAGCCGTCCCTAATATACCAATGTAAGAAGGTAGCTAGTCACCACCACCCACCGTCAACTCTTGGGCTACTCTTTTACCAACGAATAGTGGGATTGACCGTAATATTATAACACCCTCACGGCTGAAAGGGCAAGCATTTTTGGTGCGACCGGGATTCGAACCCGCGATCCTCGGACTACGAGTCGAGTACCTTAACCACTCGGCTATGCCGGACCCAGGTTACTTTCAGATCTCATAGAATTAAGCAGGCTAACAGTTATATAACAATAGTCATTATAAGATTTCATGGAACTTAGTAGGTTGACAATTATGTAACTATATAGCTGGAAGGTTCAACTGGTCGATACTTTTCAGATATTAAACTTACATTTGTATCAGTTTCATAAGGTACTTTAAATTCTAGTTTATTTATTTTTAGAAACCAATAAAACTGACTTTTCTTTACCACCAAGAATATTTTAATTCGATATCTTCCCAAACATTCTAGTATTAGCTACTAACATTTCTAGACATCTTATTGGCTAATGATGGGTCTTATCTTTGGCTTATGTATAAAGCTGTGAGTGCGTTGTAAGAATAACAATCAGTCCCTTGGCAGGGAAGGTTAGTGGAAGGGTACTACTGACTGGCTGCCTTCCCTATAATCAATAGCTCAAAATTAGTAACGATAGTAAATAGTCTTAATAGTTCTCTGTCTTAATATAAAACACAGATGTATTTCCTTCTTAATAGTTCTCTGTCTTAATATAAAACACTGATGTATTTCCTTCTTAATAGTTATCTGATTTAATATAAAACACAGATGTATTTCCTTCTTAATAGTTCTCTGACTTAATATAAAACACAGATGTATTTCCTTCTTAATAGTTCTCTGTCTTAATATAAAACACAGATGTATTTCCTTCTTAATAGTTCTCTGTCTTAATATAAAACACTGATGTATTTCCTTCTTAATAGTTATCTGATTTAATATAAAACACAGATGTATTTCCTTCTTAATAGTTCTCTGACTTAATATAAAACACAGATGTATTTCCTTCTTAATAGTTATCTGACTTAATATAAAACACAGATGTATTTCCTTCTTAATAGTTCTCTGACTTAATATAAAACACAGATGTATTTCCTTCTTAATAGTTATCTGTCTTAATATAAAACACAGATGTATTTCCTTCTTAATAGTTATCTGATTTAATACAAAACACAGATGTATTTCCTTCTTAATAGTTCTCTGACTTAATATAAAACACAGATGTATTTCCTTCTTAATAGTTCTCTGTCTTAATATAAAACACAGATGTATTTCCTTCTTAATAGTTCTCTGTCTTAATATAAAACACTGATGTATTTCCTTCTTAATAGTTCTCTGACTTAATATAAAACACAGATGTATTTCCTTCTTAATAGTTATCTGTCTTAATATAAAACACAGATGTATTTCCTTCTTAATAGTTCTCTGACTTAATATAAAACACAGATGTATTTCCTTCTTAATAGTTATCTGACTTAATATAAAACACAGATGTATTTCCTTCTTAATAGTTCTCTGACTTAATATAAAACACAGATGTATTTCCTTCTTAATAGTTATCTGTCTTAATATAAAACACAGATGTATTTCCTTCTTAATAGTTATCTGATTTAATATAAAACACAGATGTATTTCCTTCTTAATAGTTCTCTGACTTAATATAAAACACAGATGTATTTCCTTCTTAATAGTTCTCTGTCTTAATATAAAACACAGATGTATTTCCTTCTTAATAGTTCTCTGTCTTAATATAAAACACAGATGTATTTCCTTCTTAATAGTTCTCTGACTTAATATAAAACACAGATGTATTTCCTTCTTAATAGTTCTCTGTCTTAATATAAAACACAGATGTATTTCCTTCTTAATAGTTCTCTGTCTTAATATAAAACACAGATGTATTTCCTTCTTAATAGTTCTCTGACTTAATATAAAGCACAGATTATTTCCTTCTTAATAGTTCTCTGTCTTAATATAAAACACAGATGTATTTCCTTCTTAATAGTTCTCTGTCTTAATATAAAACACAGATGTATTTCCTTCTTTATAGTTCTCTGTCTTAATATAAAACACAGATGTATTTCCTTCTTAATAGTTCTCTGTCTTAATATAAAACACAGATGTATTTCCTTCTTAATAGTTCTCTGTCTTAATATAAAACACAGATGTATTTCCTTCTTAATAGTTCTCTGTCTTAATATAAAACACAGATGTATTTCCTTCTTAATAGTTCTCTGTCTTAATATAAAACACAGATGTATTTCCTTCTTTTGAAAGTCTGAAATAAAAAAATAACTTTCTGGTTTGAACAAGACTTGTCGTTTTGTCTTTCGGCAGTAAATGTGAGGGTTTGTTACCCTAAAAATAAAGTTTCTGATACATTGATTTTATTATATAGTATACACTTCTGGCCAAAATCTTAAGGCCAATGAACATAAAGAAAAAATATGCGTTTTGCGTTGTTAGACTCAACCACTTATTTGAGTAGAGCTTCGAAAGATGAAAATAACAAAAGGAAAATAATACTAAAAAAATTTTAAACATTTAATAGGGAAAATGTGAACACTATGAAATTAGCCTAAATACTAGCTGTTCAAAAGTTTAAGACCATACCAAAAAAATCCTAAACAGGGTAAAAATGCCCAACAAGAGGTTACAGTAATGAGTTGCACGGCCATCATTGCGAATAACTGCAAACATTCTCTTTGGCATGGTCGATATAAGCGTTTGGAAAAGGCTGACTGGAATGTTATTCCAAGTGGTGAAGATGGCTTCACGAAGATCATGCACTGTTTGGAATTGACGTCCATTTCTAGACTTCCATTGCCATCCACCTCTAAACATTTTCAATGGGGTTCAGTTCGAGCGAACACGCAGGATGGTCTAAAAAAATCACGTTATTCGCCATGAAAAAGTCCTTTGTCCTGCGGGCATTGTCGATTGCAGCGTTGTCCTGCTGAAAGATCTAGTCATTTCCACACAAGCGAGGGCTTTCAGTCAATAAGGACAGTCAATAAGTTGCTCTTTCCAACATGCCAATGTAGCCAGCTGCTGTTTGACGTCCCTGTATAACCTGAATCTTTATTGTTTCATGGAAGGAGAAAGCACCCCTAATCGTGATGGAACCTCCTCCACTGTGTCCTCTAGAAAATGTCTCCGGTTGGATATCCTTATCGTGCCAGTAACGTTAGAAGCCATCTGGACCATCCAGATTAAATGTTTTTCTCATCAGAGAACAAAACCATTTTCCACTTTTGTACTTCCCATGTTTGGTGCTTCTCAGCAAAGTTTAACCGAGCTGTTTCGTGGTGTGGTGTGGTGTGATAATTCGTTTACAGTTTTTAAAGCCTTTCTCTCGTAGATGCTGTCTTATTGTTCTTGAACTGCATTCTGCCTTCATAAGGGCCTTAATCTGGTTCTTCGATCAGCTAGTGTTTTGCTGGACAACTCGTCGAATTTTCCTTCTCAACGCCAGCAAAATTTTCTTGGTTCTTCTACTTGAAATTCTCGTTCCATTTCTCTCAGGGTCTTTTAAGAAATTTACCACACCTAATCTCACTAGTGGTGGTACGTTGAGAGGACCTTGCTTTTGCAGCTCGACAATTCTGCCACGTTCAAACTCTGTCAACTTTTTAGCCTTTGCCATGGTTTTATCCAATGTAACACAGGAGATGTCAATGGGAGATGTTGACAACGCTAATCCTTGAACACAAATGACTAAATTTCCTTACATGTTTACCGATTAACGTTTCGTTTCAGTATGGTCTTAAACTTTTGACCAGCTGGTATTTAGGCTAATTTCATAGTGTTCACATTTTCCCTATTAAATGCTACAAAGGTTTTCATTTTTATTTTTCCTTTTCTTATTTTCATCTTTTGAAGCTCTAATCATATAAGTGGTTAAGTCTAAGAACGCAAAATTCATATTTTTTCTTTATGTTCACTGACCTTAAGATTTTGGCCAACAGTATACCTGCAGTGAGTTGAGCACAAATAGTCCGTCCATAGGGTAAGCTTTGCGCTTAACAAAATAAAACGTTCTTTCTTTAAATATAGTGTCATCTAGTGATTAAAATGCTAACGAAAATTTAATGATCTAGTGATATTACAAAATGGCTTTTTTTAAACAAATATTACCATTGAAATAAAAACGTACAAACTGACATGTTTATACAAAATACAGATAACATAAAATGATATTTGGAATAACAATGCTTAAAAATATGAGGTAAATAAAAGATGAATTTTAAAATAAGTTAGACAATTACTTCATCAAAGCAACTTGAAATAGAGTTGATGATGATGAGAATAAGAAAAGTAAACAGAGAAAAATGTCTTTTTAAATGTTGCTAACTGTTGACAATGTTAAATGTTGCTAACTGTCCTCAGAAAAGCTTATTCTAAAGATCACTTAATTTTGTTTTATATCATACAAACGAAAATACTTTGTAGAAAAGAACCTTTGTTAGGAACCTGAATAATCTAAGTTGAATACTGCTTGTGTTCTTAACGGATTTCATTTGTCAAGAACCAGTCAACTAAAATGTTGATCAAATTATTTGTCACGTGATGCGAGATCTCGTGGAGGCATGGGACTCTCCATAATTCGTTACTTTTAATTACGTTTAGGGCTTAGAACACGGTCTCGCGATGAACCACGAATGAAACAACTGAAATACTGCTTACGTCACATGACGTCAGTTAAAATAGTCACAATAGGAATTTTTTGAATGTGTTTCAAATGTTTTATCTTGTTAAACTAGTTGTAACAAGTATTTTTAATAGATATGAAGTTAAATATAAAGTCATTGTAACATATGTTGCTTTTCATCGAATATTTATCACAGATATCCCAACCCATTGAAATAAATAAACCATATAGCATTCAATAACAATCGTATTATTTCGTTCAGCTTTAGTTTCGATTGTTCATCAGCAGCGGTTCCTTCGCACTTACACTTTTTCGTGTCGCCCTCTATTGAGAACTTAAACATATTATGATATACGACAACGTCGTATTCGCCATCACTTGATTTATTATTGGTCATTAAATTTGCATGTAATGCACGTTTCCAACCGCTTAGTGATCGAAGTAACACATTTAGGAATTTAAATTTCATGTTTAATTTTACATATTTTTAAATATAAAATTTTCTCTTTATATCTGCAGGAAAAGAATTTTGTTTTCAGGTTTAAAAACTACTTTTAAACGAACTTGCAAAAGTGTTTTATAGAAAGCTAAAGTATTTGATTTTTCAATATTATCAATACGATAGTAATTGTAGCAGGAATAAAAAATAAAATCTTAAACACAGTAAACATCAAGTAAATAAAACATTATAAGCACTTTACACAATGTGTTTGTATTAAACGAAACAAATGCAGAGTAACAAGCCACCAAAGCACTTAAGAAAGTTGGTAAAGTAAAAACAAAAAAGCAACAAAACCACGATGTTGTCAACCTGACTAAAGTTGTTAAGGGATAATCATTTCTTGTTTTCACCAAATCTAAAAGCACATACATAAATTAGACTATCTTGGCTAAAAGTTTTTAGTTTTCCTTATAATATTGTAATAACAAGTAATAGCAATAGCCATTCTGCAGTACTACTAACGAGTTAACTAGTAGCCACATTCTATGATTATAAGCAGGCTCTGTAAGTTTCCAAGTAACATGTAACGCGCAGGTACATGATTGTTTATGCACATGCGCTATGTAGTCAGCCTGCAGATTTATCAGATAAATTTAAAAAAAACGAGGACTATGCAGATTCTCTGGTTATAGGTTCTAACTATGATCTAGCTTTTGAAAGCGGAGTTTTCAGCTTTATGCATCTGATTCAAGGGTTCTGTGTTGGACAAAGGAATTCTATCATAGCATTTGGTGCCTAAGACATGAGTCTTCTATATAAGAACGAACGCTACCGCTGTCGTAGTCTGACACGGCTTTACTTAAATGTTCTGGATTGAAAATAAGATTAAGAGTTGTTCTATTTATCCTTAGCTGTCAATGTAGTTTGAAAACAGTACAAAAAATAATAATAGAATAAAATAATAGAAATAAACTTAGGAAAAGTAATGTTTGGTACGAGAAACAAAACTTAACCATTAATACAGCCATATAAACGACTGCTACTCTGGCTAGCTGGAAGTAAAAATTTTGCAAATATATCAGCAAAAGCCAAGAATTGTCCAGAGATAGCTCCAAGAAAAGCTATGAAAAGGACGGGTCTAGAGCTCCACTCTCGAGACTTAGCACTAAAAGCTGTGAGGCAGGTATAAACAAAATGAAATAAAAATTAGTAAGTAAGAATGTGAACACTAAAAATTCAAGGAAATAAGTTAAGAATGGGCGAGATAACATTACAATATTTGATGTGGTACAACCTCAGACTAGGTGTGGCCGTCGTTCTAGTGAAACTCATTTCACCAGTAACAATAATTATAGACTTGAAATGAGTTTCACCAGTAACTATAGAGATGAAATGAGTTTCACCAGTAACTATAGACTTGAAATGAGTTTCACCAGTAACTATAATTATAGACTTGAAATGAGTTTCACCAGTAACTATAATTATAGAGTTGAAATGAGTTTCACCAGTAACTATAATTTTAGAGTTGAAATGAGTTTCACCAGTAACTATAATTATAGAGTTGAAATGAGTTTCACCAGTAACTATAATTATAGAGTTGAAATGAGTTTCACCAGTAACTATAATTATAGAGTTGAAATGAGTTTCACCAGTAACTATAATTATAGAGTTGAAATGAGTTTCACCAGTAACTATAATTATAGAGTTGAAATGAGTTTCACCAGTAACTATAATTATAGAGTTGAAATGAGTTTCACCAGTAACTATAATTATAGAGTTGAAATGAGTTTCACCAGTAACTATAATTATAGAGTTGAAATGAGTTTCACCAGTAACTATAATTATAGAGTTGAAATGAGTTTCACCAGTAACTATAATTATAGAGTTGAAATGAGTTTCACCAGTAACTATAATTATAATTATAGAGTTGAAATGAGTTTCACCAGTAACTATAATTATAGAGTTGAAATGAGTTTCACCAGTAACTATAATTATAGAGTTGAAATGAGTTTCACCAGTAACTATAATTATAGAGTTGAAATGAGTTTCACCAGTAACTATAATTATAGAGTTGAAATGAGTTTCACCAGTAACTATAATTATAGAGTTGAAATTTCACCAGTAACTATAATTATAGTTTGAAATGAGTTTCACCAGTAACTATAATTATAGAGTTGAAATGAGTTTCACCAGTAACTATAATTATAGAGTTGAAATGAGTTTCACCAGTAACTATAATTATAGAGTTGAAATGAGTTTCACCAGTAACTATAATTATAGAGTTGAAATGAGTTTCACCAGTAACTATAATTATAGAGTTGAAATGAGTTTCACCAGTAACTATAAGTTGAAATGAGTTTCACCAGTAACTATAATTATAGAGTTGAAATGAGTTTCACCAGTAACTATAATTATAGAGTTGAAATGAGTTTCACCAGTAACTATAATTATAGAGTTGAAATGAGTTTCACCAGTAACTATAATTATAGAGTTGAAATGAGTTTCACCAGTAACTATAATTGATAGAGTTGAAATGAGTTTCACCAGTAACTATAATTATAGAGTTGAAATGAGTTTCACCAGTAACTATAATTATAGAGTTGAAATGAGTTTCACCAGTAACTATAAGTTGAAATGAGTTTCACCAGTAACTATAATTATAGAGTTGAAATGAGTTTCACCAGTAACTATAATTATAGAGTTGAAATGAGTTTCACCAGTAACTATAATTATAGAGTTGAAATGAGTTTCACCAGTAACTATAATTATAGAGTTGAAATGAGTTAACTATAATTATAGAGTTGAAATGAGTTTCACCAGTAACTATAATTATAGAGTTGAAATGAGTTTCACCAGTAACTATAATTATAGAGTTGAAATGAGTTTCACCAGTAACTATAATTATAGAGTTGAAATGAGTTTCACCAGTAACTATAATTATAGAGTTGAAATGAGTTTCACCAGTAACTATAATTATAGAGTTGAAATGAGTTTCACCAGTAACTATAATTATAGAGTTGAAATGAGTTTCACCAGTAACTATAATTATAGAGTTGAAATGAGTTTCACCAGTAACTATAATTATAGAGTTGAAATGAGTTTCACCAGTAACTATAATTATAGAGTTGAAATGAGTTTCACCAGTAACTATAATTATAGAGTTGAAATGAGTTTCACCAGTAACTATAATTATAGAGTTGAAATGAGTTTCACCAGTAACTATAATTATAGAGTTGAAATGAGTTTCACCAGTAACTATAATTATAGAGTTGAAATGAGTTTCACCAGTAACTATATAGAGTTGAAATGAGTTTCACCAGTAACTAATTAATTATAGAGTTGAAATGAGTTTCACCAGTAACTATAATTATAGAGTTGAAATGAGTTTCACCAGTAACTATAATTATAGAGTTGAAATGAGTTTCACCAGTAACTATAATTATAGAGTTGAAATGAGTTTCACCAGTAACTATAATTATAGAAAATGAGTTTCACCAGTAACTATAATTATAGAGTTGAAATGAGTTTCACCAGTAACTATAATTATAGAGTTGAAATGAGTTTCACCAGTAACTATAATTATAGAGTTGAAATGAGTTTCACCAGTAACTATAATTATAGAGTTGAAATGAGTTTCACCAGTAACTATAATTATAGAGTTGAAATGAGTTTCACCAGTAACTATAATTATAGAGTTGAAATGAGTTTCACCAGTAACTATAATTATAGAGTTGAAATGAGTTTCACCAGTAACTATAATTATAGAGTTGAAATGAGTTTCACCAGTAACTATAATTATAGAGTTGAAATGAGTTTCACCAGTAACTATAATTATAGAGTTGAAATGAGTTTCACCAGTAACTATAATTATAGAGTTGAAATGAGTTTCACCAGTAACTATAATTATAGAGTTGAAATGAGTTTCACCAGTAACTATAGAGTTGAAATGAGTTTCACCAGTAACTATAATTATAGAGTTGAAATGAGTTTCACCAGTAACTATAATTATAGAGTTGAAATGAGTTTCACCAGTAACTATAGAGTTGAAATGAGTTTCACCAGTAACTATAATTATAGAGTTGAAATGAGTTTCACCAGTAACTATAATTATAGAGTTGAAATGAGTTTCACCAGTAACTATAATTATAGAGTTGAAATGAGTTTCACCAGTAACTACACCAGTAACTATAATTATAGAGTTGAAATGAGTTTCACCAGTAACTATAATTATAGAGTTGAAATGAGTTTCACCAGTAACTATAATTATAGAGTTGAAATGAGTTTCACCAGTAACTATAATTATAGTTGAAATGAGTTTCACCAGTAACTATAATTATAGAGTTGAAATGAGTTTCACCAGTAACTATAATTATAGAGTTGAAATGAGTTTCACCAGTAACTATAATTATAGAGTTGAAATGAGTTTCACCAGTAACTATAATTATAGAGTTGAAATGAGTTTCACCAGTAACTATAATTATAGAGTTGAAATGAGTTTCACCAGTAACTATAGAGTTGAAATGAGTTTCACCAGTAACTATAATTATAGAGTTGAAATGAGTTTCACCAGTAACTATAATTATAGAGTTGAAATGAGTTTCACCAGTAACTATAATTATAGAGTTGAAATGAGTTTCACCAGTAACTATAATTATAGAGTTGAAATGAGTTTCACCAGTAACTATAATTATAGAGTTGAAATGAGTTTCACCAGTAACTATAATTATAGAGTTGAAATGAGTTTCACCAGTAACTATAATTATAGAGTTTCACCAGTAACTATAATTATAGAGTTGAAATGAGTTTCACCAGTAACTATAATTATAGAGTTGAAATGAGTTTCACCAGTAACTATAATTATAGAGTTGAAATGAGTTTCACCAGTAACTATAATTATAGAGTTGAAATGAGTTTCACCAGTAACTATAATTATAGAGTTGAAATGAGTTTCACCAGTAACTATAATTATAGAGTTGAAATGAGTTTCACCAGTAACTATAATTATAGAGTTGAAATGAGTTTCACCAGTAACTATAATTATAGAGTTGAAATGAGTTTCACCAGTAACTATAATTATAGAGTTGAAATGAGTTTCACCAGTAACTATAATTATAGAGTTGAAATGAGTTTCACCAGTAACTATAATTTGAAATGAGTTTCAGTTGAAAATGAGTTTCACCAGTAACTATAATTATAGAGTTGAAATGAGTTTCACCAGTAACTATAATTATAGAGTTGAAATGAGTTTCACCAGTAACTATAATTATAGAGTTGAAATGAGTTTCACCAGTAACTATAATTATAGAGTTGAAATGAGTAACTATCACCAGTTGAAATGAGTTTCAATAACTATAATATAGAGTTGAAATGAGTTTCACCAGTAACTATAATTATAGAGTTGAAATGAGTTTCACCAGTAACTATAATTATAGAGTTGAAATGAGTTTCACCAGTAACTATAATTATAGAGTTGAAATGAGTTTCACCAGTAAGTTGAAATGAGTTTCATAACTATAATTATAGAGTTGAAATGAGTTTCACCAGTAACTATAATTATAGAGTTGAAATGAGTTTCACCAGTAACTATAATTATAGAGTTGAAATGAGTTTCACCAGTAACTATAATTATAGAGTTGAAATGAGTTTCACCAGTAACTATAATTATAGAGTTGAAATGAGTTTCACCAGTAACTATAATTATAGAGTTGAAATGAGTTTCACCAGTAACTATAATTATAGAGTTGAAATGAGTTTCACCAGTAACTATAATTATAGAGTTGAAATGAGTTTCACCAGTAACTATAATTATAGAGTTGAAATGAGTTTCACCAGTAACTATAATTATAGAGTTGAAATGAGTTTCACCAGTAACTATAATTATAGAGTTGAAATGAGTTTCACCAGTAACTATAATTAAATGAGACCAGTTGAAATGAGTTTCACCAGTAACTATAATTATAGAGTTGAAATGAGTTTCACCAGTAACTATAATTATAGAGTTGAAATGAGTTTCACCAGTAACTATAATTATAGAGTTGAAATGAGTTTCACCAGTAACTATAATTATAGAGTTGAAATGAGTTTCACCAGTAACTATAATTATAGAGTTGAAATGAGTTTCACCAGTAACTATAATTATAGAGTTGAAATGAGTTTCACCAGTAACTATAATTATAGAGTTGAAATGAGTTTCACCAGTAACTATAATTATAGAGTTGAAATGAGTTTCACCAGTAACTATAATTATAGAAATGAGTTGTAACTATAATTATAGAGTTTCACCAGTAACTATAATTATAGAGTTGAAATGAGTTTCACCAGTAACTATAATTATAGAGTTGAAATGAGTTTCACCAGTAACTATAATTATAGAGTTGAAATGAGTTTCACCAGTAACTATAATTATAGAGTTGAAATGAGTTTCACCAGTAACTATAATTATAGAGTTGAAATGAGTTTCACCAGTAACTATAATTATAGAGTTGAAATGAGTTTCACCAGTAACTATAATTATAGAGTTGAAATGAGTTTCACCAGTAACTATAATTATAGAGTTGAAATGAGTTTCACCAGTAACTATAATTATAGAGTTGAAATGAGTTTCACCAGTAACTATAATTATAGACCAGTTGAAATGAGTTTCACCAGTAACTATAATTATAGAGTTGAAATGAGTTTCACCAGTAACTATAATTATAGAGTTGAAATGAGTTTCACCAGTAACTATAATTATAGAGTTGAAATGAGTTGAAATGAGTTTCACCAGTAACTGAGTAATTATAGAGTTGAAATGAGTTTCACCAGTAACTATAATTATAGAGTTGAAATGAGTTTCACCAGTAACTATAATTATAGAGTTGAAATGAGTTTCACCAGTAACTATAATTATAGAGTTGAAATGAGTTTCACCAGTAACTATAGAGTTGAAATGAGTTTCACCAGTAACTATAATTATAGAGTTGAAATGAGTTTCACCAGTAACTATAATTATAGAGTTGAAATGAGTTTCACCAGTAACTATAATTATAGAGTTGAAATGAGTTTCACCAGTAACTATAATTATAGAGTTGAAATGAGTTTCACCAGTAACTATAATTATAGAGTTGAAATGAGTTTCACCAGTAACTATAATTATAGAGTTGAAATGAGTTTCACCAGTAACTATAATTATAGAGTTGAAATGAGTTTCACCAGTAACTATAATTATAGAGTTGAAATGAGTTTCACCAGTAACTATAATTATAGAGTTGAAATGAGTTTCACCAGTAACTATAATTATAGAGTTGAAATGAGTTTCACCAGTAACTATAATTATAGAGTTGAAATGAGTTTCACCAGTAACTATAATTATAGAGTTGAAATGAGTTTCACCAGTAACTATAAATGAGTTTCACCAGTAACTATAATTATAGAGTTGAAATGAGTTTCACCAGTAACTATAATTATAGAGTTGAAATGAGTTTCACCAGTAACTATAATTATAGAGTTGAAATGAGTTTCACCAGTAACTATAATTATAGAGTTGAAATGAGTTTCACCAGTAACTATAATTATAGAGTTGAAATGAGTTTCACCAGTAACTATAATTATAGAGTTGAAATGAGTTTCACCAGTAACTATAATTATAGAGTTGAAATGAGTTTCACCAGTAACTATAATTATAGAGTTGAAATGAGTTTCACCAGTAACTATAATTATAGAAATGAGTTTCACCAGTAACTATATTGAAATGAGTTTCACCAGTAACTATAATTATAGAGTTGAAATGAGTTTCACCAGTAACTATAATTATAGAGTTGAAATGAGTTTCACCAGTAACTATAATTATAGAGTTGAAATGAGTTTCACCAGTAACTATAATTATAGAGTTGAAATGAGTTTCACCAGTAACTATAATTATAGAGTTGAAATGAGTTTCACCAGTAACTATAATTATAGAGTTGAAATGAGTTTCACCAGTAACTATAATTATAGAGTTGAAATGAGTTTCACCAGTAACTATAATTATAGAGTTGAAATGAGTTTCACCAGTAACTATAATTATAGAGTTGAAATGAGTTTCACCAGTAACTATAATTATAGAGTTGAAATGAGTTTCACCAGTAACTATAATTATAGAGTTGAAATGAGTTTCACCAGTAACTATAATTATAGAGTTGAAATGAGTTTCACCAGTAACTATAATTATAGAGTTGAAATGAGTTTCACCAGTAACTATAATTATAGAGTTGAAATGAGTTTCACCAGTAACTATAATTATAGAGTTGAAATGAGTTTCACCAGTAACTATAATTATAGAGTTGAAATGAGTTTCACCAGTAACTATAATTATAGAGTTGAAATGAGTTTCACCAGTAACTATAATTATAGAGTTGAAATGAGTTTCACCAGTAACTATAATTATAGAGTTGAAATGAGTTTCACCAGTAACTATAATTATAGAGTTGAAATGAGTTTCACCAGTAACTATAATTATAGAGTTGAAATGAGTTTCACCAGTAACTATAATTATAGAGTTGAAATGAGTTTCACCAGTAACTATAATTATAGAGTTGAAATGAGTTTCACCAGTAACTATAATTATAGAGTTGAAATGAGTTTCACCAGTAACTATAATTATAGAGTTGAAATGAGTTTCACCAGTAACTATAATTATAGAGTTGAAATGAGTTTCACCAGTAACTATAATTATAGAGTTGAAATGAGTTTCACCAGTAACTATAATTATAGAGTTGAAATGAGTTTCACCAGTAACTATAATTATAGAGTTGAAATGAGTTTCACCAGTAACTATAATTATAGAGTTGATAGTTTCAGTTGAAATGAGTTTCACCAGTAACTGTAATTATAGAGTTGAAATGAGTTTCACCAGTAACTATAATTATAGAGTTGAAATGAGTTTCACCAGTAACTATAATTATAGAGTTGAAATGAGTTTCACCAGTAACTATAATTATAGTGTTGAAATGAGTTTCACCAGTAACTAGTAAATGAGTTTCACCAGTAACTATAATTATAGAGTTGAAATGAGTTTCACCAGTAACTATAATTATAGAGTTGAAATGAGTTTCACCAGTAACTATAATTATAGAGTTGAAATGAGTTTCACCAGTAACTATAATTATAGAGTTGAAATGAGTTTCACCAGTAACTATAATTATAGAGTTGAAATGAGTTTCACCAGTAACTATAATTATAGAGTTGAAATGAGTTTCACCAGTAACTATAGAGTTGAAATGAGTTTCACCAGTAACTATAATTATAGAGTTGAAATGAGTTTCACCAGTAACTATAATTATAGAGTTGAAATGAGTTTCACCAGTAACTATAGACTTGAAATGAGTTTCACCAGTAACTATAATTATAGAGTTGAAATGAGTTTCACCAGTAACTATAATTATAGAGTTGAAATGAGTTTCACCAGTAACTATAATTATAGAGTTGAAATGAGTTTCACCAGTAACTATAATTATAGTGTTGAAATGAGTTTCACCAGTAACTATAATTATAGAGTTGAAATGAGTTTCACCAGTAACTGTAGAGTTGAAATGAGTTTCACCAGTAACTATAATTATAGAGTTGAAATGAGTTTCACCAGTAACTATAATTATAGAGTTGAAATGAGTTTCACCAGTAACTATAATTATAGAGTTGAAATGAGTTTCACCAGTAACTATAATTATAGAGTTGAAATGAGTTTCACCAGTAACTATAATTGAGTTTCACCAGAACTATAGACTTGAAATGAGTTTCACCAGTAACTATAATTATAGAGTTGAAATGAGTTTCACCAGTAACTATAATTATAGAGTTGAAATGAGTTTCACCAGTAACTATAATTATAGAGTTGAAATGAGTTTCACCAGTAACTATAATTATAGAGTTGAAATGAGTTTCACCAGTAACTATAATTATAGAGTTGAAATGAGTTTCACCAGTAACTATAATTATAGAGTTGAAATGAGTTTCACCAGTAACTATAATTATAGAGTTGAAATGAGTTTCACCAGTAACTATAATTATAGAGTTGAAATGAGTTTCACCAGTAACTATAATTATAGAGTTGAAATGAGTTTCACCAGTAACTATAATTATAGAGTTGAAATGAGTTTCACCAGTAACTATAATTATAGAGTTGAAATGAGTTTCACCAGTAACTATAATTATAGAGTTGAAATGAGTTTCACCAGTAACTATAATTATAGAGTTGAAATGAGTTTCACCAGTAACTATAATTATAGAGTTGAAATGAGTTTCACCAGTAACTATAATTATAGAGTTGAAATGAGTTTCACCAGTAACTATAATTATAGAGTTGAAATGAGTTTCACCAGTAACTATAATTATAGAGTTGAAATGAGTTTCACCAGTAACTATAATTATAGTTTCACCAGTTGAAATGAGTTTCACCAGTAACTATAATTATAGAGTTGAAATGAGTTTCACCAGTAACTATAATTATAGAGTTGAAATGAGTTTCACCAGTAACTATAATTATAGAGTTGAAATGAGTTTCACCAGTAACTATAATTATAGAGTTGAAATGAGTTTCACCAGTAACTATAATTATAGAGTTGAAATGAGTTTCACCAGTAACTATAATTATAAATGAGTTGAAATGAGTTTCACCAGTAACTATAATTATAGAGTTGAAATGAGTTTCACCAGTAACTATAATTATAGAGTTGAAATGAGTTTCACCAGTAACTATAATTATAGAGTTGAAATGAGTTTCACCAGTAACTATAATTATAGAGTTGAAATGAGTTTCACCAGTAACTATAATTATAGAGTTGAAATGAGTTTCACCAGTAACTATAATTATAGTTTCACCAGTTGAGTTGAAATGAGTTTCACCAGTAACTATAATTATAAATGAGAGTTGAAATGAGTTTCACCAGTAACTATAATTATAGAGTTGAAATGAGTTTCACCAGTAACTATAATTATAGAGTTGAAATGAGTTTCACCAGTAACTATAATTATAGAGTTGAAATGAGTTTCACCAGTAACTATAATTATAGAGTTGAAATGAGTTTCACCAGTAACTATAATTATAGAGTTGAAATGAGTTTCACCAGTAACTATAATTATAGAGTTGAAATGAGTTTCACCAGTAACTATAATTATAGAGTTGAAATGAGTTTCACCAGTAACTATAATTATAGAGTTGAAATGAGTTTCACCAGTAACTATAATTATAGAGTTGAAATGAGTTTCACCAGTAACTATAATTATAGTTGAAATGAGTTTCACCAGTAACTATAATTATAGAGTTGAAATGAGTTTCACCAGTAACTATAATTATAGAGTTGAAATGAGTTTCACCAGTAACTATAATTATAGAGTTGAAATGAGTTTCACCAGTAACTATAATTATAGAGTTGAAATGAGTTTCACCAGTAACTATAATTATAGAGTTGAAATGAGTTTCACCAGTAACTATAATTATAGAGTTGAAATGAGTTTCACCAGTAACTATAATTATAGAGTTGAAATGAGTTTCACCAGTAACTATAGAGTTGAAATGAGTTTCACCAGTAACTATAATTATAGAGTTGAAATGAGTTTCACCAGTAACTATAATTATAGAGTTGAAATGAGTTTCACCAGTAACTATAATTATAGAGTTGAAATGAGTTTCACCAGTAACTATAATTATAGAGTTGAAATGAGTTTCACCAGTAACTATAATTATAGAGTTGAAATGAGTTTCACCAGTAACTATAAT
Source organism: Tachypleus tridentatus (assembly GCF_004210375.1). Lineage (NCBI taxonomy): Eukaryota > Metazoa > Arthropoda > Merostomata > Xiphosura > Limulidae > Tachypleus > Tachypleus tridentatus. The sequence goes on along the minus strand of NW_027467777.1, from coordinate 29,203,808 downwards.
TATAGAGTTGAAATGAGTTTCACCAGTAACTATAATTATAGAGTTGAAATGAGTTTCACCAGTAACTATAATTATAGAGTTGAAATGAGTTTCACCAGTAACTATAATTATAGAGTTGAAATGAGTTTCACCAGTAACTATAATTATAGAGTTGAAATGAGTTTCACCAGTAACTATAATTATAGAGTTGAAATGAGTTTCACCAGTAACTATAATTATAGAGTTGAAATGAGTTTCACCAGTAACTATAATTATAGAGTTGAAATGAGTTTCACCAGTAACTATAGAGTTGAAATGAGTTTCACCAGTAACTATAATTATAGTGTTGAAATGAGTTTCACCAGTAACTATAATTATAGAGTTGAAATGAGTTTCACCAGTAACTATAATTATAGTTTGAAATGAGTTTCACCAGTAACTATAATTATAGAGTTGAAATGAGTTTCACCAGTAACTATAATTATAGAGTTGAAATGAGTTTCACCAGTAACTATAATTAGTTGAAATGAGTTTCACCAGTAACTATAATTATAGAGTTGAAATGAGTTTCACCAGTAACTATAATTATATAGTTGAAATGAGTTTCACCAGTAACTATAATTATAGAAATGAGTTTCACCAGTAACTATAATTATAGAGTTGAAATGAGTTTCACCAGTAACTATAATTATAGACCAGTTGAAATGAGTTTCACCAGTAACTATAATTATAGTGTTGAAATGAGTTTCACCAGTAACTATAATTAGTTGAAATGAGTTTCACCAGTAACTATAATTATAGAGTTGAAATGAGTTTCACCAGTAACTATAGAGTTGAAATGAGTTTCACCAGTAACTATAATTATAGAGTTGAAATGAGTTTCACCAGTAACTATAGAGTTGAAATGAGTTTCACCAGTAACTATAATTATAGAGTTGAAATGAGTTTCACCAGTAACTATAATTATAGAGTTGAAATGAGTTTCACCAGTAACTGTAATTATAGAGTTGAAATGAGTTTCACCAGTAACTATAATTATAGAGTTGAAATGAGTTTCACCAGTAACTATAGAGTTGAAATGAGTTTCACCAGTAACTATAATTATAGAGTTTCACCAGTTTCACTAGTAATTATAGAGTTGAAATGAGTTTCACCAGTAACTATAATTATAGAGTTGAAATGAGTTTCACCAGTAACTATAGAGTTGAAATGAGTTTCACCAGTAACTATAATTATAGTTTGAAATGAGTTTCACCAGTAACTATATTGAAATGAGTTGAAATGAGTTTCACCAGTAACTATAATTATAGACTTGAAATGAGTTTCACCAGTAACTATAATTATAGAGTTGAAATGAGTTTCACCAGTAACTATAATTATAGAGTTGAAATGAGTTTCACCAGTAACTATAATTATAGAGTTGAAATGAGTTTCACCAGTAACTATAATTATAGAGTTGAAATGAGTTTCACCAGTAACTATAATTATAGACTTGAAATGAGTTTCACCAGTAACTATAATTATAGAGTTGAAATGAGTTTCACCAGTAACTATAATTATGAGTTTCACCAGTAACTATAATTATAGAAAATGAGTTTCACCAGTAACTATAATTATAGAGTTGAAATGAGTTTCACCAGTAACTATAATTATAGAGTTGAAATGAGTTTCACCAGTAACTATAATTATAGAGTTGAAATGAGTTTCACCAGTAACTATAATTATAGAGTTGAAATGAGTTTCACCAGTAACTATAATTATAGAGTTGAAATGAGTTTCACCAGTAACTATAATTATAGAGTTGAAATGAGTTTCACCAGTAACTATAATTATAGAGTTGAAATGAGTTTCACCAGTAACTATAATTATAGAGTTGAAATGAGTTTCACCAGTAACTATAATTATAGAGTTGAAATGAGTTTCACCAGTAACTATAATTATAGAGTTGAAATGAGTTTCACCAGTAACTATAATTATAGAGTTGAAATGAGTTTCACCAGTAACTATAATTATAGAGTTGAAATGAGTTTCACCAGTAACTATAATTATAGAGTTGAAATGAGTTTCACCAGTAACTATAATTATAGAGTTGAAATGAGTTTCACCAGTAACTATAATTATAGAGTTGAAATGAGTTTCACCAGTAACTATAATTATAGAGTTGAAATGAGTTTCACCAGTAACTATAATTATAGAGTTGAAATGAGTTTCACCAGTAACTATAATTATAGAGTTGAAATGAGTTTCACCAGTAACTATAATTATAGAGTTGAAATGAGTTTCACCAGTAACTATAAGTTGAAATGAGTTTCACCAGTAACTATAATTATAGAGTTGAAATGAGTTTCACCAGTAACTATAATTATAGAGTTGAAATGAGTTTCACCAGTAACTATAATTATAGAGTTGAAATGAGTTTCACCAGTAACTATAATTATAGAGTTGAAATGAGTTTCACCAGTAACTATAATTATAGAGTTGAAATGAGTTTCACCAGTAAATAATTATAGAGTTGAAATGAGTTTCACCAGTAACTATAATTATAGAGTTGAAATGAGTTTCACCAGTAACTATAATTATAGAGTTGAAATGAGTTTCACCAGTAACTATAATTATAGAGTTGAAATGAGTTTCACCAGTAACTATAATTATAGAGTTGAAATGAGTTTCACCAGTAACTATAATTATAGAGTTGAAATGAGTTTCACCAGTAACTATAATTATAGAGTTGAAATGAGTTTCACCAGTAACTATAATTATAGAGTTGAAATGAGTTTCACCAGTAACTATAATTGAAATGAGAGTTGAAATGAGTTTCACCAGTAACTATAATTATAGAGTTGAAATGAGTTTCACCAGTAACTATAATTATAGAGTTGAAATGAGTTTCACCAGTAACTATAATTATAGAGTTGAAATGAGTTTCACCAGTAACTATAATTATAGAGTTGAAATGAGTTTCACCAGTAACTATAATTATAGAGTTGAAATGAGTTTCACCAGTAACTATAATTATAGAGTTGAAATGAGTTTCACCAGTAACTATAATTATAGAGTTGAAATGAGTTTCACCAGTAACTATAATTATAGAGTTGAAATGAGTTTCACCAGTAACTATAATTATAGAGTTGAAATGAGTTTCACCAGTAACTATAATTATAGAGTTGAAATGAGTTTCACCAGTAACTATAATTATAGTTTCACCAGTTGAAATGAGTTTCACCAGTAACTATAATTATAGAGTTGAAATGAGTTTCACCAGTAACTATAATTATAGAGTTGAAATGAGTTTCACCAGTAACTATAATTATAGAGTTGAAATGAGTTTCACCAGTAACTATAATTATAGAGTTGAAATGAGTTTCACCAGTAACTATAATTATAGAGTTGAAATGAGTTTCACCAGTAACTATAATTATAGAGTTGAAATGAGTTTCACCAGTAACTATAATTATAGAGTTGAAATGAGTTTCACCAGTAACTATAATTATAGAGTTGAAATGAGTTTCACCAGTAACTATAATTATAGAGTTGAAATGAGTTTCACCAGTAACTATAATTATAGAGTTGAAATGAGTTTCACCAGTAACTATAATTATAGAGTTGAAATGAGTTTCACCAGTAACTATAATTATAGAGTTGAAATGAGTTTCACCAGTAACTATAATTATAGAGTTGAAATGAGTTTCACCAGTAACTATAATTATAGAGTTGAAATGAGTTTCACCAGTAACTATAATTATAGAGTTGAAATGAGTTTCACCAGTAACTATAATTATAGAGTTGAAATGAGTTTCACCAGTAACTATAATTATAGAGTTGAAATGAGTTTCACCAGTAACTATAATTATAGAGTTGAAATGAGTTTCACCAGTAACTATAATTATAGAGTTGAAATGAGTTTCACCAGTAACTATAATTATAGAGTTGAAATGAGTTTCACCAACTATAATTATAGAGTTGAAATGAGTTTCACCAGTAACTATAATTATAGAGTTGAAATGAGTTTCACCAGTAACTATAATTATAGAGTTGAAATGAGTTTCACCAGTAACTATAATTATAGAGTTGAAATGAGTTTCACCAGTAACTATAATTATAGAGTTGAAATGAGTTTCACCAGTAACTATAATTATAGTTGAAATGAGTTTCACCAGTAACTATAATTATAGAGTTGAAATGAGTTTCACCAGTAACTATAATTATAGAGTTGAAATGAGTTTCACCAGTAACTATAATTATAGAGTTGAAATGAGTTTCACCAGTAACTATAATTATAGAGTTGAAATGAGTTTCACCAGTAACTATAATTATAGTAGTTGAAATGAGTTTCACCAGTAACTATAATTATAGAGTTGAAATGAGTTTCACCAGTAACTATAATTATAGAGTTGAAATGAGTTTCACCAGTAACTATAATTATAGAGTTGAAATGAGTTTCACCAGAGTTGAAATGAGTTTCTATAATTATAGAGTTGAAATGAGTTTCACCAGTAACTATAATTATAGAGTTGAAATGAGTTTCACCAGTAACTATAATTATAGAGTTGAAATGAGTTTCACCAGTAACTATAATTATAGAGTTGAAATGAGTTTCACCAGTAACTATAATTATAGAGTTGAAATGAGTTTCACCAGTAACTATAATTATAGAGTTGAAATGAGTTTCACCAGTAACTATAATTATAGAGTTGAAATGAGTTTCACCAGTAACTATAATTATAGAGTTATAGTTTCAGTTATAATTATAGAAATGAGTTTCACCAGTAACTATAATTATAGAGTTGAAATGAGTTTCACCAGTAACTATAATTATAGAGTTGAAATGAGTTTCACCAGTAACTATAATTATAGAGTTGAAATGAGTTTCACCAGTAACTATAATTATAGAGTTGAAATGAGTTTCACCAGTAACTATAATTATAGAGTTGAAATGAGTTTCACCAGTAACTATAATTATAGAGTTGAAATGAGTTTCACCAGTAACTATAATTATAGAGTTGAAATGAGTTTCACCAGTAACTATAATTATAGAGTTGAAATGAGTTTCACCAGTAACTATAATTATAGAGTTGAAATGAGTTTCACCAGTAACTATAATTATAGAGTTGAAATGAGTTTCACCAGTAACTATAATTATAGAGTTGAAATGAGTTTCACCAGTAACTATAATTATAGAGTTGAAATGAGTTTCACCAGTAACTATAATTATAGAGTTGAAATGAGTTTCACCAGTAACTATAATTATAGAGTTGAAATGAGTTTCACCAGTAACTATAATTATAGAGTTGAAATGAGTTTCACCAGTAACTATAATTATAGAGTTGAAATGAGTTTCACCAGTAACTATAATTATAGAGTTGAAATGAGTTTCACCAGTAACTATAATTATAGAGTTGAAATGAGTTTCACCAGTAACTATAGAGTTGAAATGAGTTTCACCAGTAACTATAATTATAGAGTTGAAATGAGTTTCACCAGTAACTATAATTATAGAGTTGAAATGAGTTTCACCAGTAACTATAATTATAGAGTTGAAATGAGTTTCACCAGTAACTATAATTATAGAGTTGAAATGAGTTTCACCAGTAACTATAATTATAGAGTTGAAATGAGTTTCACCAGTAACTATAGAGTTGAAATGAGTTTCACCAGTAACTATAGAGTTGAAATGAGTTTCACCAGTAACTATAATTATAGAGTTGAAATGAGTTTCACCAGTAACTATAATTATAGAGTTGAAATGAGTTTCACCAGTAACTATAATTAGTTGAAATAGTTTCACCAGTAACTGAAATGAGTTTCACCAGTAACTATAATTATAGTTTCAGTTGAAATGAGTTTCACCAGTAACTATAGAGTTGAAATGAGTTTCACCAGTAACTATAATTATAGAGTTGAAATGAGTTTCACCAGTAACTATAATTATAGAGTTGAAATGAGTTTCACCAGTAACTATAATTATAGAGTTGAAATGAGTTTCACCAGTAACTATAATTATAGAGTTGAAATGAGTTTCACCAGTAACTATAATTATAGAGTTGAAATGAGTTTCACCAGTAACTATAGAGTTGAAATGAGTTTCACCAGTAACTATAATTATAGAGTTGAAATGAGTTTCACCAGTAACTATAGAGTTGAAATGAGTTTCACCAGTAACTATAATTATAGAGTTGAAATGAGTTTCACCAGTAACTATAGAGTTGAAATGAGTTTCACCAGTAACTATAATTATAGAGTTGAAATGAGTTTCACCAGTAACTATAATTATAGAGTTGAAATGAGTTTCACCAGTAACTATAATTATAGAGTTGAAATGAGTTTCACCAGTAACTATAGAGTTGAAATGAGTTTCACCAGTAGTATAATTATAGAGTTGAAATGAGTTTCACCAGTAACTAATAGAGTTGAAATGAGTTTCAGTTGAAATGAGTTTCACCAGTAACTATATATAGAGTTGAAATGAGTTTCACCAGTAACTATAATTATAGAGTTGAAATGAGTTTCACCAGTAACTATAATTATAGAGTTGAAATGAGTTTCACCAGTAACTATAATTATAGAGTTGAAATGAGTTTCACCAGTAACTATAATTATAGAGTTGAAATGAGTTTCACCAGTAACTATAATTATAGAGTTGAAATGAGTTTCACCAGTAACTATAATTATAGAGTTGAAATGAGTTTCACCAGTAACTATAATTATAGAGTTGAAATGAGTTTCACCAGTAACTATAATTATAGAGTTGAAATGAGTTTCACCAGTAACTATAATTATAGAGTTGAAATGAGTTTCACCAGTAACTATAATTATAGAGTTGAAATGAGTTTCACCAGTAACTATAATTATAGAGTTGAAATGAGTTTCACCAGTAACTATAATTATAGAGTTGAAATGAGTTTCACCAGTAACTATAATTATAGAGTTGAAATGAGTTTCACCAGTAACTATAATTATAGAGTTGAAATGAGTTTCACCAGTAACTATAGAGTTGAAATGAGTTTCACCAGTAACTATAATTATAGAGTTGAAATGAGTTTCACCAGTAACTATAATTATAGAGTTGAAATGAGTTTCACCAGTAACTGTAATTATAGAGTTGAAATGAGTTTCACCAGTAACTATAGAGTTGAAATGAGTTTCACCAGTAACTATAATTATAGAGTTGAAATGAGTTTCACCAGTAACTATAGAGTTGAAATGAGTTTCACCAGTAACTATAATTATAGAGTTGAAATGAGTTTCACCAGTAACTATAATTATAGAGTTGAAATGAGTTTCACCAGTAACTATAATTATAGAGTTGAAATGAGTTTCACCAGTAACTATAATTATAGAGTTGAAATGAGTTTCACCAGTAACTATAATTATAGAGTTGAAATGAGTTTCACCAGTAACTATAATTATAGAGTTGAAATGAGTTTCACCAGTAACTATAATTATAGAGTTGAAATGAGTTTCACCAGTAACTATAATTATAGAGTTGAAATGAGTTTCACCAGTAACTATAATTATAGAGTTGAAATGAGTTTCACCAGTAACTATAATTATAGAGTTGAAATGAGTTTCACCAGTAACTATAATTATAGAGTTGAAATGAGTTTCACCAGTAACTATAGACTTGAAATGAGTTTCACCAGTAACTATAGAGTTGAAATGAGTTTCACCAGTAACTGTAATTATATAGTTGAAATGAGTTTCACCATTAACTATAATTATAGAGTTGAAATGAGTTTCACCAGTAACTATAGACTTGAAATGAGTTTCACCAGTAACTATAGAGTTGAAATGAGTTTCACCAGTAACTATAATTATAGAGTTGAAATGAGTTTCACCAGTAACTATAATTATAGACTTGAAATGAGTTTCACCAGTAACTATAATTATATAGTTGAAATGAGTTTCACCAGTAACTAATTTTTTCTTAATAATCAACAAATTTAAAATATTCATAATTCAGCAGATGTGATTGTATTTGTTTGTGGCCCTTACCAGACAGATAACCATAACGTGTCCATTAGCAACGTATGGCTATTGGAGCTTCTTCTGTCACTTCCGACATCTTATGATGTAAGGAACTTCGTTAGGGTTACGAAATTTGTTTATATACATATATTTGTACTTGGTTGCTTAATCAAAGTAGGTAAATTTAACTACATACACTTGTCACTTAGTTTATACGATTACCAAGTTAAAAACAGACGAAGTAGGGATGGGTGGAACTATAAAAAACACCAAGTGTCGTAATGTTATCCTGCCCACTCATACCTTGTTTCCTTACTTTCTGGTGCTCCTGTTCCTTCGTTCTAATTATTATTTATTTTTAGTTTTATTGATATAAGTTGATAATGTGGGTAAAACATATATATCAAAACACCATGAAACCGGTTTCCTTTTTTAACAGTACTGAGACTTAACAAGCCTAACCTTATATTTTAATAGTTTTAACTGTCATATTTTAACAGTATCAACTCTACTGAGATTTAACATACCGAGTTTTATGTTTGAACTGTACTGCAACTTAAGAAACCCACTTTTATGTTTTAGAAGTTTTGTTTTACGCGATCCATAAGACGAGGTGTACATGTGACTGTTGTATACAGACATGGTAACGAGTCACACACATGCTTTTCTCAACTTAAAATGCTTTTTTTTAAATTATCATTTTACTCAGATTGTATTTTACAAATATGAACCTAAAATTCAAATGTAGAGGGAAGCACCAATCAAATGACGTCAATCTGCTTTCATCGCGTTGTGCAATGTGCAAAAAATTATTTGTTATGTAAATGATTTGTTTGTTTGGAGTTAAAACAAAACTGCACAATGGACTATACCCGGCAGGGGCACGTGGTTAAGGCACTCGTTTCGTAATGTGAGGGTCCCAGGTTCGAATGTCCGTCATACCAAACATGCTCGCCCTTTCAGCCATAAGGGCGTTATAATATGATAGTCAATCCCACTATTCGTCGGTAAAAGAGTAGCCCAAGAGTTGGCGGTGGGTGGTGATGACTAGATGCCTTTCCTCTAGTTTTACACTGCTAAATTATGGATAGCCCTTGTGTAGCTTTGTGCACAAAAACAAACAAAAAATACAATAGGCTATCTGTGCTTTGCCAACCACGAGTATCGAAAGTCGGTTTCTAGTTTTGTAAGTCTACAGACTTACCGCTGTGCCACTAGCGGGTATAAGCGGTTTATAATATGCCTTGGCAGGGGTTCGGTTCCCCTTGTTGGACTCAGCCGATAGCCCAATGTGGCCTTGCTATAAGAATACACACACACATGCTCTAAATATACATTTTTGCCATAAATAGATTTCCATGAAAACGTTTTGACACTGGGATATTTAATAATTTAATTGGTAGTACATTTTTAAAATAATGCTTTATCTCAAAAATCATGTGTATTATCTCTAAAATAAAGATATATCATAGCCATGCGTCAATAAACAATTACCATCTTAAACCAGGGACAACAATTTTTAAACCATAAACAAAAGATTCCAATTTCGTGGTCCGCAGTTAATGAAACGAAGTATTTGTAGACCCAGGAGGAAATTCGACGTTTAATACCTTAGATATTCATCTAAATAACCAGAAAGGATATATATAAATAAAATGGAAAAATAAAACACAACATGTTAAATATATTTTGAGTCAAAGAGGGTAATATGTACCTTTCCACTTGAAAATATTAGTTAGAGTATTGTAAAATAGTAACCTGCCTGCTAGTTTCTCTTCAAGAGAACAACTTTAGTTGGGCATTTCTTGCAAGAGGAGTGTTTGTTGGAGTTTTCTAGCCACGGAACGTTAAGGTCTGTTGTTAGAGATTTTGATTGGTTTAGTTGTCAAGAACAGCTATGGTTGTGAGCCTGCTGAATTACAGCTGAACTACTGGGAGACAGAGGTTTAGATTCAGAAAACTGGCGAATATTCAGAACTTTCAGACAAATCAACTCCTTGTTTCTGATGACATTTGTTACGATATGTCTGTGATACTGAGTTACTATTATAATGTTTTCATTGTTACTATGTGTCTGTGGTACTGAGTTACTATTATAATGTTTTCATTGTTTATTTTGTTTTGCTAAATTATTATGGTATTATTATTCCATGGAATTCCTATCCAAAATAAAAACGGTTTGAGTACATTGTTCTATACAACGCCATAATCTCTAATGGCGGAATAAGTCTCATATTAGGGGTAAAAAGTCGAGTAACTAAATCTAATAAACAATTATATTTAAAATATGATTAATAATTATAATAAGACAAGTTTAACCTTAACGCTGGACTTAAGTTTTTTAAACATTCTTGAATTTTAGGAATTTTGTTATTTTTATTAAAGAAGTTGACTGTAATTTTCTTTATATTCCACTAAAAATTGGGAAAATAAAGTGTATTGTTTGGTAGTAATAAGTTAATGTTTTATTAAATCACCAAGCCCCAACATGATCAGGTGGTTAAAGCGTTCGACTCGCAACTCATTGGTCGCGGATTAGAATCCTTGTCACACAAACATGCTCGCTTTTTTTAGCCGTGGGGATGTTATAATATGACAGTCAATCCCAGTATTTGTTGGTAAAAGATTAGCCCAAAAGTTAGCGGTGGGTGGTGCCTTCCTTCTAGTCTCACGCTTCTAAATTAGGGACCGTTAGCGCAGACATCATTCGAGTAGCTTTGCGCGTAATTCAAACTAAATTACTTTTTAAAGTTGTATTTCATTTGCAATTCTGGAAACTACCATCTTTTTTTCCAATTTGATTTTAGTAAATCAAACATTTTATTATATATTGTAGTTAGTCGTATTGTTCTAGAAAACCTGAGAAGTTTCCAAGGTGTAATATATATATAATAATTATGTTTTACAATCACGTATTTCACATTTTCCAAAATCGCCCTCTGGAGATTAATATGCAAAACTAAACTTACTTATGAAATGTCGTACAGTTATAATAATTTTTTTTTTCATTTTTCAGTCAAACTGTTTCAAAACTTTCAACTACATAAGAAGTATAGTACATATTGATGTAAGACTGTTTCTTCCACAATGCGCACAATCATTCAAAGAATGATTAATACTTAATCTAAAAACGAAACATTTGATTTTTTAAAACATATATGATCCCGCGTGCGTTTCATTCTAGCACACTGGTGAAAGTAATTTTAAAATTGTTAAGAACTTTTGCAAAATTCACTAACTTCAAAATCAACTATAAGTGCAGAAATGAATATAATATTATCTTATTTTTTATGAAAGTCTAACATTTTGTTAAACTGTTAAATATTAAATTAAAAGGCGTGTGCTTTTTGTGCTTTTCTTACGGCAAAGTCACATCGGGCTATATGCTGAGCCCATCGAGGGGAATCGAACCGCTGATTTTTAGCTTTGTAAATCCGTAGACTTACCGCTGAACTAGCGAGGGGTAGAGAGGGTGTAAAGAATGACACATTAAAATAATTTTCATTTACCAAAAAGTGAATGCTATATTTATACGTTTCCAATTTGAAATCCGTGATAAAATAATTAAGAGAACTGTCGAACTCAATAACTCTAGCCAGTAATAATTCAGGTTTATGTGCTATATTTTGTCTCATTAACTCAAAATTTTGAACAAAAACGTTTCACCACCAAAGCCGCTATTTTTGTTTTTGGTGTTTTGTTTACGTGGAAATCTTGGAACGCTGCAGATAATTCAAGTATTTCTGTGTAAGAGTTTAATACTTTGGCAAAGAATGGTATAATAACCTTAAAATGAAGATTTCAACTTACTTTGTTCTTGAGTTTGTCAGCTTTCTGTTTAGGGTTGAATTGGGCTTATTAACTAGGTGTCTTTTAGTTTCTCGTTAAGCATATACCAATAATGTAGCGCAGATGGACAGTGTAAGAGCGTGAGAGGAGTTGTTAACTTATTGTTCTATGTGGTATAGAATTTGATAATACATAGACAAAATAATTACTCAGATGATATAATTGCACCATATATTCGTATATTTGACCAATTTAGGAAATATAGAAATAAAACTATATCAGTAGCACGCTAATGTTCATATTTTGAAGGCTAGAAAACTATTTTATAAAAAAAAACATGCTTTAAAATATGATATGAAACTTTTATTTATCAGTAGTGAAACAAAATGTGATAATCGATGGAATACGAAAGTTACTTAAAGTAAATTATTTTTATGTTTTTTTTTACGGTTGTTTTGTAAGTTTATGTTTACTCGTGTAGCTTTTAATTTTGTCTCCCATTTAATCTGTAACCTCATCTCGTCGTCTGCCCTTTTAGAAGTTGTAGTACATACTGTATCAATATAAAAAGTCCTTAACACTAAACGTCTGTATACTGTTGATGTTCGGTGTCTTATAAATATTTACATTTAAATATAAATGCTATTTTCTCATTTTTGCTATGCATCCTTATGGTAAATATAAGCCGAGAAGATGCAAATCAGGGTGCTTAGGCCTAATTTACAGCTTTCATTGTAACAAAACAGAAACAGCTTCCTGTTTATTCTGCTTCCCCACCAATAAAAATATTAGCTATTTTCAGCATTGCCTATTGAGCTTTTTACTGTTTCTCCCAAAAGCCTTCCATTTCTTTTCTTATTTTTGTTTAAAATATTTAGTGCGAACAACGGCTTACAATTTCTATTATTATTGAGTGAATTTAGTATCTTGAAAAATTTTGGTTTAATATAAATATGAAGCTAGCTTACTGGTGGGGTTAAGCAGTTTCGTGCTTAACAGCGAAACAAACGTATCTAGTTGAGTTACAAAACACTGTTTGATCAATTACAAAGCGAATAATGCTCTTGTATAAGGTGTAATTAAGATATCTAGATATAAAACTCAATATCTCTGTTTGTTTGCTTGTTTGTTTGTTCTCTGCGCAAGCAACACGTCCTTCGAGCGAAGGACAATTTTCGTTGATAGGCACGTCTATTGTCCGCTAGGCGTATCGGTAATTTTATAATTAACATATACATTACACTAATAAATTTTAAGCAGAATTGGCATATTTTGGTAAGTGTGATTTAACATTTAATTTAGAATATAGCATTATAGGCCTATTAAATTATAGATCATTAACTATACATCTATTAATACGTCATACATTGAACTTCACACACAAAAGAAATGTATACAGAATTAGAATATCACGTATGAAAAAGGAAACAGTTCGTCTGGTCCATAAAACAAAATTATGCTACTTGCCATAAATTAGGATTTGTGAAAAGAGTAAGTGCTAAATGTTAATATTTATTGTTTACAATAAGATTAAATTCAAGTCAGCTTAACTTGTAGAGTGCTTGTATGAGGTAGAAACTGGGATGAAGCTGGAAATTGTATTTTTTTATTAGCGTTAGAATAGACAGGCCTATTTATTTATAAGTTATTAATTATACATCTATTAATATAGCATTTATCTAGCCTCATACACAAAAGAAATGCATATAGAATTAGAATGATGTGTGTGAAAAATAACAAAATAAGTCTAGTCTATAAAATAAAATTATGCTGTCTAACATAAACTACGTGGAGAAAGTAAGGCTTACATTGTATTCCAGAGTATACGGGTATTAAAACTTTTATTAAAATAAAGTAGAGAACAACATTTGGAAGATGGCCTAGACAATCAAAAATTAAAGTTTTATACCAGCTGTCTTTAGAATACATTTTTATTTCAAGTGGGTTTCTCGTCGTCACGAGGAAGGTCGTATTATAATAATTAGTATGCACAATGATATTGAAGTCAAGTTAGCGAACGTATTCTATTTTTTCTCTCAGGTGATTCCGTATCTAAAAGTTGAATTTTGTTTTCGTTACATACCTTATAAAGTACAATATTGCATTTTGTTTGTAGTTTCTTAAATGCATCCATGTTATAATGTTGAATACAGGGTCACATTCTTAAAAAAACTGATTAAATTTACATGAAAGTAAAGCCAACAGAATAATACAGGATGATTGGGTGGAAGGAATAGAAATAGGCTTACCCTGTTCGTTAGAATGAAGACACGTACAAGATAATCTAAACTACAAGGGCTTATTTATCGTTGTTTGTGAAGGAAACAAACATATTTACTAAGTGGTGTTTGTATACATTGTGTTGTAACTTACACACCTTGAGCAATAGTGAATTACACACTGTGTCATAGTCAAATTAACGACAATATCAGTAACTTCTCCTGGTCACCACCAGGTAAACACGTCTCGCATACAAAAATAATGACCAGGTGTTTCTTTACACACGAACCGTAGTATTGTTTTGTTTGTTTGTTTTGAATCTCGCGAAAAGCTACATGAGAGCTATCTGCGCTAACCGTCCCTAATTTAGCAGTGTAAGACTAGAGGGAAGGTAGCTAGTCATCACCACTCACCGCCAACTCTTGGGCTACTCTTTTACCAACAAATAGTTGGATTATGCGCAACATTATAACGCCCTTACGGGTGAAAGGGCGAGCTTGTTTGATGTGACAGAGATTCGAACCCGCGATCCTCGAATTACGAGTCGAATACCTTAACCACCTGGCCATGCCGGGCTTGAACTGTAGTAACAAGGAACGTTAAGAACCATCATGAAATAAAAAAGCCTTACGTATAAAAACATTCACCAGGTGTCTCTCGACACATGAATTGCAACATCGGGAACATAAATTTGTGACCACCTCCAAATAAATACGCTTCATGTATAAAAGCAACCAGTGGTTCATCGTTAAGTCTGATGGCTTATAACGCTAGAAATTGGGTTTTGATACCCCATTGTGTATCTTTGTACATAAGAACGATAAAAACAAACATATAAACTGTACTAATGATGAACATTTAGAACCAGCATCAGATAAACATATAAAAATAACCACCAGATGTCTCAGAACACTGGTTTGTTTGTTTGTAATCAAGCACAAAACTACGTCTTTGGCTATCTTTATTCTGCTCACCACGGGTATCGAACTCAGTTTATAACGTTCTAAATGCGCATACACTCCGCTGTGCGACTGGGGCCAACAATATTGGCTGTGGTGAAGGCTGAAGTCGAGGGATATTTGATACAACAACTGCAGGTGACTGTAAAACCGAAATAAATAGACATTTTCATTGTTATTTGTCTGTGTGATTATTTAGTCCCAAAGCAGCGACAGATAAAAAGCTTTAGGTAGAATTTCTTTTGGGGTTTCAGTGATTATCTTGCATTATAGACAATGTGACACCGTCGAATTTTTGTGGTGATACGAGTAACTCCCTTATAACTGATTTGAGCTGTTATTGCTTCTCTGTGATACATTGCCTAATAACGACTCTGGTGGTGTGAGCTTTTAATCTCGTTTTGGTTCCAGAAGAAATACTATCTCGCCAGCTTAAACTGCTTTATGCTGTCATAGATTTTGTCTAAAGACAGAAAGACTTTTTGGACTCTGCACGTCCGGTAACAAATTACGGTTGAATCGTGTATATTTTTTCTGTAACTAATATCTCTACGTTTACGTGATTTTCGTGGTAACGGCTTGTTTGTTTGTTTTGAATTTTGCGTAAAGCTACACGAGAGCTATCTGCGCTAGCCGTCCCTAATTTAGCAGTGTAAGACTAGAGGAAAGGCAATTAGCTATCACCACCCACCGCCAACTCTTGGGCTACTCTTTTACCCTTACTCTTTTTTTTATAGTGGGATTGACCGTCACATAATAATGTATCCACGGGTGAGAGAACGAGCATGTTTGGTGTGACGGGGATTCGAACCTACGGCCCTAAGAGTGCTAATCAAATGCCCTAAGCACCTGGCTATGCTGGGCCTCGTAATGACGATCTGGACAGCGAGAAGGCTACTCAGACGTTTATTATTACAGTTATTACACACGAACAAGAAAACTAGACAAGAAAATCAAACTTATTTTATTTTCATCGGCTTAGATTTCCCTTCAGCTTTATCTTGTTTAAAAACTACATTTAGTTTCGGTTTAAAAGCCCGTCTCGTGCATTTGACAAGAAGAAAAAGACAACACCAGATGGTGTTGTATTACAGCGTAAAAGAAGAGCTAACCATGTGACGAGTCTTTAACAAACTAGTTTCTCTGTTTCATCCTTACTTATTAAAACAGAAGTAGTTCGATAATGGCGCATTTTATATAACGCATCAGTGAAAAGAAGATTTGTTTTTTTTGCTGTCGAAATTCTTCGTGTACGAAACCGTTATCATGAAATGTTAGGTAATATAATGTTAATATATTAAAATTATGTAACAATGATCAAAACAGTTAAAGTTACATTTAAAACTAAGTGAATAAAACCAAGATGTGATTGTTGGAACCTGTGGTCATCAACTAGTTATTGTAAAGAGGAAGTGATAAAACCTTGATGTGATTGTTGGAAACAGTGGTCATTAGTTAGTTATTGTGAAGAGGAACTGATAAAACGAAAGATGTAATTGTTGGAAACTGTGGTCATCAATTGGTTATTGTGAAGATGAACTGATAAATCCTAAATGTGATTGTTGGAAACTGTAGTAATGAGTTGGTTATTGTGAAGAGGAAGTGGTAAAACCCAGATGTCATTATTGGAACCTGTGGTCATCATTTGGTTATTAATAGAGGAAGTGATAAAACCAAGATCTTATTATTGGAACCTGTGGTCATCATTTGGTTATTGTGAAGAGAAAGTGGTAAAACCTTGATGTGATTGTTGGAAACAGTGGTCATTTGTTAGTTATTGTGAAGAGGAAGTGGTAAAAATCTAGATGTGATGAATGGAACCTGTGGTCATCAATTGTTTATTGTGAAAACGAAGAGGTAAGACCAAGATGTGATTGTTGGAAACTGTGGTCATGAGTTGTTTATTGTGAAGAGGAAGTGGTAAAAATCTAGATGTGATGAATGGAACCTGTGGTCATCAATTGTTTATTGTGAAAACGAAGAGGTAAGACCAAGATGTGATTGTTGGAAAGTGTGGTCATTAGTTAGTTATTGTGAAGAGGAAGTGGTAAAACCTAGATGTGATTGTTGGAAACTGTGGTCGTCAGTTGGTTCTTGTGAAGATCAAGTGATAAAACCTGGATGTGATTGATGGAATTTGTAGTCATCAATTGTTTATTGTGAAGAGGAAGAGGTAAAACCAAGATGTGATTGTTGGAAGCTATGGTTATCAGTTTGGTATTGTGAAGAGGAAGTGGTAAAACCTAGATGTGATTGTTGGAAAGTGTGGTCATTAGTCAGTCATTATGAAGAGGAACTGATAAAACGTAGATGTAATTGTTGGAACCTGTAGTCATGAGTTGGTTATTGTGAAGAGGAAAGTGGTAAAACCTTGATGTGTTCGTTGGAAACTATAGTTGTTTGTTACTGCTTGTGAGTTTTTATTTCCATCAGTTTTTACGTAACACTGACTATAATTGTGTATAAATGTTTAAGAAGTTCTATGTTTATATTGTTATATTTTTAGTGTGACTGATGTTTCAGTCTCTTGTTTAATTAAATATTTCTCACGGGCAGCAAGTTGTAGTTCTATTTTTCACAGAGTTCAGATCCTTATCCGTATTTACAATATCTTACTGTTTAACCTTTTCTTAAGACTCTCCTATGTTATTAGTTCATTAAGACATCGCAGCGTAAATAATAAAGGAAGAGTTCTATAGACAGAGGTTCTATTAACTTTAACATAGAAAACAGCTTAAAGAAAGGAAGTGTCACATCTCACTTTTCTTCTAAGTCTCAATTCTAGTTTTATTCCATAACTCTTGAGATAATAAAGAGTCACTGTAGGGAAATGGTTATGTTGAGCTGACAATAATATCTGATGTTAGATGTAAAAAGTTAATGTCTAATTTGTGCCCCAATCAGAAATCACCGTTTATTTCAGAAACTGTACTGTGTCATTTCACGTATGTGAAACTACAACCAGAAAGTTAAAATTAATATAAAAAATATTGCTGAGAAGAGCTGTTTAGAAGTCGCGCGTGTGAATGACCACTTTAGTTTGAATAAACTTCGACGAATCGCGTCTTTTACAAATAGCTAGAGAATTTGAAACCTGTATATTAAAGTTTAGTTTGTTTGTACGTGAGGGATGAACTTACAGTTAATGGCAGGCGTCACATTACAGTTTGTGCTGGAAACAAAAGTAATATTTACAACAGGTAATATATTCATTACAGTATCAGGAGACACGATCCAAGCTACATCCATTGTCTTACACGAGTTTCAAATGACACACAACCTCAACGTCATTCCAATGGTTTCCGAACTTGATATAGGCCTGGCACTGCCAGTTGGTTGGGCGCTCGACTCGTAATCCGACGGTTGCTGGTCCGAATCTTCGTCACACCAAACATGCTAGCCTTTTCAGCCATGGGGCGTTATTATGTTACGTTCAATTCCACTATTAGTTGGAAAAAGAGTAGCCCAAGAGTTGGCGGTGGGTGGTGATGACAAGCTGCCTTCTCTTTAGTTTTACATTGCTAAAATAGGGTCGTCCAGCGCAGATAGCCCTCGTGTAGCTTTGCGCGAAATTATAAAAAGAAAGAAACAAAGAAACTTTATGCAGTGGCGCCCCCAACTGGGCAGTATTCGTACACTTAATAACTTGCACAAATGGTAATAACACCAAATACACCAGTTTCTTGACATCTTTATGATCAGTTTTTTTCTTATATGTCAGCAGGAAATTTTAAAATGTTAAAAATTTATTTCATGATGACGAGAAACCCACTTTACCAAAATTGTATTTTCAGATAACTGATACGAGAACTAAAACTTTTATTAAAGTAAAGCAGAGAACAACGTCTCCACCTTCTCAGGATGGAAACATTCTGTACTTTATTCTAGTGGAAGTTTTAGTACCCTAACGGCCGTTTGAGAGACAAAAATATATTTGCTTGTTCTTTACTGCTTCTGTGATTCTTAATTTTAGGTTCTTCTAACAAAAGGTCGACTCCCCCCCCCCAAACCACTGCTTTGCGCCTCTTTAGAGAAGGCGCGCACCGCAGTTCAGAAACACTACTTTATTCGTTTACATCTGATCGATAGCTGAATTAATGCGCATGCGTAAGTACCTCATACAGACGTCACAGCGTGGAGCACAGATGAATGTGTCACCTCAGTAAATGCATGTTTCAAACTACTGTTCATTCTACCTAGTTCCACCAGATGGCGATATATAGTGGCCGCATTGACGATTGCGGTGAAAGTTGACACAAACACTGAAAACAGTAAATCCGGTACTCGTGTTAACCAAAGCCAGAACGACGTCGGTAAGTTTCTGTACTTCTAGTATATGAGTAATATCCTATGCCAACCAGGACACATCTCTTCTGTATTTTAAACAAAGGGTCTATTGCACATTTAACTTTTCAACACAATATTGGTAGTGTATGTACGATTTTTAACAGCGTGACTGTTGTAACAGTGTCGTTCAGATATTTATTTCTTAGCAGGTTTCCACTACATTCATGGGCGGATGCTTAAGGCGTTTGACTGGCACTCTGGGGTTACAGGTTCGAAGTCCTATCTCACCAAAAATGCTCGTTTTTTCTTCCGTATGAGAGTTATAATGTTACAGTCAATCCCACTATTAGTTGGTTAAAAAGGTAGCCTGAGGGTTGGCGGGTGGAAATAACTAGGTGCCTCTCCCCTGGTCTTTCACTGCTAAATTAGGAACGGCTAGTGCAGATAGCCCTTGTGTTGTTTTGCACGAAATTCAAAACAAACCAATACTTTCATGAACTTTGATTTGCATATTTCTATCAGGACAGCTACACAGCGCATTTTGAAAAAAATGTGGTTTTGATTTGCATTTTTGACTGTGTGAACTTGTTTTAACAAACAAAAAGCCTTAACTACCAAAAGTAATCCCATATGGAAGACCTTTGACACTCGTAAACAGCTGCACTCACTCACTCGCCTCTCTACTGAAGTTCTACTTTTATTTGGTAACACCTGCTGTACAACATAACCAAAGTGCTGAATACCAACACACCCTTTGTATTTAGCACTGTAATAGAATTGTTCTAGACTTGTTATTGTAATACAATTGTTCTAGACTTGTTATTGTAACAGTTTTTCTAGACTTGTTATTGTAATAGAATTGTTCTAGACTTGTTATTGTAACAGTTGTTCTAGACTTGTTATTGTATGAGTTGTTCTAGACTTGTTATTGTATGAGTTGTTCTAGAGTTGTTATTGTAATACAGTTGTTCTAGACTTGTTATTGTAACAGTTGTTCTAGACTTGTTATTGTATGAGTTGTTCTAGACTTGTTATTGTAACAGAGTTGTTCTAGACTTGTTATTGTATGAGTTGTTCTAGACTTCTTATTGTAACAGAGTTGTTCTAGACTTGTTATTGTATGAGTTGTTCTAGACTTCTTATTGTAACAGAGTTGTTCTAGACTTGTTATTGTAACAGTTGTTCTAGACTTGTTATTGTAACAGTTGTTCTAGACTTGTTATTGTATGAGTTGTTCTAGACTTCTTATTGTAACAGAGTTGTTACGGTGCCAACACCTACAGCTATCGGACACTATTTTTTCTTCCATTTGTTGACCATGTTTTGATAATTTTTATCTCGCTATATTCTTTAGAATGTTTTACTTCCTGATTTCTCTTTTAATTAGCACATAAGTCTTTTAATAACAGGGTCCAAAGTTCGCGTCCCGTTATCCAAAATTCACGTCACTAACTACAACTATTCGATTAGATTAGCTAAAGAGTTGGCTGTGGGCGCTGTTAATTTGTTGCCTTTCGTATAATCTACCATCTCCAAATTTCGGACGTATAGTGCAGATAGTAGAAAACCAATTTTGAGCGAAGGAAACGCAATCAAACAACCAGAAAGTCATAGAAACATGAACTGAATATTTTATCGCTTTTGTTACAAGCGATAAACGCTAAACACTATTTTAATATTATAGTTTTAATAATTATAAATGTTAGCTTATAAAGCTGATGAAATCGTGTCAGACACATAGCAACAAGACACAAGTGCTTTAATTGTACAAGCGAGAACAAACAGTTTAAACTTATATATTTTTCTTGTTGAATACATCTAGTATAGTGGTTTTCATTTTCCTCTGCGCTGTGTTTGTGAACGTGCATTTTGAAGTGAAATTTCTGTGTTGCCATGGCACAGAAATTGGGATCTTCGTGTAGGAAATGCTCACAACAATGTTATTAACGAGTTTGTTTACAGAATTTCACACAAGGGAGGGAACTGGAGAGCTTGCTAAGTTTAAAGTGATGAACTGGGGTGAACTATTAAATAACACCCACCACCAACTTCTGGACTACCAAACAACACCCACCACCAACTTCTGGACTACCAAACAACACCCACCACCAACTTCTGGACTTTACCAGCGATTAGTGGGTGACGGTAAAATGTAATGTTCCACTATTGGTGGGAACTATGAAGTTGGTAATTATTATTTAGAAATAATTATTCATTAATAGCCACACTTGTATAGGTCCCTAAAGATGACAACAATGTTGTTGGTTGTTTTTAATTTTGAGACAAGTAAAGCTATTACTGACTAACAACCAGACGGCCACTTTTAAATGTTACGTAAATTATATTACAAGTAGCCTTTATTCGTTTGAGAAAAACGCCGTGTTTTCATCTCTCACTTCAAAACCACCACATCAGTAGCTCTTATACTAACTTTAACGTTTAATAATAAGACTGAAAATAATATTTTGTAAAAGACAAACGATTGTTTTCACTTCATAATTTACGTCCATATTGTTCCTTTTTACCAAACATTGCGGCTTCTGCAGAAGTTATTTTCGCTGACACAAGTTCATGATCCACAAACACAAATACTATTTGACTGGATTTCTTTGTTACACCACACAACGTGTAGTTTCTGGTTTTCTTTGTTACATCACACAACCTGTAGTTTCAGGTTTTCTTTGTTACACCACACAACGTGTAGTTTCTGGTTTTCTTTGTTATATCACACAACGTGTAGTTTCTGGTTTTCTTTGTTACACCATACAACGTGTAGTTTCTGGTTTTCTTTGTTACACCACACAACGTGAAGATTCTGGTTTTCTTTGTTACACCACACAACGTAAAGTTTCTGGTTTTCTTTGTTATATCACACAACGTGTAGTTTCTGGTTTTCTTTGTTACACCACACAACGTGTAGTTTCTGGTTTTCTTTGTTACACCACACAACGTAAAGTTTCTCTGGTTTTCTTTATTACACCATACAACGTGTAGTTTCTGGTTTTCTTTGTTACACCACACAACGTGAAGATTCTGGTTTTCTTTGTTATATCACACAACGTGTAGTTTCTGGTTTTCTTTGTTACACCACACAACGTGTAGTTTCTGGTTTTCTTTGTTACACCACACAACGTAAAGTTTCTCTGGTTTTCTTTATTACACCATACAACGTGTAGTTTCTGGTTTTCTTTGTTACACCACACAACGTGAAGTTTCTGGTTTTCTTTGTTACACCACACAACGTAAAGTTTCTGGTTTTCTTTGTTACACCACATAACGTGTAGTTTCTGGTTTTCTTTGTTACACCACACAACGTGAAGTTTCTGGTTTTTTTTGTTACATCACACAACCTGTAGTTTCTGGTTTTCTTTGTTACACCACACAACGTAAAGTTTCTGGTTTTCTTTGTTACACCACACAACGTGTAGTTTCTGGTTTTGTTTGTTACACCACACAACGTGTAGTTTCTGGTTTTTTTTGTTACATCACACAACCTGTAGTTTCTGGTTTTCTTTGTTACACAACACAACGTGAAGTTTCTGGTTTTTTTTGTTACATCACACAACCTGTAGTTTCTGGTTTTCTTTGTTACACCACACAACGTAAAGTTTCTGGTTTTCTTTGTTACACCACACAACGTGTAGTTTCTGGTTTTGTTTGTTACACCACACAACGTGTAGTTTCTGGTTTTTTTTGTTACATCACACAACCTGTAGTTTCTGGTTTTCTTTGTTACACCACACAACGTGTAGTTTCTGGTTTTTTTTGTTACATCACACAACCTGTAGTTTCTGGTTTTCTTTGTTACACCACACAACGTGTAGTTTCTGGTTTTTTTTTGTTACACCACACAACGTGTAGTTTCTGGTTTTTTTTTGTTACATCACACAACCTGTAGTTTCTGGTTTTCTTTGTTACACCACACAACGTATAGTTTCTGGTTTTGTTTGTTACACCACACAACGTGTAGTTTCTTGTTTTCTTTGTTACACCACACAACGTGTAGTTTCTGTTTTTTTTGTTACATCACACAACCTGTAGTTTCTGGTTTTCTTTGTTACACCACACAACGTGTAGTTTCTGGTTTTTTTTTGTTACACCACACAACATGTAGTTTCTGGTTTTTTTGTTACATCACACAACCTGTAGTTTCTGGTTTTCTTTGTTACACCATACAACGTGTACTTTCTGGTTTTCTTTGTTACACCACAACACGTGTACTTTCTGGTTTTCTTTGTTACACCACACAACGTGAAGTTTCTGGTTTTATTTGCTACACCACACAAAGTGTAGTTTCTGGTTTTATTTGCTACACCACACAACGTGTAGTTTCTATTTGTCTAGTTATTACATTATACTATGTTTTTTTGTTCCAGGTTCAATTTAATGTTGTTCAACCATATTTGTAGAATCGCTAACCCTAAAGTAAACTATCATGTATGACATTAGAACAGAGTAGTTTGTTTACAAAAACCGTTTTAATGTCTGTCGTCTGACGGTTCAGGGAATGATATTGAAGATGTTATTTAGTATTTTAACTTTCTATCTTTTATGTGCTAGAAATTCTGTGTAATTTTCTGAAGTTAAACAGAGTGAACGAGTAAAACCAGTTATTAATATTGGAACGTATGATAAACTTAAAGTGATCTCTGACGCCCAACCTGAATGAGATGTGACTGAAGTTCATATATTCTGTATCATGAATCTATTAAACATCTAGTGTTTAATTATAACGTGTCTGCTGTTTAATATAAAAATTAAAATTTAGAGTAAAGTTAATAACTTCGTTTATTATATCCGGCACATTTTCCGAGCTTGTGTTTTTGCTAATATGATATTTACTCTTATCTTATATGTACTCTTACTGTACGTTCGACAAGGCTAGGAGGTTAGTGCGCTTGACTCGCAATCTGAGGGTCACGGGTTCGAATACACGTGTAAAAGTTATAATGTGACGGTCAAACTCGTTATTTGTTGGTGAAAAAAGTAGCCCAAGAGTTGGTAGGTGGTGATGACTAGCTGCTTTCCCTCCAGCCTTACACCGCTAAATTAGGGACGGCTAGCGCAGATAGCCCTCGTGTAGCTTTGTGCGAAATTCAAAACAAAGAAACAAACTGCATATTACAGTGACTAGTTATTAAAAGGACGTATTATACAGTTAACTTTGTCGTCTGGTGTCTTATGACACAAAGGAACTAGGCTATCCGCGTCAAACAACCTGTAATAAAACAACAGTATGTTTATTATAAAGTGTAGTAAGGACTGAAACAGTGGCCCAACATTGGATGAAAACTTAAATAGAATTAAAAACATTTGGAAGATGGACACCATCGTCAATGATACTTTCCAACGTCAGGGATAAACCCATGGTAAAAACATGTTTAACATGATGTCGTCACTCACAGTCGTGAATACCAACGTGGCCCGGTATCCAGAAGAACTGCATAGAAGTAGATGATAAAGAGAAATGGGTTTTGAATATCGGTGAGAATAAGGTGACAACTAACGTGAAGCGATTCCAGGGTTAACAGTGTAAATAGTACAGTTCGTGTGCTGCTATAGCTTCTACATATCAATATGATGTACAGTTCAGCAGTGAACATAGAAACTATAGAGAGGATCCTATGTGCAACCACTGAACCACAACAAACCATGGGAGAGTCACCTAATTCCTAACTATTCGTATAAATGGAAATGAAAGGATGGTGTAAAAGATGTTCAGCAAACAGAACACTATAATTCCAATTGTGAACATTCGTTTCTTTAGATAACTCAAAGAAAGGTCACATTTGGGGATGGTAATAAGCCACGGCGAGAGGACTGACCTGTGGAGAAAACAACGCCATTCAAGAACAGACCAAATTCAGCCAATTGCACCTGGATATGAAGACCAAAAGGAACAATGGCAGGCTGTCTATTTTGAAAAATCCTGGCCCACTGAGGAAGGAAAAACAACCATAGGTGGGATGCTGTGGTAAGGACCGACGTTTTGAAGCATACAGTGAAGACAATTGTAAATGATGAAGATGTAGAGATTGGGGCATTATAATGTGACAGTCGGTCTCACTATTCGTTTGTAAAAGAGTAGCCCAAGAGTTGGCCATGGATGGTGATGACTAGCTGCCTCCCTCTAGTTTTACCCTGCCAAATGAGGGATGGATAGCACAGATCAGATAAGCCTCGTGTAGCTTTGAGCAAAATTCAAAAATAAAACAAACAAAGAAACTGGAAACATCTGAGAGGGTTGGGAATGTATGGTTGTACCTTATAGTTCAGATAAACTGCTTTGACTGTGACAGGAGGACGTGATGATATAAACTTGAAAATCAGAAAACTAGTTGACATCTTAATTCTGTTATTGTGAGTGTAGATTTGGCGCATCGTAGAAATGCTTTGGCTGGAAAGACCAGCGAGAATCTCATACTTGGTAATATACTTTAAGCCCATCTCAACAATAAGTCCTCTTGAGGAATTTAGGATAGCATGTGTAGTAATCTCGATGGATATATTCTCAATGCTCTTCCAGCTCAGGAGGAGTTTGGTGAAGATGTTTCCACCAAGATGTCTCCAGAGCACAGCTTTCTTAGTGATTTATGAGAACCAGCAAGCTTCTCTAATCCCTTTCGAATGAAAAAAAGGGACACATGCCCAAAATATTTCTCAGACAATGAATGCAGAATGAGAAATCAAGGTGTTGAGTCTGACTTTGATGATGACCGTAACATTTTCTGACAATCTGTTTATTTTACTGTTGTTCCATTTTTATTTTTTGTTTATGAATGAGGGTATCCATAATAAAATATGAAAATTTCAGTGACAATTGTCCCCACCCACCACGGAGCAGTACGAGGAGATGCACTACAATGCCAAGCAAGAACATTGCAGCAATGTCAGAGTTTTGTGAGTACTATACCCAAACACTGGCATCAGATACAATATCCACAACACCTGTTGAGAACATCCAACTGTAGTACTTCGTTTATCCTAGCACACGTGAACCAGCCGATTGACCCAAGGCCTCCCGTTTATAGGAATTCAAGGCCAAAGTGATGTGTTAGTGTTGGACCTCTCAACCACGAGGGTCATTTCCTCCCTTTCACTGCTCGCCACGCACAGCAAACACGTGGGGGGATGTTTAGATCCTAAAGGAGGAGAACTAAAATTACAGAACCTTCTCACCACGTACAGGAATCCACCTCGAGGTGTTAACTTTGTTATCTTGCTTGTTTGGTTATTTGATGACTTTTGTAATTATTTAGTTAAGTGGGAAAAGTGTATACTAAAGATGTGATCCACAGTAATCTGGGGCTGTAAACTAAAGCCCTAAGTAGGCTTAACTCACGTCAAAGGGTAACATTAGAACTGAGCTGTAACTAAGTTTAAGTCACGTCAAGAAAAAGGAAAAGCAAACATGTTTGTTTTTATAGAGAGTTAAGTAGGCTTAACTCACGGAAGAATAAATAGAAGCAAATATGTTTATGCATAAACTAGTGCTAATTAGACGTAATTCACGGCGGAGTAGTAAAAAGCAAAGATATTTACGTTAGAATTGAGTGTCAACTCTGCTTAATGGGTGCGTTTTTCTTACAGCAAAGCCACGTGGGGCTAGGCTTAATTCACGGCGTAGTAAGAAAAAGTAGCTACGTTTATAAATAAGATAAAAATGGCTCTAGCAGGAAGTTAATAAAACTAAACAGAAAACAACGTTAAGAATTTGATTTACAATAACAGGAATTACCCTGTATTTACTTTTACGTCTATTTTACCTTCTCCACAGAAGTCAATTAAATTGGTATTTTCTTCTGACCGATTGTGTGCAAAGTTCAGAGATTATGTTGACGTTAAAAACTGAAAGAGAAAGTTTTTACAATTTTGTGAAATGTCTCTTAAATGAAATGAATGGTTACTAAATGAGTGTAGAGGAAAGTCTGGTATATTTAATATATGGTTACTTTCTAAGTCAGTGTAGAGGAAAGTCTGGGATATTTAATATATGGTTACTTTCTACGTCAGTGTAGACGAAAGTCTGGGAGTATGAATAAATGGTTACTTTCTAAGTCAGTATAGAAGAAAGTCTGGGATATTTAATATATGGTTACTTTCTAAGTCAGTGTAGACGAAAGTCTGGGAGTATTAATAAATGGTTACTTTCTAAGTCAGTATAGAAGAAAGTCTGGGATATTTAATATATGGTTACTTTCTAAGTCAGTGTAGACGAAAGTCTGGGAGTATGAATAAATGGTTACTTTCTAAGTCAGTATAGAAGAAAGTCTGGGATATTTAATATATGGTTACTTTCTAAGTCAGTGTAGACGAAAGTCTGGGAGTATGAATAAATGGTTACTTTCTAAGTCAGTATAGAAGAAAGTCTGGGATATTTAATATATGGTTACTTTCTAAGTCAGTGTAGACGAAAGTCTGGGAGTATGAATAAATGGTTACTTTCTAAGTCAGTATAGAAGAAAGTCTGGGATATTTAATATATGGTTACTTTCTAAGTCAGTGTAGACGAAAGTCTGGGAGTATGAATAAATGGTTACTTTCTAAGTCAGTATAGAAGAAAGTCTGGGATATTTAATATATGGTTACTTTCTAAGTCAGTGTAGACGAAAGTCTGGGAGTATGAATAAATGGTTACTTTCTAAGTCAGTATAGAAGAAAGTCTGGGATATTTAATATATGGTTACTTTCTAAGTCAGTGTAGACGAAAGTCTGGGAGTATGAATAAATGGTTACTTTCTAAGTCAGTATAGAAGAAAGTCTGGGATATTTAATATATGGTTACTTTCTAAGTCAGTATAGAAGAAAGTCTGGGATATTTAATAAATGGTTACTTTCTACGTCAGTGTAGACGAAAGTCTGGGATATTTAATATATGGTTACTTTCTAAGTCAGTGTAGACGAAAGTCTGGGAGTATGAATAAATGGTTACTTTCTAAGTCAGTATAGAAGAAAGTCTGGGATATTTAATATATGGTTACTTTCTACGTCAGTGTAGACGAAAGTCTGGGAGTATGAATAAATGGTTACTTTCTAAGTCAGTATAGAAGAAAGTCTGGGATATTTAATATATGGTTACTTTCTAAGTCAGTGTAGACGAAAGTCTGGGATATTTAATATATGGTTACTTTCTACGTCAGTGTAGACGAAAGTCTGGGAGTATGAATAAATGGTTACTTTCTAAGTCAGTATAGAAGAAAGTCTGGGATATTTAATATATGGTTACTTTCTACGTCAGTGTAGACGAAAGTCTGGGAGTATGAATAAATGGTTACTTTCTAAGTCAGAATAGAAGAAAGTCTGGGATATTTAATATATGGTTACTTTCTACGTCAGTGTAGACGAAAGTCTGGGAGTATTAATAAATGGTTACTTTCTAAGTCAGTATAGAAGAAAGTCTGGGATATTTAATATATGGTTACTTTCTAAGTCAGTGTAGACGAAAGTCTGGGAGTATGAATAAATGGTTACTTTCTAAGTCAGTATAGAAGAAAGTCTGGGATATTTAATATATGGTTACTTTCTAAGTCAGTGTAGACGAAAGTCTGGGATATTTAATATATGGTTACTTTCTACGTCAGTGTAGACGAAAGTCTGGGAGTATGAATAAATGGTTACTTTCTAAGTCAGAATAGAAGAAAGTCTGGGATATTTAATATATGGTTACTTTCTACGTCAGTGTAGACGAAAGTCTGGGAGTATGAATAAATGGTTACTTTCTAAGTCAGTATAGAAGAAAGTCTGGGATATTTAATATATGGTTACTTTCTACGTCAGTGTAGACGAAAGTCTGGGAGTATTAATAAATGGTTACTTTCTAAGTCAGTATAGAAGAAAGTCTGGGATATTTAATATATGGTTACTTTCTACGTCAGTGTAGACGAAAGTCTGGGAGTATGAATAAATGGTTACTTTCTAAGTTAGTGTAGACGAAAGTCTGGGATAATTAATATATGGTTACTTTCTACGTCAGTGTAGACGAAAGTCTGGGAGTATGAATAAATGGTTACTTTCTAAGTTAGTGTAGACGAAAGTCTGGGATAATTAATAAATGGTTACTTTCTGAGTCAGTATAGAGGAAAGTCTGGGAGTATGAATATATGGTTACTTTCTACGTCAGTGTAGACGAAAGTCTGGGATATTTAATATATGGTTACTTTTTACGTCAGTGTAGACGAAAGTCTGGGAGTATGAATAAATGGTTACTTTCTAAGTCAGTATAGAGGAAAGTCTGGGATAATAAAGAGTTTATAAAACTAGCCCAATTTACTTTTTATGGTGCTTAAAGTATTTTAAACTTTTGCAGAAAATTCTAGATTCTAGGGCCTGCTCATCATCTGACGTGAAATTTGTTCCGGCTAAAAAAACACAAATTTTAAAAAAACTACATCAAGAAAACACAGACTACAACAATAACTTTAATTTTTCCATTGCCCTTCAATTATTTTTAATGTTCTTTGTTTGGGGTCCTTCTAATGGAACAGCGATCAGTCTAAGGATCTACACGGCTAAACTCGATTCTCCGCGGTGGACACAGTTGGCAGCCCGATATATAGCTTTTATGTGAAACAAATGAAACCCTGTTCTTGAGTTAGGTCTAGAAAGTACAGAATTGAGTTATTCAATGGGCTATCGGTCTCTGCCCACACCACGGGTATCGAAACTCTATTTTGAGCGTTATAAACATTGAGAATTACAACTGAACCACTGGAGGTGATAGGACAAAATTAATTCTATTGAGAACTGTAATTACTAAACATTTAGCCTGTTCATTCAGTGTATTCCTTGTATGTCATTTGGAAACAAAACAGTTAATCGCGTGCTATCTCTGAAGTAATGTAACAAAACAGTACAATCTACAATTTTCTGGCTTTCCAGCAGGTGTCGTCTGCGCTCGGTTAGAAATTTTAGTTTAAATTACCAAATATTTTGCTTCTCTTTTCTTATGGCAAGAAGCCAAGAGAAGACAACAGTTCTTTAGTACCTTTAAAATTGTCAGTACCGTCATATCGAGCAGAATGTTCCAGCTAGGTGTATTCATCTCATTACATTGTGTCAATAATATCCTTAGTTCATACATCACCACAAGCAGCTCAATGGACAGGCTCCTATAAAATCTGTCTTTCACAGAACTGTTAGCCCGAGCTGATCGCCGTGAAGTGGTTCCATCACGAACGTTACATGGAACTTGTCAGTAATATATGTCGTAAGTTACAAACGTCCTGTCACATCACACATGATTAATTTACAAGCCAAACAGTTATCGAAACTTGTAACTATACAAACTGACATTTTAGCTGTGAACGGTTTCTAGAGAAGGGTGGTTTTCAACCTGTAAATATAAGTTGTTTTTATGATTCAGGCTGTGTTAGTGGATTCTGTACTCTGTATATAGGTTTCTAGATTCTGTCATTTGATTTTTATACTCTATATATAGTTTGTGGATATCTGTCAATGGATGTTTCTAATCTGTAGTCCTGTTTTGTGAACATTTGTTACTGGATTTCTATAGTATTCTTTTTGTAGATTAGTCCTTGACGTCAGTTGTAAACACATTAGTAAGTTATTTATAAAATCAAGGTCCTTTAATATCTATAGTCCTCCTAAACAACCCTGTTAAAAACTTAATGTAATATATATAGCCCTCCTAAACCACCCTGTTAAAAAGTTACTGTAATATCTATAGCCCTCCTAAACCACCCTGTTAAAAAGTTACTGTAATATCTATAGCCCTTTGAAACCACCTTGTTAAAAAGTTACTGTAATATCTATAGCCCTCCTAAACCACCTTGTTAAAAAGTTACTGTAATATCTATAGCCCTTCTAAACCACCTTGTTAAAAAGTTACTGTAACATCTATAGCCCTTCCAAACCACCCTGTTAAAACGTTACTGTAATATCCATAGCCCTCCTAAACCACCCTGTTAAAAAGTTACTGTAATATCTATAGCCCTTCTAAACCACCTTGTTAAAAAGTTACTGTAACATCTATAGCCCTTCCAAACCACCCTGTTAAAACGTTACTGTAATATCTATAGCCCTCCTAAACCACCTTGTTAAAAAGTTACTGTAATATCTATAGCCCTTCTAAACCACCTTGTTAAAAAGTTACTGTAACATCTATAGCCCTTCCAAACCACCCTGTTAAAACGTTACTGTAATATCCATAGCCCTCCTAAACCACCCTGTTAAAAAGTTACTGTAAAACTATAGCCCTCCTAAACCATCTTATTAAAAAGTTACTGTAATATCTATAGCCCTCCTAAGCCACCTTGTTAAAAAGTGACTGTAATATCTATAGCCCTTCTAAACCATCTTGTTAAAAAGTGACTGTAATATCTATAGCCCTTCTAAACCATCTTGTTAAAAAGTTACTGTAATATCTATAGCCCTCCTAAACCACCCTGTTAAAAAGTTACTGTAATATCTATAGCCCTCCTAAACCACCTTGTTAAAAAGTTACTGTAATATCTATAGCCCTCCTAAGTCACCTTGTTAAAAAGTTACTGTAATATCTATAGCCCTCTTAAACCACCTTGTTAAAAAGTTACTGTAATATCTATAGCCCTTTGAAACCACCTTGTTAAAAAGTTACTGTAATATCTATAGCCCTCCTAAAACACCTTGTTAAAAAGTTACTGTAATATCTATAGCCCTCCTAAACCACCTTGTTAAAAAGTTACTGTAATATCTATAGCCCTTCTAAACCACCTTGTTAAAAAGTTACTGTAATATCTATAGCCCTTCCAAACCACCCTGTTAAAACGTTACTGTAATATCTATAGCCCTCCTAAGCCACCTTGTTAAAAAGTTACTGTAATATCTATAGCACTCCTAAACCACCTTGTTAAAAAGTTACTGTAATATCTATAGCCCTCTTAAACCACCTTGTTAAAAAGTTACTGTAATATCTATATCCCTCCTAAACCACCCTGTTAAAAATTACTGTAATATCTATATCCCTCCTAAACCAACTTGTTAAAAAGTTGCTGTAATATCTATAGCCCTTCTAAACCACCTTGTTAAAAAGTTACTGTAATATCTATAGCCCTTCCAAACCACCCTGTTAAAACGTTACTGTAATATCTATAGCCCTCCTAAACCACCCTGTTAAAAAGTTACTGTAATATCTATAGCCCTCCTAAACCACCTTGTTAAAAAGTTACTGTAATATCTATAGCCCTCCTAAACCACCTTGTTAAAAAGTTACTGTAATATCTATAGCCCTTCCAAACCACCCTGTTAAAACGTTACTGTAATATCTATAGCCCTCCTAAACCACCCTGTTAAAAGTTACTATATCCTCCCTAAACCACCTTGTTAAAAAGTTACTGTAATATCTATAGCCCTCCTAAGCCACCTTGTTAAAAAGTTATTGTAATATCTATAGCACTCCTAAACCACCTTGTTAAAAAGTTACTGTAATATCTATAGCCGTTCTAAACCACCTTGTTAAAAAGTTACTGTAATATCTATAGCCGTTCTAAACCACCCTGTTAAAAAGTTACTGTAATATCTATAGCCCTCCTAAACCACCCTGTTAAAAAGTTACTGTAATATCTATAGCCTTCCTAAACCACCCTGTTAAAAAGTTACTGTAATATCTATAGCCCTCCTAAACCACCTTGTTAAAAAGTTACTGTCATGTCTATAGCCCTCCTAAGCCACCTTGTTAAAAAGTTACTGTAATATCTATAGCCCTCCTAAACCACCCTGTTAAAAGTTACTGTAATATCTATAGCCCTTTGAAACCACCTTGTTAAAAGTTACTGTAATATCTATAGCCCTTTGAAACCACCTTGTTAAAAAGTTACTGTAATATCTATAGCCCTTTGAAACCACCTTGTTAAAAAGTTACTGTAATATCTATAGCCCTCCTAAACCACCTTGTTAAAATGTTACTGTAATATCTATAGCCCTTCTAAACCACCTTGTTAAAAAGTTACTGTAATATCTATAGCCCTTCCAAACCACCCTGTTAAAACGTTACTGTAATATCTATAGCCCTCCTAAACCACCCTGTTAAAAAGTTACTATATCCCTCCTAAACCACCTTGTTAAAAAGTTACTGTAATATCTATAGCACTCCTAAACCACCTTGTTAAAAAGTTACTGTAATATCTATAGCCGTTCTAAACCACCCTGTTAAAAAGTTACTGTAATATCTATAGCCGTTCTAAACCACCCTGTTAAAAAGTTACTGTAATATCTATAGCCCTCCTAAACCACCCTGTTAAAAAGTTACTGTAATATCTATAGCCTTCCTAAACCACCCTGTTAAAAGGTTACTGTAATATCTATAGCCCTCCTAAACCACCTTGTTAAAAAGTTACTGTCATGTCTATAGCCCTCCTAAGCCACCTTGTTAAAAAGTTACTGTAATATCTATAGCCCTCCTAAACTACCCTGTTAAAAAGTTACCGTAATATCTATAGCCCTTTGAAACCACCTTGTTAAAAAGTTACTGTAATATCTATAGCCCTTTGAAACCACCTTGTTAAAAAGTTACTGTAATATCTATATCCCTCCTAAACCACCCTGTTAAAAAATTACTGTAATATCTATATCCCTCCTAAACCAACTTGTTTAAAAGTTACTGTAATATCTATAGCCGTTCTAAATCAACTTGTTAAAAAGTTACTGTAATATCTATAGTCCTCCTAAACCACCTTGTTAAAAAGTTACTGTAATATCTATAGCCCTTCTATACCACCCTTTTAAAAAGTTACTGTAATATCTATAGCCCTCCTAAACCACCTTGTTAAAAAGTTACTGTAATATCTATAGCCCTCCTAAACCACGTTGTTAAAAAGTTACTGTAATATCTATAGCCCTTCTAAACCACCCTGTGAAAAAGTTACTGTAATATATATAGCCCTTCCAAACCACCCTGTTAAAACGTTACTGTAATATCTATAGCCCTCCTAAACCAACTTGTTAAAAAGTTACTGTAATATCTGTAGCCGTTCTAAACCAACTTGTTAAAAAGTTACTGTAATATCTATAGTCCTCCTAAACCACCTTGTTAAAAAGTTACTGTAATATCTATAGCCCTCCTAAACCACCTTGTTAAAAAGTTACTGTAATATCTATAGTCCTCCTAAACCACCTTGTTAAAAAGTTAATATAATATCTATAGCCCTCCTAAACCACCTTGTTAAAAAGTTACTGTAATATCTATAGCCCTTTGAAACCACCTTGTTAAAAAGTTACTGTAATATCTATAGATCTTCCAAACCACCCTGTTAAAACGTTACTGTAATATCTATAGCCGTTCTAAACCACCCTGTTAAAAAGTTACTGTAATATCTATAGCCCTCCTAAACCACCTTGTTAAAAGTTACTGTAATATCTATAGCCCTCCTAAACCACCTTGTTAAAAAGTTAATATAATATCTATAGCCCTCCTAAACCACCTTGTTAAAAAGTTACTGTAATATCTATAGCCCTTTGAAACCACCTTGTTAAAAAGTTACTGTAATATCTATAGCCCTCCTAAACCACCTTGTTAAAAAGTTACTGTAATATCTATAGTCCTCCTAAGCCACCTTGTTAAAAGTTACTATAATATCTATAGCCCTCCTAAACCACCTTGTTAAAAGTTACTGTAATATCTATAGCCCTTCTAAACCACCTTGTTAAAAGTTACTGTAATATCTATAGATCTTCCAAACCACCCTGTTAAAACGTTACTGTAATATCTATAGCCGTTCTAAACCACCCTGTTAAAAAGTTACTGTAATATCTATAGCCCTCCTAAACCACCTTGTTAAAAAGTTACTGTAATATCTATAGTCCTCCTAAACCACCTAGTTAAAAAGTTAATATAATATCTATAGCCCTCCTAAACCACCTTGTTAAAAAGTTACTGTAATATCTATAGCCCTTTGAAACCACTTTGTTAAAAAGTTACTGTAATATCTATAGCCCTTCCAAACCACCCTGTTAAAACGTTACTGTAATATCTGTAGCCGTTTTAAACCATCCTGTTAAAAAGTTACTGTAATATCTATAGCCCTCCTAAACCACCTTGTTAAAAAGTTACTGTAATATCTATATCCCTCCTAAACCACCTTGTTAAAAGTTACTGTAATATCTATAGCCCTTCTAAACCACCCTGTTGCTACTTTATTTTTTATACATGATATACAAACCATGTCTAGAACTTTCGATCTTCAGGAAAAAGCCAATCACCGTTATGTAGATTGTTCTTTCTTAAAGAAGTGAAGACACACGTGCGGAGGAAATCAATTCACGTGATGCGACACGTGATGGTATGGGTATTAACATTTATTACTAATGAAGCAAAGAACGGTGTTAATATTCACACTGTATCTCAGGACGGCTGGTATGGGTATTAACACTTTTACTAATGAAGCAAAGAACAGTGTTAATATTCACACTGTATCTCAGGACGGCTGGTATGGGTATTAACACTTTTACTAATGAAGCAAAGAACAGTGGTAATACCCACACTGTATATGAGGGCGACTGGTATGGGTATTAACACTTTTACTAATGAAGCAAAGAACATTGTTAATACCCATATCTCAGGACGGCTGGTATGGGTATATCAGCCCTGAGATAAATTTGTACATTCAAGTGAATTTCTCAAGTCATCACGATGCGACATTACTGAGCGTGACTGGTTTTCTGAAATACTACATTAGAACCGTGAAATCCTAGGTTCCTTCAGTTCTTGTAACTCCGTCTAGAGTGTCGGTTGGATCAGTGAAATATTGATCAGGTGCTAAACGGTAAAACCATGTTTAAAGCTTCCCGCGTTGACAACGTCTATTAATGTACAAGCCATAATAATCCAATGGTACTGAACACGGACACGGTTATCTCATCAGTATGAGTGCAACACAGTGTTTGTTTTATCTCTACATAAGTAAACGCATTCAGCACTTTGAGACTACGTATGTGTTAGAGGAGTGATAGTCAAATCCCTCTTGTCGTTGAGACAAGACTGGTCCATATGATGACGGTGGGTACTTTTGTTTAGGGACGCATATACCTTTTGTGTAGTTTAGCTCTTGTCTTTATAAACCAAACATTTAACTGTTATATTGCTATACCATATAGTATATGGTGCTGTATGTAAATACGAACATTAATACATGTGAAATACAGTGCTATATGTAAATACAATTTCTTACGTTATTACATGTAATATTTAATGTATGAGGACATAAAAGTGATGGACTATGTATTATATAAAGCACTTTAACTGGGCTTGTATTTGGTTGGATCGAGTGTCATAAGTGTTACTTTTCTCGAACAAATGGGACGGAGCTCTGACAGCCCTTGAGGTTAATCGTGAGAAATTCACTGTCACCAAGCAGTATGTGGTTCTCCAATCATGTGATATGATTCAGGCTTATATCGTAATTCAGGTAATTAAATGCTCACATTTATGTCGTTTTGTTCAGTCTAAATAATATTATATGTGGTCGTAGACTTTCAGTTGTTTCCAACTAGTTATCTAGTTATTCAACTTCAGTTACATTGTTGATTTATTGTACTGGTTATGGTAACTATAACTTCCAGGTGTAATTAACAAAAACGCACCACCTTGTATCCCTACCTTTCAAATTGCTTACCTTATACAATTGTAAAAAAACACAAACATGTCCATAAAAACTGTAAAACACAAAACCGAAAAATTCTTAGCTTGTTTCTCATGGACTCAATGGTCTTCTGTACCAATTTGGGTGGAAATTCATCCGTAACCTGCGAACTAGATACAGACAATAGTACTGGTATGTTTCTGTTGGTATATAGTTCATAACATGTCAGACCTAGTACTATATTGAACATTTGTTTTCACAGGTAAACTACGTTAGGTTTTGTTAATATTACAATAATACCAACCAGAGGTAACAATAATATAACCAGTGAACAATGATAGTCACAGGAAAAACAAGACATTAGTTATATTGTTCATATTACAATAATACCAACTAGAGGTAACAATAACATAACCAGTGAACAATGATAGTTACAGGAAAAACAAGACACAAGTTATATTGTTCATATGGCAATAATACCAACCAGAGGTAACAATAATATAACCAGTGAACAATAATAATCACAGGAAAACAAGACATGAGTTATATTGTTCATATTACAATAATACCAACTAGAGGTAACAATAACATAACCAGTGAACAATGATAGTTACAGGAAAAACAAGACATTAGTTATATTGTTCATATTACAATAATACCAACTAGAGGTAACAATAACATAACCAGTGAACAATGATAGTCACAGGAAAAACAAGACATTAGTTATATTGTTCATATTACAATAATACGAACTAGAGGTAACAGTAACATAACCAGTGAACAATGATAGTTACAGGAAAACAAGACATTAGTTATATTGTTCATATTACAATAATACCAACTAGAGGTAACAATAACATAACCAGTGAACAATGATAGTTACAGGAAAAACAAGACATTAGTTATATTGTTCATATTACAATAATACCAACTAGAGGTAACAATAACATAACCAGTGAACAATGATAGTCAGAGGAAAAACAAGACATTAGTTATATTGTTCATATTACAATAATACCAACTAGAGGTAACAATAACATAACCAGTGAACAATGATAGTCACAGGAAAAACAAGACATTAGTTATATTGTTCATATTACAATAATACCAACTAGAGGTAACAATAACATAACCAGTGAACAATGATAGTCGCAGGAAAAACAAGACATTAGTTATATTGTTCATATTACAATAATACCAACTAGAGGTAACAATAACATAACCAGTGAACAATGATAGTTACAGGAAAAATAAGACATTAGTTATATTGTTCATATTACAATAATACCAACTAGAGGTAACAATAACATAACCAGTTAAAAATGATAGTCACAGGAAAAACAAGACATTAGTTATATTGTTCATATTACAATAATACCAACTAGAGGTAACAATAACATAACCAGTGAACAATGATAGTTACAGGAAAAACAAGACATTAGTTATATTGTTCATATTACAATAATACGAACTAGAGGTAACAATAACATAACCAGTGAACAATGATAGTCGTAGGAAAAAAAAGACATTAGTTATATTGTTCATATTACAATAATACCAACTAGAGGTAACAATAACATAACCAGTGAACAATGATAGTCGCAGGAAAAACAAGACATTAGTTATATTGTTCATATTACAATAATACCAACTAGAGGTAACAATAACATAACCAGTGAACAATGATAGTCACAGGAAAAACAAGACATTAGTTATATTGTTCATATTACAATAATACCAACTAGAGGTAACAATAACATAACCAGTGAACAATGATAGTCACAGGAAAAATAAGACATTAGTTATATTGTTTATATTACAATAATACCAACTAGAGGTAACAATAACATAACCAGTGAACAATGATAGTCACAGGAAAAACAAGACATTAGTTATATTGTTCATATTACAATAATACCAACTAGAGGTAACAATAACATAACCAGTGAACAATGATAGTCACAGGAAAAACAAGACATTAGTTATATTGTTCATATTACAATAATACCAACTAGAGGTAACAATAACATAACGAGTTAAAAATGATAGTCACAGGAAAAACAAGACATTAGTTATATTGTTCATATTACAATAATACCAACTAGAGGTAACAATAACATAACCAGTGAACAATGATAGTCGTAGGAAAAACAAGACATTAGTTATATTGTTCATATTACAATAATACCAACTAGAGGTAACAATAACATAACCAGTGAACAATGATAGTCGCAGGAAAAACAAGACATTAGTTATATTGTTCATATTACAATAATACCAACTAGAGGTAACAATAACATAACCAGTGAACAATGATAGTTACAGGAAAAATAAGACATTAGTTATATTGTTCATATTACAATAATACCAACTAGAGGTAACAATAACATAACCAGTGAACAATGATAGTTACAGGAAAAACAAGACATTAGTTATATTGTTCATATTACAATAATACCAACTAGAGGTAACAATAATATAACCAGTGAACAATGATAGTCACAGGAAAAACAAGACATTAGTTATATTGTTCATATTACAATAATACCAACTAGAGGTAACAATAACATAACCAGTGAACAGTGATAGTGACAGGTAAAACAAGACATTAGTTGTATTGTTCCTATTACAATAATACCAACTAGAGGTAACAATAACATAACCAGTGAACAATGATAGTCGTAGGAAAAACAAGACATTAGTTATATTGTTCATATTACAATAATACCAACTAGAGGTAACAATAACATAACCAGTGAACAATGATAGTCACAGGAAAAACAAGACATTAGTTATATTGTTCATATTACAATAATACCAACTAGAGGTAACAATAACATAACCAGTGAACAATGATAGTCACAGGAAAAACAAGACATTAGTTATATTGTTCATATTACAATAATACCAACTAGAGGTAACAATAACATAACCAGTGAACAATGATAGTCACAGGAAAAACAAGACATTAGTTATATTGTTCATATTACAATAATACGAACTAGAGGTAACAATAACATAACCAGTGAACAATGATAGTTACAGGAAAACAAGACATTAGTTATATTGTTCATATTACAATAATACCAACTAGAGGTAACAATAACATAACCAGTGAACAATGATAGTCGTAGGAAAAACAAGACATTAGTTATATTGTTCATATTACAATAATACCAACTAGAGGTAACAATAACATAACCAGTGAACAATGATAGTCACAGGAAAAACAAGACATTAGTTATATTGTTCATATTACAATAATACCAACTAGAGGTAACAATAACATAACCAGTGAACAATGATAGTCACAGGAAAAACAAGACATTAGTTATATTGTTCATATTACAATAATACCAACTAGAGGTAACAATAACATAACCAGTGAACAATGATAGTCACAGGAAAAACAAGACATTAGTTATATTGTTCATATTACAATAATACCAACTAGAGGTAACAATAACATAACCAGTGAACAATGATAGTCACAGGAAAAACAAGACATTAGTTATATTGTTCATATTACAATAATACCAACTAGAGGTAACAATAACATAACCAGTGAACAATGATAGTTACAGGAAAAACAAGACATTAGTTATATTGTTCATATTACAATAATACCAACTAGAGGTAACAATAACATAACCAGTGAACAATGATAGTCACAGGAAAAACAAGACATTAGTTATATTGTTCATATTACAATAATACCAACTAGAGGTAACAATAACATAACCAGTTAAAAATGATAGTCACAGGAAAAACAAGACATTAGTTATATTGTTCATATTACAATAATACCAACTAGAGGTAACAATAACATAACCAGTGAACAATGATAGTTACAGGAAAAACAAGACATTAGTTATATTGTTCATATTACAATAATACCAACTAGAGGTAACAATAACATAACCAGTGAACAATGATAGTCACAGGAAAAACAAGACATTAGTTATATTGTTCATATTACAATAATACCAACTAGAGGTAACAATAACATAACCAGTGAAAAATGATAGTCACAGGAAAAACAAGACATTAGTTATATTGTTCATATTACAATAATACCAACTAGAGGTAACAATAACATAACCAGTGAACAATGATAGTTACAGGAAAAACAAGACATTAGTTATATTGTTCATATTACAATAATACCAACTAGAGGTAACAATAACATAACCAGTGAACAATGATAGTCACAGGAAAAACAAGACATTAGTTATATTGTTCATATTACAATAATACCAACTAGAGGTAACAATAACATAACCAGTGAACAATGATAGTCAGGAAAAACAAGACATTAGTTATATTGTTCATATTACAATAATACCAACTAGAGGTAACAATAACATAACGAGTTAAAAATGATAGTTACAGGAAAAACAAGACATTAGTTATATTGTTCATATTACAATAATACCAACTAGAGGTAACAATAACATAACGAGTTAAAAATGATAGTTACAGGAAAAACAAGACATTAGTTATATTGTTCATATTACAATAATAGCAACTAAGGTAACAATAACATAACCAGTGAACAATGATAGTCACAGGAAAAACAAGACATTAGTTATATTGTTCATATTACAATAATACCAACTAGAGGTAACAATAACATAACCAGTGAACAATGATAGTTACAGGAAAAACAAGACATTAGTTATATTGTTCATATTACAATAATACCAACTAGAGGTAACAATAACATAACCAGTGAACAATGATAGTCGCAGGAAAAACAAGACATTAGTTATATTGTTCATATTACAATAATACCAACTAGAGGTAACAATAACATAACCAGTGAACAATGATAGTCACAGGAAAAACAAGACATTAGTTATATTGTTCATATTACAATAATACCAACTAGAGGTAACAATAACATAACCAGTGAACAATGATAGTCACAGGAAAAACAAGACATTAGTTATATTGTTCATATTACAATAATACCAACTAGAGGTAACAATAACATAACCAGTGAACAATGATAGTCACAGGAAAAACAAGACATTAGTTATATTGTTCATATTACAATAATACCAACTAGAGGTAACAATAACATAACCAGTGAACAATGATAGTTACAGGAAAAACAAGACATTAGTTATATTGTTCATATTACAATAATACCAACTAGAGGTAACAATAACATAACCAGTGAACAATGATAGTCACAGGAAAAACAAGACATTAGTTATATTGTTCATATTACAATAATACCAACTAGAGGTAACAATAACATAACCAGTTAAAAATGATAGTCACAGGAAAAACAAGACATTAGTTATATTGTTCATATTACAATAATACCAACTAGAGGTAACAATAACATAACCAGTGAACAATGATAGTCACAGGAAAAACAAGACATTAGTTATATTGTTCATATTACAATAATACCAACTAGAGGTAACAATAACATAACCAGTGAACAATGATAGTCACAGGAAAAACAAGACATTAGTTATATTGTTCATATTACAATAATACCAACTAGAGGTAACAATAACATAACCAGTGAACAATGATAGTTACAGGAAAAACAAGACATTAGTTATATTGTTCATATTACAATAATACCAACTAGAGGTAACAATAACATAACCAGTGAACAATGATAGTCGCAGGAAAAACAAGACATTAGTTATATTGTTCATATTACAATAATACCAACTAGAGGTAACAATAACATAACCAGTGAACAATGATAGTCGCAAGTAAAACAAGACATTAGTTATATTGTTCATATTACAATAATACCAACTAGAGGTAACAATAACATAACCAGTGAACAATGATAGTGGTAGGAAAAAGAAGACATTAGTTATATTGTTCATATTACAATAATACCAACTAGAGGTAACAATAACATAACCAGTGAACAATG
The DNA here is from genome assembly GCF_004210375.1 of Tachypleus tridentatus. Taxonomy (NCBI): domain Eukaryota; kingdom Metazoa; phylum Arthropoda; class Merostomata; order Xiphosura; family Limulidae; genus Tachypleus; species Tachypleus tridentatus. The sequence goes on along the minus strand of NW_027467777.1, from coordinate 29,161,125 downwards.
ATAGTCGTAGGAAAAACAAGACATTAGTTATATTGTTCATATTACAATAATACCAACTAGAGGTAACAATAACATAACCAGTGAACAATGATAGTCACAGGAAAAACAAGACATTAGTTATATTGTTCATATTACAATAATACCAACTAGAGGTAACAATAACATAACCAGTGAACAATGATAGTCACAGGAAAAACAAGACATTAGTTATATTGTTCATATTACAATAATACCAACTAGAGGTAACAATAACATAACCAGTGAACAATGATAGTCACAGGAAAAACAAGACATTAGTTATATTGTTCATATTACAATAATACCAACTAGAGGTAACAATAACATAACCAGTGAACAATGATAGTCACAGGTAAAACAAGACATTATTTATATAATTCATATTACACTAATACCAACTAGAGGTAACAATAACATAACCAGTGAACAATGATAGTCGTAGGAAAAACAAGACATTAGTTATATTGTTCATATTACAATAATACCAACTAGAGGTAACAATAACATAACCAGTGAACAATGATAGTCACAGGAAAAACAAGACATTAGTTATATTGTTCATATTACAATAATACCAACTAGAGGTAACAATAACATAACCAGTGAAAAATGATAGTCACAGGAAAAACAAGACATTAGTTATATTGTTCATATTACAATAATACCAACTAGAGGTAACAATAACATAACCAGTGAACAATGATAGTCACAGGAAAAACAAGACATTAGTTATATTGTTCATATTACAATAATACCAACTAGAGGTAACAATAACATAACCAGTGAACAATGATAGTCACAGGAAAAACAAGACATTAGTTATATTGTTCATATTACAATAATACCAACTAGAGGTAACAATAACATAACCAGTGAACAATGATAGTCACAGGAAAAACAAGACATTAGTTATATTGTTCATATTACAATAATACCAACTAGAGGTAACAATAACATAACCAGTGAACAATGATAGTCACAGGAAAAACAAGACATTAGTTATATTGTTCATATTACAATAATACCAACTAGAGGTAACAATAACATAACCAGTGAACAATGATAGTCACAGGAAAAAACAAGACATTAGTTATATTGTTCATATTACAATAATACCAACTAGAGGTAACAATAACATAACCAGTGAACAATGATAGTTACAGGAAAAACAAGACATTAGTTATATTGTTCATATTACAATAATACCAACTAGAGGTAACAATAACATAACCAGTGAACAATGATAGTCACAGGAAAAACAAGACATTAGTTATATTGTTCATATTACAATAATACCAACTAGAGGTAACAATAACATAACCAGTGAATAACGATAGTCACAGGAAAAACAAGACATTAGTTATATTGTTCATATTACAATAATACCAACTAGAGGTAACAATAACATAACCAGTGAACAATGATAGTGACAGGAAAAACAAGACATTAGTTATATTGTTCATATTACAATAATACCAACTAGAGGTAACAATAACATAACCAGTGAACAATGATAGTCACAGGAAAAACAAGACATTAGTTATATTGTTCATATTACAATAATACCAACTAGAGGTAACAATAACATAACCAGTGAACAATGATAGTTACAGGAAAAACAAGACATTAGTTATATTGTTCATATTACAATAATACCAACTAGAGGTAACAATAACATAACCAGTGAACAATGATAGTCACAGGAAAAACAAGACATTAGTTATATTGTTCATATTACAATAATACCAACTAGAGGTAACAATAACATAACCAGTGAACAATGATAGTTACAGGAAAAACAAGACATTAGTTATATTGTTCATATTACAATAATACCAACTAGAGGTAACAATAACATAACCAGTGAACAATGATAGTCACAGGAAAAACAAGACATTAGTTATATTGTTCATATTACAATAATACCAACTAGAGGTAACAATAATATAACCAGTGAACAATGATAGTCACAGGAAAACAAGACATTAGTTATATTGTTCATATTACAATAATACCAACTAGAGGTAACAATAACATAACCAGTGAACAATGATAGTTACAGGAAAAACAAGACATTAGTTATATTGTTCATATTACAATAATACCAACTAGAGGTAACAATAACATAACCAGTGAACAATGATAGTCACAGGAAAAACAAGACATTAGTTATATTGTTCATATTACAATAATACCAACTAGAGGTAACAATAACATAACCAGTGAACAATGATAGTCACAGGAAAAACAAGACATTAGTTATATTGTTCATATTACAATAATACCAACTAGAGGTAACAATAACATAACCAGTGAACAATGATAGTCGTAGGAAAAACAAGACATTAGTTATATTGTTCATATTACAATAATACCAACTAGAGGTAACAATAACATAACCAGTGAACAATGATAGTTACAGGAAAAACAAGACATTAGTTATATTGTTCATATTACAATAATACCAACTAGAGGTAACAATAACATAACCAGTGAACAATGATAGTCACAGGAAAAACAAGACATTAGTTATATTGTTCATATTACAATAATACCAACTAGAGGTAACAATAACATAACCAGTGAACAATGATAGTCACAGGAAAAACAAGACATTAGTTATATTGTTCATATTACAATAATACCAACTAGAGGTAACAATAACATAACCAGTGAACAATGATAGTCACAGGAAAAACAAGACATTAGTTATATTGTTCATATTACAATAATACCAACTAGAGGTAACAATAACATAACCAGTGAACAATGATAGTCACAGGAAAAACAAGACATTAGTTATATTGTTCATATTACAATAATACCAACTAGAGGTAACAATAACATAACCAGTGAACAATGATAGTCACAGGAAAAACAAGACATTAGTTATATTGTTCATATTACAATAATACCAACTAGAGGTAACAATAACATAACCAGTGAACAATGATAGTCACAGGAAAAACAAGACATTAGTTATATTGTTCATATTACAATAATACCAACTAGAGGTAACAATAACATAACCAGTGAACAATGATAGTTACAGGAAAAACAAGACATTAGTTATATTGTTCATATTACAATAATACCAACTAGAGGTAACAATAACATAACCAGTGAACAATGATAGTCACAGGAAAAACAAGACATTAGTTATATTGTTCATATTACAATAATACCAACTAGAGGTAACAATAACATAACCAGTGAACAATGATAGTCACAGGAAAAACAAGACATTAGTTATATTGTTCATATTACAATAATACCAACTAGAGGTAACAATAACATAACCAGTGAACAATGATAGTCACAGGAAAAACAAGACATTAGTTATATTGTTCATATTACAATAATACCAACTAGAGGTAACAATAACATAACCAGTGAACAATGATAGTCACAGGAAAAACAAGACATTAGTTATATTGTTCATATTACAATAATACCAACTAGAGGTAACAATAACATAACCAGTGAAAAATGATAGTTACAGGAAAAAACAAGACATTAGTTATATTGTTCATATTACAATAATACCAACTAGAGGTAACAATAACATAACCAGTGAACAATGATAGTCACAGGAAAAAACAAGACATTAGTTATATTGTTCATATTACAATAATACCAACTAGAGGTAACAATAACATAACCAGTGAACAATGATAGTTACAGGAAAAACAAGACATTAGTTATATTGTTCATATTACAATAATACCAACTAGAGGTAACAATAACATAACCAGTGAACAATGATAGTCACAGGAAAAACAAGACATTAGTTATATTGTTCATATTACAATAATACCAACTAGAGGTAACAATAACATAACCAGTGAACAATGATAGTTACAGGAAAAACAAGACATTAGTTATATTGTTCATATTACAATAATACCAACTAGAGGTAACAATAACATAACCAGTGAACAATGATAGTCACAGGAAAAACAAGACATTAGTTATATTGTTCATATTACAATAATACCAACTAGAGGTAACAATAACATAACCAGTGAACAATGATAGTCACAGGAAAAACAAGACATTAGTTATATTGTTCATATTACAATAATACCAACTAGAGGTAACAATAACATAACCAGTGAACAATGATAGTCACAGGAAAAACAAGACATTAGTTATATTGTTCATATTACAATAATACCAACTAGAGGTAACAATAACATAACCAGTGAACAATGATAGTCACAGGAAAAACAAGACATTAGTTATATTGTTCATATTACAATAATACCAACTAGAGGTAACAATAACATAACCAGTGAACAATGATAGTCACAGGAAAAACAAGACATTAGTTATATTGTTCATATTACAATAATACCAACTAGAGGTAACAATAACATAACCAGTGAACAATGATAGTCACAGGAAAAACAAGACATTAGTTATATTGTTCATATTACAATAATACCAACTAGAGGTAACAATAACATAACCAGTGAACAATGATAGTCACAGGAAAAACAAGACATTAGTTATATTGTTCATATTACAATAATACGAACTAGAGGTAACAATAACATAACCAGTGAACAATGATAGTTACAGGAAAAACAAGACATTAGTTATATTGTTCATATTACAATAATACGAACTAGAGGTAACAATAACATAACCAGTGAACAATGATAGTCACAGGAAAAACAAGACATTAGTTATATTGTTCATATTACAATAATACCAACTAGAGGTAACAATAACATAACCAGTGAACAATGATAGTCACAGGAAAAACAAGACATTAGTTATATTGTTCATATTACAATAATACCAACTAGAGGTAACAATAACATAACCAGTGAACAATGATAGTCACAGGAAAAACAAGACATTAGTTATATTGTTCATATTACAATAATACCAACTAGAGGTAACAATAACATAACCAGTGAACAATGATAGTCACAGGAAAAACAAGACATTAGTTATATTGTTCATATTACAATAATACCAACTAGAGGTAACAATAACATAACCAGTGAACAATGATAGTTACAGGAAAAACAAGACATTAGTTATATTGTTCATATTACAATAATACCAACTAGAGGTAACAATAACATAACCAGTGAACAATGATAGTTACAGGAAAAACAAGACATTAGTTATATTGTTCATATTACAATAATACCAACTAGAGGTAACAATAACATAACCAGTGAACAATGATAGTCACAGGAAAAACAAGACATTAGTTATATTGTTCATATTACAATAATACCAACTAGAGGTAACAATAACATAACCAGTGAACAATGATAGTCACAGGAAAAACAAGACATTAGTTATATTGTTCATATTACAATAATACCAACTAGAGGTAACAATAACATAACCAGTGAACAATGATAGTCACAGGAAAAACAAGACATTAGTTATATTGTTCATATTACAATAATACCAACTAGAGGTAACAATAACATAACCAGTGAACAATGATAGTTACAGGAAAAACAAGACATTAGTTATATTGTTCATATTACAATAATACCAACTAGAGGTAACAATAACATAACCAGTGAACAATGATAGTCACAGGAAAAACAAGACATTAGTTATATTGTTCATATTACAATAATACCAACTAGAGGTAACAATAACATAACCAGTGAACAATGATAGTTACAGGAAAAACAAGACATTAGTTATATTGTTCATATTACAATAATACCAACTAGAGGTAACAATAACATAACCAGTGAACAATGATAGTCACAGGAAAAACAAGACATTAGTTATATTGTTCATATTACAATAATACCAACTAGAGGTAACAATAACATAACCAGTGAACAATGATAGTTACAGGAAAAACAAGACATTAGTTATATTGTTCATATTACAATAATACCAACTAGAGGTAACAATAACATAACCAGTGAACAATGATAGTCACAGGAAAAAACAAGACATTAGTTATATTGTTCATATTACAATAATACCAACTAGAGGTAACAATAACATAACCAGTGAACAATGATAGTCACAGGAAAAACAAGACATTAGTTATATTGTTCATATTACAATAATACCAACTAGAGGTAACAATAACATAACCAGTGAACAATGATAGTCACAGGAAAAACAAGACATTAGTTATATTGTTCATATTACAATAATACCAACTAGAGGTAACAATAACATAACCAGTGAACAATGATAGTCACAGGAAAAACAAGACATTAGTTATATTGTTCATATTACAATAATACCAACTAGAGGTAACAATAACATAACCAGTGAAAATGATAGTCACAGGAAAAACAAGACATTAGTTATATTGTTCATATTACAATAATACCAACTAGAGGTAACAATAACATAACCAGTGAACAATGATAGTTACAGGAAAAAACAAGACATTAGTTATATTGTTCATATTACAATAATACCAACTAGAGGTAACAATAACATAACCAGTGAACAATGATAGTTACAGGAAAAACAAGACATTAGTTATATTGTTCATATTACAATAATACCAACTAGAGGTAACAATAACATAACCAGTTAACAAGGAAAAAACAAGACATTAGTTATATTGTTCATATTACAATAATACCAACTAGAGGTAACAATAACATAACCAGTGAACAATGATAGTCACAGGAAAAACAAGACATTAGTTATATTGTTCATATTACAATAATACCAACTAGAGGTAACAATAACATAACCAGTGAACAATGATAGTCACAGGAAAAACAAGACATTAGTTATATTGTTCATATTACAATAATACCAACTAGAGGTAACAATAACATAACCAGTGAACAATGATAGTCACAGGAAAAACAAGACATTAGTTATATTGTTCATATTACAATAATACCAACTAGAGGTAACAATAACATAACCAGTGAACAATGATAGTCACAGGAAAAACAAGACATTAGTTATATTGTTCATATTACAATAATACCAACTAGAGGTAACAATAACATAACCAGTGAACAATGATAGTCACAGGAAAAACAAGACATTAGTTATATTGTTCATATTACAATAATACCAACTAGAGGTAACAATAACATAACCAGTGAACAATGATAGTCACAGGAAAAACAAGACATTAGTTATATTGTTCATATTACAATAATACCAACTAGAGGTAACAATAACATAACCAGTGAACAATGATAGTCACAGGAAAAACAAGACATTAGTTATATTGTTCATATTACAATAATACCAACTAGAGGTAACAATAACATAACCAGTGAACAATGATAGTCACAGGAAAAACAAGACATTAGTTATATTGTTCATATTACAATAATACCAACTAGAGGTAACAATAACATAACCAGTGAACAATGATAGTCACAGGAAAAAACAAGACATTAGTTATATTGTTCATATTACAATAATACCAACTAGAGGTAACAATAACATAACCAGTGAACAATGATAGTCACAGGAAAAAACAAGACATTAGTTATATTGTTCATATTACAATAATACCAACTAGAGGTAACAATAACATAACCAGTGAACAATGATAGTCACAGGAAAAACAAGACATTAGTTATATTGTTCATATTACAATAATACCAACTAGAGGTAACAATAACATAACCAGTGAACAATGATAGTTACAGGAAAAACAAGACATTAGTTATATTGTTCATATTACAATAATACCAACTAGAGGTAACAATAACATAACCAGTGAACAATGATAGTTACAGGAAAAACAAGACATTAGTTATATTGTTCATATTACAATAATACCAACTAGAGGTAACAATAACATAACCAGTGAACAATGATAGTCACAGGAAAAACAAGACATTAGTTATATTGTTCATATTACAATAATACCAACTAGAGGTAACAATAACATAACCAGTGAACAATGATAGTCACAGGAAAAACAAGACATTAGTTATATTGTTCATATTACAATAATACCAACTAGAGGTAACAATAACATAACCAGTGAACAATGATAGTCACAGGAAAAACAAGACATTAGTTATATTGTTCATATTACAATAATACCAACTAGAGGTAACAATAACATAACCAGTGAACAATGATAGTCACAGGAAAAACAAGACATTAGTTATATTGTTCATATTACAATAATACCAACTAGAGGTAACAATAACATAACCAGTGAACAATGATAGTCACAGGAAAAACAAGACATTAGTTATATTGTTCATATTACAATAATACCAACTAGAGGTAACAATAACATAACCAGTGAACAATGATAGTCACAGGAAAAACAAGACATTAGTTATATTGTTCATATTACAATAATACCAACTAGAGGTAACAATAACATAACCAGTGAACAATGATAGTTACAGGAAAAACAAGACATTAGTTATATTGTTCATATTACAATAATACCAACTAGAGGTAACAATAACATAACCAGTGAACAATGATAGTCACAGGAAAAACAAGACATTAGTTATATTGTTCATATTACAATAATACCAACTAGAGGTAACAATAACATAACCAGTGAACAATGATAGTCACAGGAAAAACAAGACATTAGTTATATTGTTCATATTACAATAATACCAACTAGAGGTAACAATAACATAACCAGTGAACAATGATAGTCACAGGAAAAACAAGACATTAGTTATATTGTTCATATTACAATAATACCAACTAGAGGTAACAATAACATAACCAGTGAACAATGATAGTTACAGGAAAAACAAGACATTAGTTATATTGTTCATATTACAATAATACCAACTAGAGGTAACAATAACATAACCAGTGAACAATGATAGTCACAGGAAAAACAAGACATTAGTTATATTGTTCATATTACAATAATACCAACTAGAGGTAACAATAACATAACCAGTGAACAATGATAGTCGCAGGAAAAACAAGACATTAGTTATATTGTTCATATTACAATAATACCAACTAGAGGTAACAATAACATAACCAGTGAACAATGATAGTCACAGGAAAAACAAGACATTAGTTATATTGTTCATATTACAATAATACCAACTAGAGGTAACAATAACATAACCAGTGAACAATGATAGTTACAGGAAAAACAAGACATTAGTTATATTGTTCATATTACAATAATACCAACTAGAGGTAACAATAACATAACCAGTGAACAATGATAGTCACAGGAAAAACAAGACATTAGTTATATTGTTCATATTACAATAATACCAACTAGAGGTAACAATAACATAACCAGTGAAAATGATAGTCACAGGAAAAACAAGACATTAGTTATATTGTTCATATTACAATAATACCAACTAGAGGTAACAATAACATAACCAGTGAACAATGATAGTCACAGGAAAAACAAGACATTAGTTATATTGTTCATATTACAATAATACCAACTAGAGGTAACAATAACATAACCAGTGAACAATGATAGTCACAGGAAAAACAAGACATTAGTTATATTGTTCATATTACAATAATACCAACTAGAGGTAACAATAACATAACCAGTGAACAATGATAGTTACAGGAAAAACAAGACATTAGTTATATTGTTCATATTACAATAATACCAACTAGAGGTAACAATAACATAACCAGTGAACAATGATAGTCACAGGAAAAACAAGACATTAGTTATATTGTTCATATTACAATAATACCAACTAGAGGTAACAATAACATAACCAGTGAACAATGATAGTCACAGGAAAAACAAGACATTAGTTATATTGTTCATATTACAATAATACCAACTAGAGGTAACAATAACATAACCAGTGAACAATGATAGTCACAGGAAAAACAAGACATTAGTTATATTGTTCATATTACAATAATACCAACTAGAGGTAACAATAACATAACCAGTGAACAATGATAGTCACAGGAAAAACAAGACATTAGTTATATTGTTCATATTACAATAATACCAACTAGAGGTAACAATAACATAACCAGTGAACAATGATAGTCACAGGAAAAACAAGACATTAGTTATATTGTTCATATTACAATAATACCAACTAGAGGTAACAATAACATAACCAGTGAACAATGATAGTCACAGGAAAACAAGACATTAGTTATATTGTTCATATTACAATAATACCAACTAGAGGTAACAATAACATAACCAGTGAACAATGATAGTTACAGGAAAAAACAAGACATTAGTTATATTGTTCATATTACAATAATACCAACTAGAGGTAACAATAACATAACCAGTGAACAATGATAGTCACAGGAAAAACAAGACATTAGTTATATTGTTCATATTACAATAATACCAACTAGAGGTAACAATAACATAACCAGTGAACAATGATAGTCACAGGAAAAATAAGACATTAGTTATATTGTTCATATTACAATAATACCAACTAGAGGTAACAATAACATAACCAGTGAACAATGATAGTCACAGGAAAAACAAGACATTAGTTATATTGTTCATATTACAATAATACCAACTAGAGGTAACAATAACATAACCAGTGAACAATGATAGTCACAGGAAAAACAAGACATTAGTTATATTGTTCATATTACAATAATACCAACTAGAGGTAACAATAACATAACCAGTGAAAAATGATAGTCACAGGAAAAACAAGACATTAGTTATATTGTTCATATTACAATAATACCAACTAGAGGTAACAATAACATAACCAGTGAACAATGATAGTTACAGGAAAAACAAGACATTAGTTATATTGTTCATATTACAATAATACCAACTAGAGGTAACAATAACATAACCAGTGAACAATGATAGTCACAGGAAAAACAAGACATTAGTTATATTGTTCATATTACAATAATACCAACTAGAGGTAACAATAACATAACCAGTGAACAATGATAGTCACAGGAAAAACAAGACATTAGTTATATTGTTCATATTACAATAATACCAACTAGAGGTAACAATAACATAACCAGTGAACAATGATAGTCACAGGAAAAACAAGACATTAGTTATATTGTTCATATTACAATAATACCAACTAGAGGTAACAATAACATAACCAGTGAACAATGATAGTCACAGGAAAAACAAGACATTAGTTATATTGTTCATATTACAATAATACCAACTAGAGGTAACAATAACATAACCAGTGAACAATGATAGTCACAGGAAAAACAAGACATTAGTTATATTGTTCATATTACAATAATACCAACTAGAGGTAACAATAACATAACCAGTGAACAATGATAGTCACAGGAAAAACAAGACATTAGTTATATTGTTCATATTACAATAATACCAACTAGAGGTAACAATAACATAACCAGTGAACAATGATAGTCACAGGAAAAACAAGACATTAGTTATATTGTTCATATTACAATAATACCAACTAGAGGTAACAATAACATAACCAGTGAACAATGATAGTCACAGGAAAAACAAGACATTAGTTATATTGTTCATATTACAATAATACCAACTAGAGGTAACAATAACATAACCAGTGAACAATGATAGTCACAGGAAAAACAAGACATTAGTTATATTGTTCATATTACAATAATACCAACTAGAGGTAACAATAACATAACCAGTGAACAATGATAGTCACAGGAAAAACAAGACATTAGTTATATTGTTCATATTACAATAATACCAACTAGAGGTAACAATAACATAACCAGTGAACAATGATAGTTACAGGAAAAACAAGACATTAGTTATATTGTTCATATTACAATAATACCAACTAGAGGTAACAATAACATAACCAGTGAACAATGATAGTCACAGGAAAAACAAGACATTAGTTATATTGTTCATATTACAATAATACCAACTAGAGGTAACAATAACATAACCAGTGAACAATGATAGTCACAGGAAAAACAAGACATTAGTTATATTGTTCATATTACAATAATACCAACTAGAGGTAACAATAACATAACCAGTGAACAATGATAGTCACAGGAAAAACAAGACATTAGTTATATTGTTCATATTACAATAATACCAACTAGAGGTAACAATAACATAACCAGTGAACAATGATAGTTACAGGAAAAACAAGACATTAGTTATATTGTTCATATTACAATAATACCAACTAGAGGTAACAATAACATAACCAGTGAACAAAAACAAGACATGATAGTCACAGGAAAAACAAGACATTAGTTATATTGTTCATATTACAATAATACCAACTAGAGGTAACAATAACATAACCAGTGAACAATGATAGTTACAGGAAAAACAAGACATTAGTTATATTGTTCATATTACAATAATACGAACTATAGGTAACAATAACATAACCAGTGAACAATGATAGTCACAGGAAAAACAAGACATTAGTTATATTGTTCATATTACAATAATACCAACTAGAGGTAACAATAACATAACCAGTGAACAATGATAGTCACAGGAAAAACAAGACATTAGTTATATTGTTCATATTACAATAATACCAACTAGAGGTAACAATAACATAACCAGTGAAAAATGATAGTCACAGGAAAAACAAGACATTAGTTATATTGTTCATATTACAATAATACCAACTAGAGGTAACAATAACATAACCAGTGAACAATGATAGTCACAGGAAAAACAAGACATTAGTTATATTGTTCATATTACAATAATACCAACTAGAGGTAACAATAACATAACCAGTGAACAATGATAGTTACAGGAAAAACAAGACATTAGTTATATTGTTCATATTACAATAATACCAACTAGAGGTAACAATAACATAACCAGTGAACAATGATAGTCAGGGAAAAACAAGACATTAGTTATATTGTTCATATTACAATAATACCAACTAGAGGTAAACAATAACATATAACCAGTGAACAATGATAGTTACAGGAAAAACAAGACATTAGTTATATTGTTCATATTACAATAATACCAACTAGATAGGGAAAAACATTAGTTATATTGTTCAATTAACATAACCAGTGAACAATGATAGTTACAGGAAAAACAAGACATTAGTTATATTGTTCATATTACAATAATACCAACTAGAGGTAACAATAACATAACCAGTGAACAATGATAGTCGCAGGAAAAGCAAGACATTAGTTATATTGTTCTATATTACAATAATACCAACTAGAGGTAACAATAACATAACCAGTGAACAATGATAGTCACAGGAAAAACAAGACATTAGTTATATTGTTCATATTACAATAATACCAACTAGAGGTAACAATAACATAACCGGTGAACAATGATAGTCGCAGGAAAACAAGACATTAGTTATATTGTTCATATTACAATAATACCAACTAGAGGTAACAATAACATAACCAGTGAACAATGATAGTACAGGAAAACAAGACATTAGT
>NW_027467777.1:28971852-29147251 GCF_004210375.1 Tachypleus tridentatus | reverse complement strand
GTAAGATTCTTATCTGCTGTAAACAATCTTATAAGATCCTTATCTACTGTAAACAATCTAGTAAGATTCTTATCTACTGTAAACAATCTAGTAAGATCCTTATCTACTGTAAACAATCTAGTAAGATCGCTTATCGACTGTAAACAATCTAGAGAAGATCCTTATCTGCTGTAAACAATCTAGTAAGATCCTTATCTACTGTAAACAATCTAGTAAGATCCTTATCTACTGTAAACAATCTAGTAAGATCCTTATCTACTGTAAACAATCTAGTAAGATTCTTATTTACTGTAAAACAATCTAGTAAGATCTTTATCTACTGTAAACAATCTAGTAAGATCCTTATCTATTGTAAACAATCTAGTAAGATCCTTATCTACTGTAAACAATCTTGTAAGATCCTTGTAAAATATCTACTGTAAACAATCTAGTAAGATCCTTATCTGCTGTAAACAATCTTGTAAGATCCTTATCTACTGTAAACAATCTTGTAAGATCCTTATCTACTGTAAACAATCTAGTAAGATCCTATATCTACTGTAAACAATCTAGTAAGATCCTTATCTACTGTAAACAATCTAGTAAGATCCTTATCTGCTGTAAACAATCTAGTAAGATCCTTATCTACTGTAAACAATCTAGTAAGATCCTTATCTACTGTAAACAATCTAGTTGAGATCCTTATCTACTGTAAACAATCTAGTAAGATCCTTATCTACTGTAAACAATCTAGTAAGATCCTTATCTACTGTAAACAATCTAGTAAGATCCTTATCTACTGTAAACAATCTAGTAAGATCCTTATCTGCTGTAAACAATCTTGTAAGATCCTTATCTACTGTAAACAATCTAGTAAGATCCTTATCTGCTGTAAACAATCTAGTAAGATCCTTATCTGCTGTAAACAATCTAGTAAGATCCTTATCTACTGTAAACAATCTTGTAAGATCCTTATCTGCTGTAAACAATCTAGTAAGATCCTTATCTACTGTAAACAATCTAGTAAGATCCTTATCTGCTGTAAACAATCTTGTAAGATCCTTATCTACTGTAAACAATCTAGTAAGATTCTTATCTACTGTAAACAATCTAGTAAGATCCTTATCTACTGTAAACAATCTAGTAAGATCCTTATCTACTGTAAACAATCTAGTAAGATCCTTATCTACTGTAAACAATCTAGTAAGATCCTTATCTACTGTAAACAATCTAGTAAGATCCTTATCTACTGTAAACAATCTAGTAAGATCCTTATCTACTGTAAACAATCTAGTAAGATCCTTATCTACTGTAAACAATCTAGTAAGATCCTTATCTACTGTAAACAATCTAGTAAGATCCTTATCTACTGTAAACAATCTAGTAAGATCCTTATCTTTTTGTAAACAATCTAGTAAGATCCTTATCTGCTGTAAACAATCTTAGTAAGATCCTTATCTACTGTAAACAATCTAGTAAGATCCTTATCTGCTGTAAACAATCTAGTAAGATCCTTATCTACTGTAAACAATCTAGTAAGATCCTTATCTACTGTAAACAATCTTGTAAGATCCTTATCTACTGTAAACAATCTAGTAAGATCCTTATCTACTGTAAACAATCTAGTAAGATCCTTATCTACTGTAAACAATCTTATCTACTTGTAAGATCCTTATCTACTGTAAACAATCTAGTAAGATCCTTATCTGCTGTAAACAATCTAGTAAGATCCTTATCTACTGTAAACAATCTAGTAAGATCCTTATCTACTGTAAACAATCTAGTAAGATCCTTATCTATTGTAAACAATCTAGTAAGATCCTTATCTACTGTAAACAATCTAGTAAGATCCTTATCTACTGTAAACAATCTAGTAAGATCCTTATCTGCTGTAAACAATCTAGTAAGATTCTTATCTACTGTAAACAATCTAGTAAGATCCTTATCTACTGTAAACAATCTAGTAAGATCCTTATCTACTGTAAACAATCTAGTAAGATCCTTATCTACTGTAAACAATAGTAAGATTCTTATCTACTGTAAACAATCTAGTAAGATCCTTATCTACTGTAAACAATCTAGTAAGATTCTTATCTACTGTAAACAATCGTAAGTAAGATCCTTATCTACTGTAAAGAATCTTGTAAGATCCTTATCTACTGTAAACAATCTAGTAAGATCCTTATCTACTGTAAACAATCTAGTAAGATCCTTATCTACTGTAAACAATCTAGTAAGATCCTTATCTGCTGTAAACAATCTAGTAAGATCCTTATCTGCTGTAAACAATCTAGTAAGATTCTTATCTACTGTAAACAATCAATAGTAAGATCCTTATCTACTGTAAACAATGTAGTAAGATCCTTATCTACTGTAAAACAATCTAGTAAGATCCTTATCTACTGTAAACAATCTAGTAAGATCCTTATCTACTGTAAACAATCTAGTAAGATTCTTATCTACTGTAAACAATCTAGTAAGATCCTTATCTACTGTAAACAATCTAGTAAGATCCTTATCTGCTGTAAACAATCTAGTAAGATCCTTATCTACTGTAAACAATCTAGTAAGATCCTTATCTACTGTAAACAATCTTGTAAGATCCTTATCTACTGTAAACAATCTAGTAAGATCCTTATCTACTGTAAACAATCTAGTAAGATCCTTATCTACTGTAAACAATCTAGTAAGATCCTTATCTGCTGTAAACAATCTAGTAAGATCCTTATCTGCTGTAAACAATCTAGTAAGATCCTTATCTACTGTAAACAATCTAGTAAGATCCTTATCTACTGTAAACAATCTAGTAAGATCCTTATCTACTGTAAACAATCTAGTAAGATCCTTATCTAATGTAAACAATCTAGTAAGATCCTTATCTACTGTAAACAATCTAGTAAGATCCTTATCTACTGTAAACAATCTAGTAAGATCCTTATCTACTGTAAACAATCTAGTAAGATCCTTATCTACTGTAAACAATCTTGTAAGATCCTTATCTACTGTAAACAATCTAGTAAGATCCTTATCTACTGTAAACAATCTAGTAAGATCCTTATCTACTGTAAACAATCTAGTAAGATCCTTATCTACTGTAAACAATCTAGTAAGATCCTTATCTACTGTAAACAATCTAGTAAGATCCTTATCTACTGTAAACAATCTAGTAAGATCCTTATCTACTGTAAACAATCTAGTAAGATCCTTATCTACTGTAAACAATCTAGTAAGATCCTTATCTGCTGTAAACAATCTAGTAAGATCCTTATCTACTGTAAACAATCTAGTAAGATCCTTATCTACTGTAAACAATCTAGTAAGATCCTTATCTACTGTAAACAATCTAGTAAGATCCTTATCTACTGTAAACAATCTAGTAAGATCCTTATCTGCTGTAAACAATCTAGTAAGATCCTTATCTACTGTAAACAATCTAGTAAGATCCTTATCTACTGTAAACAATCTAGTAAGATCCTTATCTGCTGTAAACAATCTAGTAAGATCCTTATCTACTGTAAACAATCTAGTAAGATCCTTATCTACTGTAAACAATCTAGTAAGATCCTTATCTACTGTAAACAATCTAGTAAGATCCTTATCTGCTGTAAACAATCTAGTAAGATCCTTATCTACTGTAAACAATCTAGTAAGATCCTTATCTTACTGTAAACAATCTAGTAAGATCCTTATCTACTGTAAACAATCTAGTAAGATCCTTATCTACTGTAAACAATCTAGTAAGATCCTTATCTACTGTAAACAATCTAGTAAGATCCTTATCTACTGTAAACAATCTAGTAAGATCCTTATCTGCTGTAAACAATCTAGTAAGATCCTTATCTGCTGTAAACAATCTAGTAAGATCCTTATCTACTGTAAACAATCTAGTAAGATCCTTATCTACTGTAAACAATCTAGTAAGATCCTTATCTACTGTAAACAATCTAGTAAGATCCTTATCTACTGTAAACAATCTAGTAAGATCCTTATCTACTGTAAACAATCTAGTAAGATCCTTATCTACTGTAAACAATCTAGTAAGATCCTTATCTACTGTAAACAATCTAGTAAGATCCTTATCTGCTGTAAACAATCTAGTAAGATCCTTATCTACTGTAAACAATCTAGTAAGATCCTTATCTACTGTAAACAATCTAGTAAGATCCTTATCTACTGTAAACAATCTAGTAAGATCCTTATCTACTGTAAACAATCTTGTAAGATCCTTATCTGCTGTAAACAATCTAGTAAGATCCTTATCTACTGTAAACAATCTAGTAAGATCCTTATCTACTGTAAACAATCTAGTAAGATCCTTATCTACTGTAAACAATCTAGTAAGATTCTTATCTACTGTAAACAATCTAGTAAGATCCTTATCTACTGTAAACAATCTAGTAAGATCCTTATCTACTGTAAACAATCTAGTAAGATCCTTATCTACTGTAAACAATCTAGTAAGATCCTTATCTACTGTAAACAATCTAGTAAGATCCTTATCTACTGTAAACAATCTAGTAAGATCCTTATCTACTGTAAACAATCTAGTAAGATTCTTATCTGCTGTAAACAATCTAGTAAGATCCTTATCTACTGTAAACAA
The DNA here is from genome assembly GCF_004210375.1 of Tachypleus tridentatus. Classification (NCBI taxonomy): domain Eukaryota; kingdom Metazoa; phylum Arthropoda; class Merostomata; order Xiphosura; family Limulidae; genus Tachypleus; species Tachypleus tridentatus. The sequence continues at coordinate 29,142,669 of NW_027467777.1, read as the reverse complement.
TCTAGTAAGATCCTTATCTACTGTAAACAATCTAGTAAGATCCTTATCTACTGTAAACAATCTAGTTAGATTCTTATCTACTGTAAACAATCTAGTAAGATCGTTATCTACTGTAAAAAATCTTGTAAGATCCTTATCTACTGTAAACAATCTAGTAAGATTCTTATCTACTGTAAACAATCTTGTAAGATCCTTATCTGCTGTAAACAATCAAGATCCTTATCTACTGTAAACAATCTAGTAAGATCGTTATCTATTGTAAAAATCTTGTAAGATCCTTATCTGCTGTAAACAATCTAGTAAGATTCTTATCTACTGTAAACAATCTAGTAAGATTCTTATCTACTGTAAACAATCTAGTAAGATCCTTATCTACTGTAAACAATCTAGTAAGATCCTTATCTACTGTAAACAATCTAGTAAGATCCTTATCTACTGTAAACAATCTAGTAAGATCCTTATCTACTGTAAACAATCTAGTAAGATCCTTATCTATTGTAAACAATCTAGTAAGATCCTTATCTGCTATAAACAATCTAGTAAGATCCTTATCTACTGTAAACAATCTAGTAAGATCCTTATCTACTGTAAACAATCTAGTAAGATCCTTATCTACTGTAAACAATCTAGTAAGATCCTTATCTACTGTAAACAATCTAGTAAGATCCTTATCTACTGTAAACAATCTAGTAAGATCCTTATCTACTGTAAACAATCTAGTAAGATCCTTATCTACTGTAAACAATCTAGTAAGATCCTTATCTACTGTAAACAATCTAGTAAGATCCTTATCTAATGTAAACAATCTAGAAAGATCCTTATCTAATGTAAACAATCTAGTAAGATCCTTATCTACTGTAAACAATCTAGTAAGATGCTTATCTGCTGTAAACAATCTTGTAAGATCCTTATCTACTGTAAACAATCTAGTAAGATCTTATCTACTGTAAACAATCTAGTAAGATCCTTATCTGTAAACAATCTAGTAAGATCCTTATCTACTGTAAACAATCTAGTAAGATCCTTATCTACTGTAAACAATCTAGTAAGATCCTTATCTACTGTAAACAATCTAGTAAGATCTTATCTACTGTAAACAATCTAGTAAGATCCTTATCTACTGTAAACAATCTAGTAAGATCCTTATCTACTGTAAACAATCTAGTAAGATCCTTATCTACTGTAAACAATCTAGTAAGATCCTTATCTACTGTAAACAATCTAGTAAGATCCTTATCTATTGTAAACAATCTAGTAAGATCCTTATCTGCTGTAAACAATCTTATAAGATCCTTATCTACTGTAAACAATGTAGTAAGATTCTTATTTACTGTAAACAATCTAGTAAGATCCTTATCTACTGTAAACAATCTAGTAAGATCCTTATCTACTGTAAACAATCTAGTAAGATCCTTATCTACTGTAAACAATCTAGTAAGATTCTTATCTACTGTAAACAATCTAGTAAGATCCTTATCTACTGTAAACAATCTAGTAAGATCCTTATCTACTGTAAACAATCTAGTAAGATCCTTATCTACTGTAAACAATCTAGTAAGATCCTTATCTACTGTAAACAATCTAGTAAGATCCTTATCTACTGTAAACAATCTAGTAAGATCCTTATCTACTGTAAACAATCTAGTAAGATCCTTATCTACTGTAAACAATCTTGTAAGATCCTTATCTGCTGTAAACAATCTAGTAAGATCCTTATCTACTGTAAACAATCTAGTAAGATCCTTATCTACTGTAAACAATCTAGTAAGATCCTTATCTACTGTAAACAATCTAGTAAGATCCTTATCTACTGTAAACAATCTAGTAAGATCCTTATCTACTGTAAACAATCTAGTAAGATCCTTATCTTACTGTAAACAATCTAGTAAGATCCTTATCTACTGTAAACAATCTAGTAAGATCCTTATCTACTGTAAACAATCTAGTAAGATCCTTATCTACTGTAAACAATCTAGTAAGATCCTTATCTACTGTAAACAATCTAGTAAGATCCTTATCTACTGTAAACAATCTAGTAAGATCCTTATCTACTGTAAACAATCTAGTAAGATCCTTATCTGCTGTAAACAATCTAGTAAGATCCTTATCTACTGTAAACAATCTAGTAAGATCCTTATCTACTGTAAACAATCTAGTAAGATCCTTATCTACTGTAAACAATCTAGTAAGATCCTTATCTACTGTAAACAATCTAGTAAGATCTTATCTACTGTAAACAATCTAGTAAGATCCTTATCTACTGTAAACAATCTAGTAAGATCCTTATCTACTGTAAACAATCTAGTAAGATCCTTATCTACTGTAAACAATCTAGTAAGATCCTTATCTACTGTAAACAATCTAGTAAGATCCTTATCTACTGTAAACAATCTAGTAAGATCCTTATCTACTGTAAACAATGTAGATTCTTATCTACTGTAAACAATCTAGTAAGATCCTTATCTACTGTAAACAATCTAGTAAGATCCTTATCTACTGTAAACAATCTAGTAAGATCCTTATCTACTGTAAACAATCTAGTAAGATCCTTATCTACTGTAAACAATCTAGTAAGATCCTTATCTACTGTAAACAATCTAGTAAGATCCTTATCTACTGTAAACAATCTTGTAAGATCCTTATCTACTGTAAACAATCTAGTAAGATCCTTATCTACTGTAAACAATCTAGTAAGATCCTTATCTACTGTAAACAATCTAGTAAGATCCTTATCTACTGTAAACAATCTAGTAAGATCCTTATCTGCTGTAAACAATCTAGTAAGATCCTTATCTACTGTAAACAATCTAGTAAGATCCTTATCTGCTGTAAACAATCTTGTAAGATCCTTATCTACTGTAAACAATCTAGTAAGATCCTTATCTACTGTAAACAATCTAGTAAGATCCTTATCTGCTGTAAACAATCTAGTAAGATCCTTATCTACTGTAAACAATCTAGTAAGATCCTTATCTGCTGTAAACAATCTAGTAAGATCCTTATCTACTGTAAACAATCTAGTAAGATCCTTATCTACTGTAAACAATCTAGTAAGATTCTTATCTACTGTAAACAATCTAGTAAGATCCTTATCTACTGTAAACAATCTAGTAAGATCCTTATCTACTGTAAACAATCTAGTAAGATCCTTATCTACTGTAAACAATCTAGTAAGATCCTTATCTACTGTAAACAATCTAGTAAGATCCTTATCTACTGTAAACAATCTAGTAAGATCCTTATCTACTGTAAACAATCTAGTAAGATCCTTATCTACTGTAAACAATCTAGTAAGATCCTTATCTACTGTAAACAATCTAGTAAGATCCTTATCTACTGTAAACAATCTAGTAAGATCCTTATCTACTGTAAACAATCTAGTAAGATCCTTATCTACTGTAAACAATCTAGTAAGATCCTTATCTGCTGTAAACAATCTAGTAAGATCCTTATCTACTGTAAACAATCTAGTAAGATCCTTATCTTTGTAAACAATCTTGTAAGATCGTTATCTGCTGTAAACAATCTAGTAAGATCCTTATCTACTGTAAACAATCTAGTAAGATCCTTATCTGCTGTAAACAATCTAGTAAGATCCTTATCTACTGTAAACAATCTAGTAAGATCCTTATCTACTGTAAACAATCTAGTAAGATCCTTATCTACTGTAAACAATCTAGTAAGATCCTTATCTACTGTAAACAATACAGTTTGATTCTTATCTACTGTAAACAATCTAGTAAGATCGTTATCTATTGTAAACAATCTTGTAAGATCCTTATCTGCTGTAAACAATCTAGTAAGATTCTTATCTACTGTAAACAATCTTGTAAGATCCTTATCTGCTGTAAACAATCTAGTAAGATTCTTATCTACTGTAAACAATCTAGTAAGATTCTTATCTACTGTAAACAATCTAGTAAGATCCTTATCTACTGTAAACAATCTAGTAAGATCCTTATCTACTGTAAACAATCTAGTAAGATCCTTATCTATTGTAAAAATCTTGTAAGATCCTTATCTACTGTAAACAATCTAGTAAGATTCTTATCTACTGTAAACAATCTAGTAAGATCCTTATCTACTGTAAACAATCTTGTAAGATCCTTATCTACTGTAAACAATCTAGTAAGATCCTTATCTACTGTAAACAATCTTGTAAGATCCTTATCTACTGTAAACAATCTAGTAAGATCCTTATCTACTGTAAACAATCTAGTAAGATCCTTATCTACTGTAAACAATCTAGTAAGATCCTTATCTACTGTAAACAATCTAGTAAGATTCTTATCTACTGTAAACAATCTAGTAAGATCCTTATCTACTGTAAACAATCTAGTAAGATCCTTATCTACTGTAAACAATCTAGTAAGATCCTTATCTACTGTAAACAATCTAGTAAGATCCTTATCTACTGTAAACAATCTAGTAAGATCCTTATCTACTGTAAACAATCTAGTAAGATCCTTATCTACTGTAAACAATCTTGTAAGATCCTTATCTGCTGTAAACAATCTAGTAAGATCCTTATCTACTGTAAACAATCTAGTAAGATCCTTATCTATTGTAAACAATCTAGTAAGATCCTTATCTACTGTAAACAATCTAGTAAGATCCTTATCTACTGTAAACAATCTAGTAAGATCCTTATCTACTGTAAACAATCTAGTAAGATCCTTATCTACTGTAAACAATCTAGTAAGATCCTTATCTACTGTAAACAATCTAGTAAGATCCTTATCTACTGTAAACAATCTAGTAAGATCCTTATCTACTGTAAACAATCTAGTAAGATCCTTATCTACTGTAAACAATCTAGTAAGATCCTTATCTACTGTAAACAATCTAGTAAGATCCTTATCTACTGTAAACAATCTAGTAAGATCCTTATCTACTGTAAACAATCTAGTAAGATCCTTATCTACTGTAAACAATCTAGTAAGATCCTTATCTACTGTAAACAATCTAGTAAGATCCTTATCTACTGTAAACAATCTAGTAAGATCCTTATCTACTGTAAACAATCTAGTAAGATCCTTATCTGCTGTAAACAATCTAGTAAGATCCTTATCTACTGTAAACAATCTAGTAAGATCCTTATCTACTGTAAACAATCTAGTAAGATCCTTATCTACTGTAAACAATCTAGTAAGATCCTTATCTACTGTAAACAATCTAGTAAGATCCTTATCTACTGTAAACAATCTAGTAAGATCCTTATCTACTGTAAACAATCTAGTAAGATCCTTATCTGCTGTAAACAATCTAGTAAGATCCTTATCTACTGTAAACAATCTAGTAAGATCCTTATCTATGTAAACAATCTAGTAAGATCCTTATCTACTGTAAACAATCTAGTAAGATCCTTATCTACTGTAAACAATCTAGTAAGATCCTTATCTACTGTAAACAATCTAGTAAGATCCTTATCTACTGTAAACAATCTAGTAAGATCCTTATCTACTGTAAACAATCTAGTAAGATCCTTATCTACTGTAAACAATCTAGTAAGATCCTTATCTACTGTAAACAATCTAGTAAGATCCTTATCTACTGTAAACAATCTAGTAAGATCCTTATCTACTGTAAACAATCTAGTAAGATCCTTATCTACTGTAAACAATCTAGTAAGATCCTTATCTACTGTAAACAATCTAGTAAGATCCTTATCTACTGTAAACAATCTAGTAAGATCCTTATCTACTGTAAACAATCTAGTAAGATCCTTATCTACTGTAAACAATCTAGTAAGATCCTTATCTACTGTAAACAATCTAGTAAGATCCTTATCTACTGTAAACAATCTAGTAAGATCCTTATCTGCTGTAAACAATCTAGTAAGATCCTTATCTATTGTAAACAATCTAGTAAGATCCTTATCTGCTGTAAACAATCTAGTAAGATCCTTATCTACTGTAAACAATCTAGTAAGATCCTTATCTACTGTAAACAATCTAGTAAGATCCTTATCTACTGTAAACAATCTAGTAAGATCCTTATCTACTGTAAACAATCTAGTAAGATTCTTATCTACTGTAAACAATCTAGTAAGATCCTTATCTACTGTAAACAATCTTGTAAGATCCTTATCTGCTGTAAACAATCTAGTAAGATTCTTATCTACTGTAAACAATCTAGTAAGATCCTTATCTACTGTAAACAATCTAGTAAGATCCTTATCTACTGTAAACAATCTAGTAAGATCCTTATCTACTGTAAACAATCTAGTAAGATCCTTATCTACTGTAAACAATCTAGTAAGATTCTTATCTACTGTAAACAATCTAGTAAGATCCTTATCTACTGTAAACAATCTAGTAAGATCCTTATCTGCTGTAAACAATCTAGTAAGATTCTTATCTACTGTAAACAATCTAGTAAGATCCTTATCTACTGTAAACAATCTAGTAAGATCCTTATCTACTGTAAACAATCTAGTAAGATCCTTATCTACTGTAAACAATCTAGTAAGATCCTTATCTACTGTAAACAATCTAGTAAGATCCTTATCTACTGTAAACAATCTAGTAAGATCCTTATCTACTGTAAACAATCTAGTAAGATCCTTATCTACTGTAAACAATCTAGTAAGATTCTTATCTACTGTAAACAATCTAGTAAGATCCTTATCTACTGTAAACAATCTAGTAAGATCCTTATCTACTGTAAACAATCTAGTAAGATCCTTATCTACTGTAAACAATCTAGTAAGATCCTTATCTACTGTAAACAATCTAGTAAGATCCTTATCTACTGTAAACAATCTAGTAAGATCCTTATCTACTGTAAACAATCTTGTAAGATCCTTATCTACTGTAAACAATCTAGTAAGATCCTTATCTACTGTAAACAATCTAGTAAGATCCTTATCTACTGTAAACAATCTAGTAAGATCCTTATCTACTGTAAACAATCTAGTAAGATTCTTATCTACTGTAAACAATCTAGTAAGATCCTTATCTGCTGTAAACAATCTAGTAAGATCCTTATCTACTGTAAACAATCTAGTAAGATCCTTATCTACTGTAAACAATCTAGTAAGATCCTTATCTACTGTAAACAATCTAGTAAGATTCTTATCTACTGTAAACAATCTAGTAAGATCCTTATCTATTGTAAACAATCTTGTAAGATCCTTATCTGCTGTAAACAATCTAGTAAGATCCTTATCTACTGTAAACAATCTTGTAAGATCCTTATCTACTGTAAACAATCTTGTAAGATCCTTATCTACTGTAAACAATCTAGTAAGATCCTTATCTACTGTAAACAATCTAGTAAGATCCTTATCTACTGTAAACAATCTTGTAAGATCCTTATCTACTGTAAACAATCTAGTAAGATCCTTATCTACTGTAAACAATCTAGTAAGATCCTTATACTGTAAACAATCTAGTAAGATCCTTATCTACTGTAAACAATCTAGTAAGATCCTTATCTACTGTAAACAATCTAGTAAGATCCTTATCTACTGTAAACAATCTAGTAAGATCCTTATCTACTGTAAACAATCTAGTAAGATCCTTATCTATTGTAAACAATCTAGTAAGATCCTTATCTGCTGTAAACAATCTTATAAGATCCTTATCTACTGTAAACAATCTAGTAAGATTCTTATCTTACTGTAAACAATCTAGTAAGATCCTTATCTACTGTAAACAATCTAGTAAGATCCTTATCTACTGTAAACAATCTAGTAAGATCCTTATCTACTGTAAACAATCTAGTAAGATCCTTATCTACTGTAAACAATCTAGTAAGATCCTTATCTACTGTAAACAATCTAGTAAGATCCTTATCTACTGTAAACAATCTAGTAAGATCCTTATCTACTGTAAACAATCTAGTAAGATCCTTATCTACTGTAAACAATCTAGTAAGATCCTTATCTACTGTAAACAATCTAGTAAGATCGTTATCTGCTGTAAACAATCTTGTAAGATCCTTATCTGCTGTAAACAATCTAGTAAGATCCTTATCTACTGTAAACAATCTAGTAAGATCCTTATCTACTGTAAACAATCTAGTAAGATCCTTATCTACTGTAAACAATCTAGTAAGATTCTTATCTACTGTAAACAATCTAGTAAGATCCTTATCTACTGTAAACAATCTAGTAAGATCCTTATCTACTGTAAACAATCTAGTAAGATCCTTATCTACTGTAAACAATCTAGTAAGATCCTTATCTACTGTAAACAATCTAGTAAGATCCTTATCTACTGTAAACAATCTAGTAAGATCCTTATCTACTGTAAACAATCTAGTAAGATCCTTATCTACTGTAAACAATCTAGTAAGATCCTTATCTACTGTAAACAATCTAGTAAGATCCTTATCTACTGTAAACAATCTAGTAAGATCCTTATCTACTGTAAACAATCTAGTAAGATCCTTATCTACTGTAAACAATCTAGTAAGATCCTTATCTACTGTAAACAATCTAGTAAGATCCTTATCTACTGTAAACAATCTTATAAGATCCTTATCTACTGTAAACAATCTAGTAAGATCCTTATCTACTGTAAACAATCTAGTAAGATCCTTATCTACTGTAAACAATCTAGTAAGATCCTTATCTACTGTAAACAATCTAGTAAGATCCTTATCTACTGTAAACAATCTTGTAAGATCCTTATCTGCTGTAAACAATCTAGTAAGATCCTTATCTACTGTAAACAATCTAGTAAGATCGTTATCTTTGTAAACAATCTTGTAAGATCCTTATCTGCTGTAAACAATCTAGTAAGATCCTTATCTACTGTAAACAATCTAGTAAGATCCTTATCTGCTGTAAACAATCTAGTAAGATCCTTATCTACTGTAAACAATCTAGTAAGATTCTTATCTACTGTAAACAATCTGTAAGATCCTTATCTACTGTAAACAATCTAGTAAGATCCTTATCTACTGTAAACAATCTAGTAAGATTCTTATCTAATGTAAACAATCTAGTAAGATCGTTATCTACTGTAAACAATCTTGTAAGATCCTTATCTGCTGTAAACAATCTAGTAAGATTCTTATCTACTGTAAACAATCTTGTAAGATCCTTATCTGCTGTAAACAATCTAGTAAGATCCTTATCTACTGTAAACAATCTAGTAAGATCCTTATCTACTTGTAAACAATCTAGTAAGATCCTTATCTACTGTAAACAATCTAGTAAGATCCTTATCTACTGTAAACAATCTAGTAAGATCCTTATCTACTGTAAACAATCTAGTAAGATTCTTATCTACTGTAAACAATCTAGTAAGATCCTTATCTACTGTAAACAATCTAGTAAGATCCTTATCTATCTAAACAATGTAAACAATCTAGTAAGATCCTTATCTGCTGTAAACAATCTAGTAAGATCCTTATCTACTGTAAACAATCTAGTAAGATCCTTATCTACTGTAAACAATCTAAAGATCCTTATCTACTGTAAACAATCTAGTAAGAGATTCTTATCTACTGTAAACAATCTAGTAAGATCCTTATCTACTGTAAACAATCTAGTAAGATCCTTATCTGCTGTAAACAATCTAGTAAGATCCTTATCTACTGTAAACAATCTAGTAAGATCGTTATCTTTTGTAAACAATCTTGTAAGATCCTTATCTGCTGTAAACAATCTAGTAAGATTCTTATCTACTGTAAACAATCTAGTAAGATCCTTATCTACTGTAAACAATCTAGTAAGATCCTTATCTACTGTAAACAATCTAGTAAGATCCTTATCTACTGTAAACAATCTAGTAAGATCCTTATCTACTGTAAACAATCTAGTAAGATCCTTATCTACTGTAAACAATCTAGTAAGATCCTTATCTACTGTAAACAATCTAGTAAGATCCTTATCTACTGTAAACAATCTAGTAAGATCCTTATCTACTGTAAACAATCTAGTAAGATCCTTATCTACTGTAAACAATCTAGTAAGATCCTTATCTACTGTAAACAATCTAGTAAGATCCTTATCTGCTGTAAACAATCTTGTAAGATCCTTATCTGCTGTAAACAATCTAGTAAGATCCTTATCTACTGTAAACAATCTAGTAAGATCCTTATCTGCTGTAAACAATCTTATAAGATCCTTATCTACTGTAAACAATGTAGTAAGATTCTTATCTACTGTAAACAATCTAGTAAGATCCTTATCTACTGTAAACAATCTAGTAAGATCCTTATCTACTGTAAACAATCTAGTAAGATTCTTATCTACTGTAAACAATCTAGTAAGATCCTTATCTACTGTAAACAATGTAGTAAGATTCTTATCTACTGTAAACAATCTAGTAAGATCCTTATCTACTGTAAACAATCTAGTAAGATCCTTATCTACTGTAAACAATCTAGTAAGATCCTTATCTACTGTAAACAATCTAGTAAGATCCTTATCTACTGTAAACAATCTAGTAAGATCCTTATCTACTGTAAACAATCTAGTAAGATCCTTATCTGCTGTAAACAATCTTATAAGATCCTTATCTACTGTAAACAATCTAGTAAGATTCTTATCTACTGTAAACAATCTAGTAAGATCCTTATCTACTGTAAACAATCTAGTAAGATCCTTATCTGCTGTAAACAATCTAGTAAGATCCTTATCTACTGTAAACAATCTAGTAAGATCCTTATCTACTGTAAACAATCTAGTTAGATTCTTATCTACTGTAAACAATCTAGTAAGATCCTTATCTACTGTAAACAATCTAGTAAGATCCTTATCTACTGTAAACAATCTAGTAAGATCCTTATCTACTGTAAACAATCTAGTAAGATCCTTATCTGCTGTAAACAATCTAGTAAGATCCTTATCTACTGTAAACAATCTAGTAAGATCGTTATCTACTGTAAACAATCTTGTAAGATCCTTATCTGCTAAACAATCTGCTAAGATAAGCAATCTAGTAAGATCCTTATCTACTGTAAACAATCTAGTAAGATCCTTATCTGCTGTAAACAATCTAGTAAGATCCTTATCTACTGTAAACAATCTAGTAAGATTCTTATCTACTGTAAACAATCTAGTAAGATCCTTATCTACTGTAAACAATCTAGTAAGATCCTTATCTACTGTAAACAATCTAGTAAGATCCTTATCTACTGTAAACAATCTAGTAAGATCCTTATCTACTGTAAACAATCTAGTAAGATCCTTATCTACTGTAAACAATCTAGTAAGATCCTTATCTACTGTAAACAATCTTGTAAGATCCTTATCTACTGTAAACAATCTTGTAAGATCCTTATCTGCTGTAAACAATCTAGTAAGATCCTTATCTACTGTAAACAATCTAGTAAGATCGTTATCTATTGTAAACAATCTTGTAAGATCCTTATCTGCTGTAAACAATCTAGTAAGATCCTTATCTACTGTAAACAATCTAGTAAGATCCTTATCTACTGTAAACAATCTAGTAAGATCCTTATCTACTGTAAACAATCTAGTAAGATCCTTATCTACTGTAAACAATCTAGTAAGATCCTTATCTACTGTAAACAATCTAGTAAGATCCTTATCTATGTAAACAATCTAGTAAGATCCTTATCTACTGTAAACAATCTAGTAAGATCCTTATCTGCTGTAAACAATCTAGTAAGATCCTTATCTACTGTAAACAATCTAGTAAGATTCTTATCTACTGTAAACAATCTAGTAAGATCCTTATCTACTGTAAACAATCTTGTAAGATCCTTATCTACTGTAAACAATCTAGTAAGATCCTTATCTACTGTAAACAATCTAGTAAGATCCTTATCTACTGTAAACAATCTAGTAAGATCCTTATCTACTGTAAACAATCTAGTAAGATCCTTATCTACTGTAAACAATCTAGTAAGATCCTTATCTACTGTAAACAATCTAGTAAGATCCTTATCTACTGTAAACAATCTAGTAAGATCCTTATCTACTGTAAACAATCTAGTAAGATCCTTATCTACTGTAAACAATCTAGTAAGATCGTTATCTATGTTGTAAACAATCTTGTAAGATCCTTATCTACTGTAAACAATCTAGTAAGATCCTTATCTACTGTAAACAATCTAGTAAGATCCTTATCTACTGTAAACAATCTAGTAAGATCCTTATCTACTGTAAACAATCTAGTAAGATCCTTATCTACTGTAAACAATCTAGTAAGATCCTTATCTACTGTAAACAATCTAGTAAGATCCTTATCTATTGTAAACAATCTAGTAAGATTCTTATCTGCTGTAAACAATCTAGTAAGATCCTTATCTACTGTAAACAATCTAGTAAGATCCTTATCTATGTAAACAATCTAGTAAGATCCTTATCTACTGTAAACAATCTAGTAAGATCCTTATCTACTGTAAACAATCTAGTAAGATCCTTATCTACTGTAAACAATCTAGTAAGATCCTTATCTACTGTAAACAATCTAGTAAGATCCTTATCTACTGTAAACAATCTAGTAAGATCCTTATCTACTGTAAACAATCTAGTAAGATCCTTATCTACTGTAAACAATCTAGTAAGATCCTTATCTACTGTAAACAATCTAGTAAGATCCTTATCTGCTGTAAACAATCTAGTAAGATCCTTATCTACTGTAAACAATCTAGTAAGATTCTTATCTACTGTAAACAATCTAGTAAGATCCTTATCTACTGTAAACAATCTAGTAAGATCCTTATCTACTGTAAACAATCTTGTAAGATCCTTATCTGCTGTAAACAATCTAGTAAGATCCTTATCTACTGTAAACAATCTAGTAAGATCGTTATCTTTTGTAAACAATCTTGTAAGATCCTTATCTGCTGTAAACAATTTAGTAAGATTCTTATCTATTGTAAACAATCTAGTAAGATCCTTATCTGCTGTAAACAATCTAGTAAGATTCTTATCTACTGTAAACAATGTAGTTAGATTCTTATCTACTGTAAACAATCTAGTAAGATCCTTATCTACTGTAAACAATCTAGTAAGATCCTTATCTACTGTAAACAATCTAGTAAGATTCTTATCTAATGTAAACAATCTAGTAAGATCGTTATCTATTGTAAACAATCTTGTAAGATCCTTATCTGCTGTAAACAATCTAGTAAGATTCTTATCTACTGTAAACAATCTTGTAAGATCCTTATCTGCTGTAAACAATCTAGTAAGATCCTTATCTACTGTAAACAATCTAGTAAGATCCTTATCTACTGTAAACAATCTAGTAAGATCCTTATCTACTGTAAACAATCTAGTAAGATCCTTATCTACTGTAAACAATCTAGTAAGATCCTTATCTATTGTAAACAATCTAGTAAGATCCTTATCTGCTGTAAACAATCTAGTAAGATCCTTATCTACTGTAAACAATCTAGTAAGATCCTTATCTACTGTAAACAATCTAGTAAGATCCTTATCTGCTGTAAACAATCTTGTAAGATCCTTATCTACTGTAAACAATCTTGTAAGATCCTTATCTACTGTAAACAATCTAGTAAGATCCTTATCTACTGTAAACAATCTAGTAAGATCCTTATCTACTGTAAACAATCTAGTAAGATCCTTATCTACTGTAAACAATCTAGTAAGATCCTTATCTACTGTAAACAATCTAGTAAGATCCTTATCTACTGTAAACAATCTAGTAAGATCCTTATCTACTGTAAACAATCTAATCTACTGTAAACAATCTAAGATCCTTATCTACTGTAAACAATCTTGTAAGATCCTTATCTGCTGTAAACAATCTAGTAAGATTCTTATCTACTGTAAACAATCTAGTAAGATCCTTATCTACTGTAAACAATCTTGTAAGATCCTTATCTGCTGTAAACAATCTAGTAAGATCCTTATCTACTGTAAACAATGAAGTAAGATCCTTATCTACTGTAAACAATATAGTAAGATCGATATCTTTTGTAGCAATTTAGTAAGATTCTTATCTATTGTAAACAATCTAGTAAGATCCTTATCTGCTGTAAACAATCTAGTAAGATTCTTATCTACTGTAAACAATGTAGTTAGATTCTTTTCTACTATAAAGAATCGTGTAAGATCCTTATCTACTGTAAACAATACAGTTTGATTCTTATCTAATGTAAAAATCTAGTGAGATCGTTATCCATTGCAGACATCTTGTAAGATCCTTATCTGCTGTAAACAATCTCGTAAGATTCTTATCTACTGTAAAGAATCTTGTAAGATCCTTATCTACTGTAAACAATCTTGTAAGATCCTTATCTGCTGTAAACAATCTAGTAAGATCCTTATCTACTGTAAACAATATAGTAAGATCGTTATCTATTGTAAAAATCTTGTAAGATCCTTATCTGCTGTAAACAATCTAGTAAGATTCTTATCTACTGTAAACAATCTAGTAAGATTCTTATCTACTGTAAACAATCGTGTAAGATCCTTATCTACTGTAAACAATGTAGAGATTCTTTATCTACTGTAAACAATCTAATAAGATCTTATCTACTGTAAACAATCTAGTAAGATCCTTATCTATTGTAAACAATCTAGTAAGATCCTTATCTGCTGTAAACAATGTTATAAGATCCTTATCTACTGTAAACAATGTAGAAGATTCTTATTTACTGTAAACAATCTAGTAAGATCCTTATCTACTGTAAACAATCTTGTAAGATCCTTATCTACTGTAAACAATCTTGTAAGATCCTTATCTACTGTAAACAATCTAGTAAGATCCTTATCTAATGTAAACAATCTAGTAAGATCCTTATCTAATGTAAACAATCTAGTAAGATCCTTATCTAATGTAAACAATCTAGTAAGATCCTTATCTACTGTAAACAATCTTGTAGTAAGATCCTTATCTACTGTAAACAATCTAGTAAGATCCTTATCTACTGTAAACAATCTAGTAAGATCGTTATCTGTTGTAAACAATCTAGTAAGATCCTTATCTGCTGTAAACAATCTAGTAAGATCCAATCTACAATCTAGTAAGATCCTTATCTGCTGTAAACAATCTTATAAGATCCTTATCTACTGTAAACAATGTAGTTAGATTCTTATTTACTGTAAACAATCTAGTAAGATCCTTATCTATTGTAAACAATCTAGTAAGATCCTTATCTACTGTAAACAATCTAGTAAGATCCTTATCTACTGTAAACAATCAATCCTATCTACTGATCTAGTAAGATCCTTATCTACTGTAAACAATCTAGTAAGATCCTTATCTACTGTAAACAATCTAGTAAGATCCTTATCTACTGTAAACAATCTAGTAAGATCCTTATCTAATGTAAACAATCTAGAAAGATCCTTATCTAATGTAAACAATCTAGTAAGATCCTTATCTACTGTAAACAATCTAGTAAGATCCTTATCTACTGTAAACAATCTTGTAAGATCCTTATCTACTGTAAACAATCTAGTAAGATCCTTATCTGCTGTAAACAATCTTATAAGATCCTTATCTACTGTAAACAATCTAGTAAGATTCTTATCTACTGTAAACAATCTAGTAAGATCCTTATCTACTGTAAACAATCTAGTAAGATTCTTATCTACTGTAAACAATCTAGTAAGATCCTTATCTACTGTAAACAATCTTGTAAGATCCTTATCTGCTGTAAACAATCTAGTAAGATCCTTATCTACTGTAAACAATATAGTAAGATCGTTATCTTTTGTAGCAATCTTGTAAGATCGTTATCTGCTATAAGCAATTTAGTAAGATTCTTATCTATTGTAAACAATCTAGTAAGATCGTTATCTGCTGTAAACAATCTAGTAAGATTCTTATCTACTGTAAACAATGTAGTAAGATTCTTATCTACTTTAAACAATCGTGTAAGATCCTTATCTACTGTAAACAATCTAGTAAGATCCTTATCTACTGTAAACAATACAGTTTGATTCTTATCTAATGTAAAAATCTCTAGTAAGATCGTTATCCCTGTAGAAATCTTGTAAGATCCTTATCTGCTGTAAACAATCTAGTAAGATTCTTATCTACTGTAAAGAATCTTGTAAGATCCTTATCTGCTGTAAACAATCTAGTAAGATCCTTATCTACTGTAAACAATCTAGTAAGATCGTTATCTATTGTAAACAATCTTGTAAGATCCTTATCTGCTGTAAACAAT
Source organism: Tachypleus tridentatus (assembly GCF_004210375.1). Classification (NCBI taxonomy): domain Eukaryota; kingdom Metazoa; phylum Arthropoda; class Merostomata; order Xiphosura; family Limulidae; genus Tachypleus; species Tachypleus tridentatus. The sequence goes on along the minus strand of NW_027467777.1, from coordinate 29,126,595 downwards.
CTAGTAAGATTCTTATCTACTGTAAACAATCTAGTAAGATCCTTATCTACTGTAAACAATCTTATAAGATCCTTATCTACTGTAAACAATGTAGAGAGATTCTTATCTACTGTACTGTAAACAATCTAGTAAGATCCTTATCTACTGTAAACAATCTAGTAAGATCCTTATCTACTGTAAACAATCTAGTAAGATCCTTATCTACTGTAAACAATCTAGTAAGATCCTTATCTACTGTAAACAATCTAGTAAGATCCTTATCTACTGTAAACAATGTAGTAAGATTCTTATCTACTGTAAACAATCTTGTAAGATCCTTATCTGCTGTAAACAATCTAGTAAGATCCTTATCTGCTGTAAACAATCAGTAAGATCCTTATCTACTGTAAACAATCTAGTAAGATCGTTATCTTTTGTAAACAATCTTGTAAGATCGTTATCTGCTGTAAACAATTTAGATAAATCTACTGTAAACAATGTAGTAAGATTCTTATCTACTGTAAACAATCGTGTAAGATCTTATCTATATCTAGTAAGATCCTTATCTACTGTAAACAATCTATTCTTATCTAATGTAAGATCCTTATCTTATCTGTAAACAATCTAGTAAGATCCTTATCTACTGTAAACAATCTAGTAAGATTCTTATCTACTGTAAACAATCTAGTAAGATCCTTATCTACTGTAAACAATCTAGTAAGATCCTTATCTGCTGTAAACAATCTAGTAAGATCCTTATCTACTGTAAACAATCTAGTAAGATCGTTATCTTTTGTAAACAATCTAGTAAGATCGTTATCTGCTGTAAACAATCTAGTAAGATTCTTATCTACTGTAAACAATCTAGTAAGATTCTTATCTACTGTAAACAATCGTGTAAGATCCTTATCTACTGTAAACAATCTAGTAAGATCCTTATCTACTGTAAACAATACAGTAAGATTCTTATCTACTGTAAACAATCTAGTAAGATCGTTATCTATTGTAAAAATCTTGTAAGATCCTTATCTGCTGTAAACAATCTAGTAAGATTCTTATCTACTGTAAACAATCTTGTAAGATCCTTATCTGCTGTAAACAATCAGTAAGATCCTTATCTACTGTAAACAATCTAGTAAGATCGTTATCTATTGTAAACAATCTAGTAAGATCCTTATCTACTGTAAACAATCTATCCTTATCTACTGTAAACAATCTAGTAAGATCCTTATCTACTGTAAACAATCTAGTAAGATCCTTATCTATTGTAAACAATCTAGTAAGATCCTTATCTGCTGTAAACAATCTTATAAGATCCTTATCTACTGTAAACAATGTAGAAGATTCTTATCTACTGTAAACAATCTAGTAAGATCCTTATCTGCTGTAAACAATCTTGTAAGATCCTTATCTACTGTAAACAATCTTGTAAGATCCTTATCTACTGTAAACAATCTAGTAAGATCCTTATCTAATGTAAACAATCTAGTAAGATCCTTATCTAATGTAAACAATCTAGAAAGATCCTTATCTAATGTAAACAATCTAGTAAGATCCTTATCTACTGTAAACAATCTTGTAAGATCCTTATCTACTGTAAACAATCTAGTAAGATCCTTATCTACTGTAAACAATCTAGTAAGATCCTTATCTGTTGTAAACAATCTTGTAAGATCCTTATCTGCTGTAAACAATCTAGTAAGATCCTTATCTATTGTAAACAATCTAGTAAGATCCTTATCTGCTGTAAACAATCTTATAAGATCCTTATCTACTGTAAACAATCTAGTAAGATTCTTATCTACTGTAAACAATCTAGTAAGATCCTTATCTACTGTAAACAATCTAGTAAGATCCTTATCTATTGTAGTAACAATCTAGTAAGATCCTTATCTACTGTAAACAATCTAGTAAGATCCTTATCTGCTGTAAACAATCTAGTAAGATCCTTATCTACTGTAAACAATCTAGTAAGATCCTTATCTATGTAAACAATCTAGTAAGATCCTTATCTACTGTAAACAATCTAGTAAGATCCTTATCTACTGTAAACAATCTAGTAAGATCCTTATCTACTGTAAACAATCTAGTAAGATCCTTATCTACTGTAAACAATCTAGTAAGATCCTTATCTACTGTAAACAATCTAGTAAGATCCTTATCTACTGTAAACAATCTAGTAAGATCCTTATCTGCTGTAAACAATCTTAGTAAGATCCTTATCTACTGTAAACAATCTAGTAAGATTCTTATCTACTGTAAACAATCTAGTAAGATCCTTATCTATTGTAAACAATCTAGTAAGATTCTTATCTACTGTAAACAATCTAGTAAGATCCTTATCTACTGTAAACAATCTTGTAAGATCCTTATCTGCTGTAAACAATCTAGTAAGATCCTTATCTACTGTAAACAATCTAGTAAGATCGTTATCTTTTGTAAACAATCTTGTAAGATCGTTATCTGCTGTAAACAATCTAGTAAGATTCTTATCTATTGTAAACAATCTAGTAAGATCCTTATCTGCTGTAAACAATCTAGTAAGATTCTTATCTACTGTAAACAATGTAGTAAGATTCTTATCTACTGTAAACAATCGTGTAAGATCCTTATCTACTGTAAACAATCTAGTAAGATCCTTATCTACTGTAAACAATACAGTAAGATTCTTATCTAATGTAAAAAATCTAGTAAGATCGTTATCCCTGTAAAAATCTTGTAAGATCCTTATCTATGTAAACAATCTAGTAAGATTCTTATCTACTGTAAACAATCTAGTAAGATCCTTATCTGCTGTAAACAATCTAGTAAGATCCTTATCTACTGTAAACAATCTAGTAAGATCGTTATCTATTGTAAACAATCTTGTAAGATCCTTATCTGCTGTAAACAATCTAGTAAGATTCTTATCTACTGTAAACAATCTTATAAGATCCTTATCTACTGTAAACAATGTAGTAAGATTCTTATCTACTGTAAACAATCTAGTAAGATCCTTATCTATTGTAAACAATCTAGTAAGATCCTTATCTGCTGTAAACAATCTAGTAAGATTCTTATCTACTGTAAACAATCTAGTAAGATCCTTATCTACTGTAAACAATCTTATAAGATCCTTATCTACTGTAAACAATCTAGTAGAGATCTTATCTACTGTAAACAATCTAGTAAGATCCTTATCTACTGTAAACAATCTAGTAAGATCCTTATCTGCTGTAAACAATCTAGTAAGATCCTTATCTACTGTAAACAATCTAGTAAGATCGTTATCTTTTGTAAGATCAATAAACAATTAGTAAGATCCTTATCTGCTGTAAACAATCTAGTAAGATCCTTATCTATTGTAAACAATCTAGTAAGATCCTTATCTGCTGTAAACAATCTAGTAAGATTCTTATCTACTGTAAACAATGTAGTTAGATTCTTATCTACTGTAAACAATCTAGTAAGATCCTTATCTACTGTAAACAATCTAGTAAGATCCTTATCTGCTGTAAACAATCTAGTAAGATCCTTATCTACTGTAAACAATCTAGTAAGATCGTTATCTTTTGTAAACAATCTTGTAAGATCCTTATCTGCTGTAAACAATCTAGTAAGATTCTTATCTACTGTAAACAATCTAGTAAGATTCTTATCTACTGTAAACAATCTGTAAGATCCTTATCTACTGTAAACAATCTAGTAAGATCCTTATCTACTGTAAACAATCTTAGTAAGATCCTTATCTACTGTAAACAATCTAGTAAGATCCTTATCTATTGTAAACAATCTTGTAAGATCCTTATCTGCTGTAAACAATCTAGTAAGATTCTTATCTACTGTAAACAATCTAGTAAGATCCTTATCTGCTGTAAACAATCTAGTAAGATCCTTATCTACTGTAAACAATGTAGTAAGATTCTTATCTACTGTAAACAATCTGTAAGATCCTTATCTACTGTAAACAATCTAGTAAGATTCTTATCTACTGTAAACAATCTAGTAAGATCCTTATCTACTGTAAACAATCTAGTAAGATCCTTATCTACTGTAAACAATCTAGTAAGATCCTTATCTGCTGTAAACAATCTTATAAGATCCTTATCTACTGTAAACAATCTAGTAAGATTCTTATCTACTGTAAACAATCTAGTAAGATCCTTATCTGCTGTAAACAATCTTGTAAGATCCTTATCTACTGTAAACAATCTTGTAAGATCCTTATCTACTGTAAACAATCTAGTAAGATCCTTATCTAATGTAAACAATCTAGTAAGATCCTTATCTACTGTAAACAATCTAGTAAGATCCTTATCTACTGTAAACAATCTTGTAAGATCCTTATCTACTGTAAACAATCTAGTAAGATCCTTATCTACTGTAAACAATCTAGTAAGATCCTTATCTACTGTAAACAATCTAGTAAGATCGTTATCTGTTGTAAACAATCTTGTAAGATCTTTATCTGCTGTAAACAATCTAGTAAGATCCTTATCTATTGTAAACAATCTAGTAAGATCCTTATCTGCTGTAAACAATCTTATAAGATCCTTATCTACTGTAAACAATGTAGTAAGATTCTTATCTACTGTAAACAATCTAGTAAGATCCTTATCTATTGTAAACAATCTAGTAAGATCCTTATCTATTGTAAACAATCTAGTAAGATTCTTATCTACTGTAAACAATCTAGTAAGATCCTTATCTATGTAAACAATCTAGTAAGATTCTTATCTACTGTAAACAATCTAGTAAGATCCTTATCTACTGTAAACAATCTAGTAAGATCCTTATCTACTGTAAACAATCTAGTAAGATCCTTATCTACTGTAAACAATCTAGTAATATCCTTATCTACTGTAAACAATCTTGTAAGATCCTTATCTATTGTAAACAACCTAGTAAGATCCTTGTCTGCTGTAAACAATCTTATAAGATCCTTATCTACTGTAAACAATGTAGTTAGATTCTTATTTACTGTAAACAATCTAGTAAGATCCTTATCTATTGTAAACAATCTAGTTAGATTCTTATCTGCTGTAAACAATCTAGTAAGATCCTTATCTACTGTAAACAATCTAGTAAGATCCTTATCTACTGTAAACAATGTAGTTAGATTCTTATTTACTGTAAACAATCTAGTAAGATCCTTATCTACTGTAAACAATCTAGTAAGATCCTTATCTACTGTAAACAATCTTGTAAGATCCTTATCTGCTGTAAACAATCAAGTAAGATCCTTATCTACTGTAAACAATATAGTAAGATCGTTATCTTTTGTAGCAATCTTGTAAGATCGTTATCTGCTATAAGCAATTTAGTAAGATTCTTATCTATTGTAAACAATCTAGTAAGATCCTTATCTGCTGTAAACAATCTAGTAAGATTCTTATCTACTGTAAACAATGTAGTTAGATTCTTATCTAATTTAAAGAATCGTGTAAGATCCTTATCTACTGTAAACAATCTAGTAAGATTCTTATCTACTGTAAACAATGTAGTTAGATTCTTTTCTACTATAAAGAATCGTGTAAGATCCTTATCTACTGTAAACAATCTAGTAAGATCCTTATCTACTGTAAACAATCAGTAAGATTCTTATCTACTGTAAACAATCTTGTAAGATCCTTATCTACTGTAAACAATCTTGTAAGATCCTTATCTGCTGTAAACAATCAAGTAAGATCCTTATCTACTGTAAACAATATAATAAGATCGTTATCTATTGTAGCAAACTTGTAAGATCCTTATCTGCTGTAAACAATCTAGTAAGATTCTTATCTACTGTAAACAATGTAGTAAGATTCTTATCTACTTTAAAGAATCGTGTAAGATCCTTATCTACTGTAAACAATGTAGAGAGTTCTTATTTACTGTAAACAATCTAGTAAGATCTTATCTACTGTAAACAATCTAGTAAGATCCATATCTATTGTAAACTATTGTAAACAATCTAGTAAGATCCTTATCTGCTGTAAACAATCTAGTAAGATCCTTATCTACTGTAAACAATCCTTATCTACTGTAAACAATCTAGTAAGATCCTTATCTACTGTAAACAATCTAGTAAGATCCTTATCTATCTACTGTAAACAATCTTGTAAGATCCTTATCTACTGTAAACAATCTAGTAAGATCCTTATCTACTGTAAACAATCTAGTAAGATCCTTATCTAATGTAAACAATCTAGTAAGATCCTTATCTAATGTAAACAATCTAGTAAGATCCTTATCTACTGTAAACAATCTAGTAAGATCCTTATCTACTGTAAACAATCTTGTAAGATCCTTATCTACTGTAAACAATCTAGAAGATCCTTATCTACTGTAAACAATCTAGTAAGATCCTTATCTACTGTAAACAATCTAGTAAGATCGTTATATGTTGTAAACAATCTTGTAAGATCTTTATCTGCTGTATACAATCTAGTAAGATCCATATCTATTGTAAACAACCTAGTAAGATCCTTGTCTGCTGTAAACAATCTTATAAGATCCTTATCTACTGTAAACAATGTAGTTAGATTCTTATTTACTGTAAACAATCTAGTAAGATCCTTATATATTGTAAACAATCCAGTAAGATCCTTATATATTGTAAACAATCCAGTAAGATCCTTATATATTGTAAACAATGTAGTTAGATTCCTATCTGCTGTAAACAATCTATTAAGATCTTATCTATGTAAACAATGTAGTTAGATTCTTATCTACTGTAAACAATCTAGTAAGATCCTTATCTACTGTAAACAATCTAGTAAGATCCTTATCTACTGTAAACAATCGAGTAAGATCCTTATCTACTGTAAACAATCGAGTAAGATCCTTATCTACTGTAAACAATCGAGTAAGATCCTTATCTACTGTAAAACAATCTAGTAATATCCTTATCTACTGTAAACAATCTTGTAAGATCCTTATCTATTGTAAACAACCTAGTAAGATCCTTGTCTGCTGTAAACAATCTTATAAGATCCTTATCTACTGTAAACAATGTAGTTAGATTCTTATTTACTGTAAACAATCTAGTAAGATCATTATATATTGTAAACAATGTAGTTAGATTCTTATCTGCTGTAAACAATCTAGTAAGATCCTTATCTACTGTAAACAATCTTGTAAGATCCTTATCTGCTGTAAACAATCAAGTAAGATCCTTATCTACTGTAAACAATATAGTAAGATCGTTATCTTTTGTAGCAATCTTGTAAGATCGTTATCTGCTATAAGCAATTTAGTAAGATTCTTATCTATTGTAAACAATCTAGTAAGATCGTTATCTGCTGTAAACAATCTAGTAAGATTCTTATCTACTGTAAACAATGTAGTGAGATTCTTATCTAATTTAAAGAATCGTGTAAGATCCTTATCTACTGTAAACAATCTAGTAAGATCCTTATCTACTGTAAACAATACAGTTTGATTCTTATCTAATGTAAAAAATCTAGTGAGATCGTTATCCCCTGTAGAAATCTTGTGAGATCCTTATCTGATGTAAACAATCTCGTAAGATTCTTATCTACTGTAAAGAATCTTGTAAGATCCTTATCTGCTGTAAACAATCAAGTAAGATCCTTATCTACTGTAAACAATATAATAAGATCGTTATCTATTGTAGCAATCTTGTAAGATCCTTATCTGCTGTAAACAATCTAGTAAGGTTCTTATCTACTGTAAACAATCTAGTAAGATCCTTATCTACTGTAAACAATCTTATAAGATCCTTATCTACTGTAAACAATGTAGAGAGTTCTTATTTACTGTAAACAATCTACTAAGATCCATATCTATTGTAAACAATCTAGTAAGACCCTTATCTGCTGTAAACAATCTACTAAGGTTCTTATCGACTGTAAACAATCTAGTGAGATCCTTATCTACTGTAAACAATCTTATAAGATCCTTATCTACTGTAAACAATGTAGAGAGTTCTTATTTACTGTAAACAATCTTGTAAGATCCTTATCTGCTATAAACAATCTAGTGAGATCCTTATCTGCTGTAAACAATCAGGTAAGATCCTTATCTACTAAGATCCTTATCTAAAACAATATAGTAAGATCGTTATCTTTTGTTGCAATCTTGTAAGATCGTTATCTGCTATAAGCAATTTAGTAAAATTCTTATATATTGTAAACAATCTAGTAAGATCCTTATCTGCTGTAAACAATCTAGTAAGATTCTTATCTACTGTAAACAATGTAGTTAAATTCTTTTCTACTATAAAGAATCGTGTAAGATCCTTATCTACTGTAAAGAATTTTGTAAGATCCTTATCTGCTGTAAACAATCAAGTAAGATCCTTATCTGCTGTAAACAATATAGTAAGATCGTTATCTTTTGTAGCAATCTTGTAAGATCGTTATCTGCTATAAGCAATTTAGTAAGATTCTTATCTACTGTAAACAATGTAGTTAGATTCTTTTCTACTATAAAGAATCGTGTAAGATCCTTATCTACTGTAAACAATCTAGTAAGATCCTTATCTACTGTAAACAATACAGTTTGATTCTTATCTAATGTAAAAATCTAGTGAGATCGTTATCCATTGTAGAAATCTTGTAAGATCCTTATCTGCTGTAAACAATCTCGTAAGATTCTTATCTACTGTAAAGAATCTTGTAAGATCCTTATCTGCTGTAAACAATCAAGATCCTTATCAACTGTAAACAATATAATAAGATCGTTATCTATTGTAGAAATCTTGTAAGATCCTTATCTGCTGTAAACAATCTATTAAGGTTCTTATCTACTGTAAACAATGTAGTTAGATTCTTATCTAATTTAAAGAATCGTGTAAGATCCTTATCTACTGTAAACAATGTAGAGAGTTCTTATTTACTGTAAACAATCTAGAGAGTTCTTATTTACTGTAAACAATCTACTAAGATCCATATCTATTGTAAACAATCTAGTAAGATCCTTATCTATTGTAAACAATCTAGTAAGACCCTTATCTGCTGTAAACAATGTTATAAGATCCTTATCTACTGTAAACAATGTAGAGAGATTCTTATTTACTGTAAACAATCTAGTAAGATCCTTATCTGCTATAAACAATCTTGTAAGATCCTTATCTACTGTAAACAATCTTGTAAGATCCTTATCTACTGTAAACAATCTAGTAAGATCCTTATCTAATGTAAACAATCTAGTAAGATCCTTATCTACTGTAAACAATCTAGTAAGATCCTTATCTACTGTAAACAATCTAGTAAGATCCTTATCTACTGTAAACAATCTAGTAAGATCCTTATCTACTGTAAACAATCTAGTAAGATCCTTATCTACTGTAAACAATCTAGTAAGATCGTTATATGTTGTAAACAATCTTGTAAGATCTTTATCTGCTGTATACAATCTAGTAAGATCCTTATCTATTGTAAACAACCTAGTAAGATCCTTGTCTGCTGTAAACAATCTTATAAGATCCTTATCTACTGTAAACAATGTAGTTAGATTCTTATTTACTGTAAACAATCTAGTAAGATCCTTATATATTGTAAACAATCTAGTAAGATCCTTATATATTGTAAACAATGTAGTTAGATTCTTATCTACTGTAAACAATCTATTAAGATCCTTATCTATGTAAACAATGTAGTTAGATTCTTATTTACTGTAAAACAATCTAGTAAGATCCTTATCTACTGTAAACAATCGAGTAAGATCCTTATCTACTGTAAACAATCGAGTAAGATCCTTATCTACTGTAAACAATCTAGTAAGATCCTTATCTACTGTAAACAATCTAGTAAGATCCTTATCTACTGTAAACAATCTTGTAAGATCCTTATCTGCTGTAAACAATCTAGTAAGATCCTTATCTATTGTAAACAATCTAGTAAGATCCTTATCTGCTGTAAACAATCTAGTAAGATTCTTATCTACTGTAAACAATGTAGTTAGATTCTTATCTAATGTAAACAATCTAGTAAGATCCTTATCTACTGTAAACAATCTAGTAAGATTCTTATCTACTGTAAACAATCTAGTAAGATTCTTATCTACTGTAAACAATCTAGTAAGATCCTTATCTACTGTAAACAATCTAGTAAGATCCTTATCTACTGTAAACAATCTAGTAAGATTCTTATCTACTGTAAACAATCTTGTAAGATCCTTATCTACTGTAAACAATCTTGTAAGATCCTTATCTGCTGTAAACAATCAAGTAAGATCCTTATCTACTGTAAACAATATAGTAAGATCGTTATCTATTGTAAACAATCTTGTAAGATCCTTATCTGCTGTAAACAATCTAGTAAGATTCTTATCTACTGTAAACAATGTAGTAAGATTCTTATCTATTTAAAGAATCGTGTAAGATCCTTATCTACTGTAAACAATCTAGTAAGATTCTTATCTACTGTAAACAATCTAGTAAGATTCTTATCTACTGTAAACAATCTAGTAAGATCCTTATCTACTGTAAACAATCTAGTAAGATCCTTATCTGCTGTAAACAATGTTAGTAAGATCCTTATCTACTGTAAACAATCTAGTAAGATCCTTATCTACTGTAAACAATCTAGTAAGATCCTTATCTGCTGTAAACAATCTTGTAAGATCCTTATCTACTGTAAACAATCTTGTAAGATCCTTATCTACTGTAAACAATCTAGTAAGATCCTTATCTAATGTAAACAATCTAGTAAGATCCTTATCTAATGTAAACAATCTAGTAAGATCCTTATCTAATGTAAACAATCTAGTAAGATCCTTATCTACTGTAAACAATCTAGTAAGATCCTTATCTACTGTAAACAATCTAGTAAGATCCTTATCTACTGTAAACAATCTAGTAAGATCCTTATCTACTGTAAACAATCTAGTAAGATCGTTATCTGTTGTAAACAATCTTCTAAGATCTTTATCTGCTGTAAACAATCTAGTAAGATCCTTATCTATTGTAAACAATCTAGTAAGATCCTTATCTGCTGTAAACAATCTTATAAGATCCTTATCTACTGTAAACAATGTAGTAGATTCTTATTTACTGTAAACAATCTAGTAAGATCCTTATCTATTGTAAACAATCTAGTAAGATCCTTATCTACTGTAAACAATCTAGTAAGATCCTTATCTACTGTAAACAATCTAGTAAGATCCTTATCTACTGTAAACAATCTAGTAAGATCCTTATCTATGTAAACAATGTAGTAAGATTCTTATCTACTGTAAACAATCTAGTAAGATCCTTATCTACTGTAAACAATCTAGTAAGATCCTTATCTACTGTAAACAATCTAGTAAGATCCTTATCTACTGTAAACAATCTAGTAAGATCCTTATCTACTGTAAACAATCTAGTAAGATCCTTATCTACTGTAAACAATCTAGTAAGATCCTTATCTACTGTAAACAATCTTGTAAGATCCTTATCTACTGTAAACAATCTTATAAGATTCTTATCTATCTGTAAAACAATCTAGTAAGATCCTTATCTACTGTAAACAATCTTGTAAGATCCTTATCTACTGTAAACAATCTAGTAAGATTCTTATCTACTGTAAACAATCTTGTAAGATCCTTATCTGCTGTAAACAATCTAGTAAGATCCTTATCTACTGTAAACAATATAGTAAGATCGTTATCTATTGTAAACAATCTAGTAAGATCCTTATCTGCTGTAAACAATCTAGTAAGGTTCTTATCGACTGTAAACAATCTAGTAAGATCCTTATCTACTGTAAACAATCTTATAAGATCCTTATCTACTGTAAACAATGTAGAGAGTTCTTATTTACTGTAAACAATCTAGTAAGATCCTTATCTACTGTAAACAATCTAGTAAGATCCTTATCTACTGTAAACAATCGAGTAAGATCCTTATCTACTGTAAAACAATCTAGTAATATCCTTATCTACTGTAAACAATCTAGTGAGATCCTTATCTACTGTAAACAATGTAGAGAGTTCTTATTTACTGTAAACAATCTTGTAAGATCCTTATCTGCTATAAACAATCTAGTGAGATCCTTATCTGCTGTAAACAATCAGGTAAGATCCTTATCTACTGTAAACAATATAGTAAGATCGTTATCTTTTGTTGCAATCTTGTAAGATCGTTATCTGCTATAAGCAATTTAGTAAAATTCTTATATATTGTAAACAATCTAGTAAGATCCTTATCTGCTGTAAACAATCTAGTAAGATTCTTATCTACTGTAAACAATGTAGTTAAATTCTTTTCTACTATAAAGAATCGTGTAAGATCCTTATCTACTGTAAAGAATTTTGTAAGATCCTTATCTGCTGTAAACAATCAAGTAAGATCCTTATCTGCTGTAAACAATATAGTAAGATCGTTATCTTTTGTAGCAATCTTGTAAGATCGTTATCTGCTGTAAGCAATTTAGTAAGATTCTTATCTACTGTAAACAATCTAGTAAGATCCTTATCTACTGTAAACAATACAGTTTGATTCTTATCTAATGTAAAAAATCTAGTGAGATCGTTATCCATTGTAGAAATCTTGTAAGATCCTTATCTGCTCTAAACAATCTCGTAAGATTCTTATCTACTGTAAAGAATCTTGTAAGATCCTTATCTGCTGTAAACAATCAAGATCCTTATCAACTGTAAACAATATAATAAGATCGTTTTCTATTGTAGAAATCTTGTAAGATCCTTATCTGCTGTAAACAATCTATTAAGGTTCTTATCTACTGTAAACAATGTAGTTAGATTCTTATATAATTTAAAGAATCGTGTAAGATCCTTATCTACTGTAAACAATGTAGAGAGTTCTTATTTACTGTAAACAATCTAGAGAGTTCTTATTTACTGTAAACAATCTACTAAGATCCATATCTATTGTAAACAATCTAATAAGATCCATATCTATTGTAAACAATCTAGTAAGACCCTTATCTGCTGTAAACAATGTTATAAGATCCTTATCTACTGTAAACAATGTAGAGAGATTCTTATTTACTGTAAACAATCTAGTAAGATCCTTATCTGCTATAAACAATCTTGTAAGATCCTTATCTACTGTAAACAATCTTGTAAGATCCTTATCTACTGTAAACAATCTAGTAAGATCCTTATCTAATGTAAACAATCTAGAAAGATCCTTATCTAATGTAAACAATCTAGTAAGATCCTTATCTACTATAAACAATCTTGTATGATCCTCATCTACTCTAAACAATCTAGTAAGTTCCTTATCTACTGTAAACAATCTAGTAAGATCCTTATCTACTGTAAACAATCTAGTAAGATCGTTATATGTTGTAAACAATCTTGTAAGATCTTTATCTGCTGTATACAATCTAGTAAGATCCATATCTATTGTAAACAACCTAGTAAGATCCTTGTCTGCTGTAAACAATCTTATAAGATCCTTATCTACTGTAAACAATGTAGTTAGATTCTTATTTACTGTAAACAATCTAGTAAGATCCTTATATATTGTAAACAATCTAGTAAGATCCTTATATATTGTAAACAATGTAGTTAGATTCTTATCTACTGTAAACACTCTATTAAGATCCTTATCTATGTAAACAATGTAGTTAGATTCTTATTTACTGTAAAACAATCTAGTAAGATCCTTATCTACTGTAAACAATCGAGTAAGATCCTTATCTACTGTAAACAATCTTGTAAGATCCTTATCTGCTGTAAACAATCAAGTAAGATCCTTATCTACTGTAAACAATATAGTAAGATCGTTATCTTTTGTAGCAATCTTGTAAGATCGTTATCTGCTATAAGCAATTTAGTAAGATTCTTATGTATTGTAAACAATCTAGTAAGATCGTTATCTGCTGTAAACAATCTAGTAAGATTCTTATCTACTGTAAACAATGTAGTTAGATTCTTAACTAATTTAAAGAATCGTGTAAGATCCTTATCTACTGTAAACAATCTAGTAAGATTCTAATCTACTGTAAACAATGTAGTTAGATTCTTTTCTACTATAAAGAATCGTGTAAGATCCTTGTCTACTGTAAACAATCTAGTAAGATCCTTATCTACTGTAAACAATACAGTTTGATTCTTATCTACTGTAAAGAATCTTGTAAGATCCTTATCTACTGTAAAGAATCTTGTAAGATCCTTATCTGCTGTAAACAATCAAGTAAGATCCTTATCAACTGTAAACAATATAATAAGATCGTTATCTATTGTAGAAATCTTGTAAGATCCTTATCTGCTGTAAACAATCTATTAAGGTTCTTATCTACTGTAAACAATGTAGTTAGATTCTTATCTGATTTAGAGAATCGTGTAAGATCCTTATCTACTGTAAACAATGTAGAGAGTTCTTATTTACTGTAAACAATCTACTAAGATACATATCTATTGTAAACAATCTAATAAGATCCATATCTATTGTAAACAATCTAGTAAGACCCTTATCTGCTGTAAACAATGTTATAAGATCCTTATCTACTGTAAACAATGTAGAAAGATTCTTTTTTACTGTAAACAATCTAGTAAGATCCTTATCTGCTATAAACAATCTTGTAAGATCCTTATCTACTGTAAACAATCTTGTAAGATCCTTATCTACTGTAAACAATCTAGTAAGATCCTTATCTAATGTAAACAATCTAGAAAGATCCTTATCTAATGTAAACAATCTAGAAAGATCCTTATCTAATGTAAACAATCTAGTAAGATCCTCATCTACTATAAACAATCTTGTACGATCCTCATCTACTCTAAACAATCTAGTAAGTTCCTTATCTACTGTAAACAATCTAGTAAGATCCTTATCTACTGTAAACAATCTAGTAAGATCGTTATATGTTGTAAACAATCTTCTAAGATCTTTATCTGCTGTATACAATCTAGTAAGATCCATATCTATTGTAAACAACCTAGTAAGATCCTTGTCTGCTGTAAACAATCTTATAAGATCCTTATCTACTGTAAACAATGTAGGTAGATTCTTATTTACTGTAAACAATCTAGTAAGATCCTTATATATTGTAAACAATCTAGTAAGATCCTTATATATTGTAAACAATGTAGTTAGATTCTTATCTGCTGTAAACAATGTAGTAAGATCCTTATCTACTGTAAACAATCTATTAAGATCTTTATCTATGTAAACAATGTAGTTAGATTCTTATTTACTGTAAAACAATCTAGTAAGATCCTTATCTACTGTAAACAATCGAGTAAGATCCTTATCTACTGTAAACAATCGAGTAAGATCCTTATCTACTGTAAACAATCGAGTAAGATCCTTATCTACTGTAAACAATCGAGTAAGAAACTTATCTACTGTAAAACAATCTAGTAATATCCTTATCTTCTGTAAACAATCTTGTAAGATCCTTAACTATTGTAAACAACCTAGTAACATCCTTGTCTGCTGTAAACAATCTTATGAGATCCTTATCTACTGTAAAATATGTAGTTAGATTCTTAGTTACTGTAAAACAATCTAGTAAGATCCTTATCTACTGTAAACAATCGAGTAAGATCCTTATCTACTGTAAACAATCTTGTAAGATCCTTATCTGCTGTAAACAATCAAGTAAGATCCTTATCTACTGTAAACAATACAGTAAGATCGTTATCTTTTGTAGCAATCTTGTAAGATCGTTATCTGCTATAAGCAATTTAGTAAGATTCTTATGTATTGTAAACAATCTAGTAAGATCGTTATCTGCTGTAAACAATCTAGTAAGATTCTTATCTACTGTAAACAATGTAGTTAGATTCTTATCTAATTTAAAGAATCGTGTAAGATCCTTATCTACTGTAAACAATCTAGTAAGATCCTTATCTACTGTAAACAATACAGTTTGATTCTTATCTAATGTAAAAAATCTAGTGAGATCGTTATCCATTGTAGAAATCTTGTGAGATCCTTATCTGCTGTAAACAATCTCGTAAGATTCTTATCTACTGTAAAGAATCTTGTAAGATCCTTATCTGCTGTAAACAATCAAGTAAGATCCTTATCTACTGTAAACAATATAATAAGATCGTTATCTATTGTAGCAATCTTGTAAGATCCTTATCTGCTGTAAACAATCTAGTAAGGTTCTTATCGACTGTAAACAATCTAGTAAGATCCTTATCTACTGTAAACAATCTTATAAGATCCTTATCTACTCTAAACAATGTAGAGTTCTTATTTACTGTAAACAATCTACTAAGATCCATATCTATTGTAAACAATCTAGTAAGACCCTTATCTGCTGTAAACAATCTAGTAAGGTTCTTATCGACTGTAAACAATCTAGTAAGATCCTTATCTACTGTAAACAATCTTATAAGATCCTTATCTACTGTAAACAATCTTATAAGATCCTTATCTACTGTAAACAATGTAGAGAGTTCTTATTTACTGTAAACAATCTTGTAAGATCCTTATCTGCTATAAACAATCTAGTGTGATCCTTATCTGCTGTAAACAATCAAGTAAGATCCGTATCTACTGTAAACAATATAGTAAGATCGTTATCTTTTGTAGCTATCTTGTAAGATCGTTATCTGCTGTAAGCAATTTAGTAAAATTCTTATATATTGTAAACAATCTAGTAAGATCCTTATCTGCTGTAAACAATCTAGTAAGATTCTTATCTACTGTAAACAATCTAGTAAGATCCTTATCTGCTGTAAACAATCTAGTAAGATTCTTATCTACTGTAAACAATGTAGTTAGATTCTTTTCTACTATAAAGAATCGTGTAAGATCCTTATCTACTGTAAACAATACAGTTTGATTCTTATCTAATGTAAAAAATCTAGTGAGATCGTTATCCATTGTAGAAAATCTTATAAGATCCTTATCTGCTGTAAACAATCTCGTAAAATTCTTATCTACTGTAAAAAATCTTGTAAGATCCTTATCTACTGTAAAGAATCTTGTAAAATCCTTATCTGCTGTAAACAATCTTGTAAGATCCTTATCTACTATAAACAATCTTGTACGATCCTCATCTACTCTAAACAATCTAGTAAGTTCCTTATCTACTGTAAACAATCTAGTAAGTTCCTTATCTACTGTAAACAATCTAGTAAGATCCTTATCTACTGTAAACAATCTAGTAAGATCGTTATCTGCTGTATACAATCTAGTAAGTAAGATCCTTGTCTGCTGTAAACAATCTTATAAGATCCTTATCTACTGTAAACAATCTTATAAGATCCTTATCTACTGTAAACAATGTAGTTAGATTCTTATTTACTGTAAACAATCTAGTAAGATCCTTATATATTGTAAACAATGTAGTTAGATCCTTATCTGCTGTAAACAATCTATTAAGGTTCTTATCTACTGTAAACAATGTAGTTAGATTCTTATCTAATTTAAATAATCGTGTAAGATCCTTATCTACTGTAAACAATGTAGAGAGTTCTTATTTACTGTAAACAATCTAGAGAGTTCTTATTTACTGTAAACAATCTACTAAGATCCATATCCATTGTAAACAATCTACTAAGATCCATATCTATTGTAAACAATCTAGTAAGACCCTTATCTGCTGTAAACAATCTTATAAGATCCTTATCTACTGTAAACAATGTAGAGAGATTCATCTGCAACGTTATGTTATAAACCTGTTAGCTACAGAGACCCCATTGTAGTTTGTGTCACTGACTATATACTGAGAAAAGTAGCAATCTAAATAACAAACTGTAGAAAAACTTTCCCATATTTTGGTATTCTCCACGGCCATATTGGATTACGTACTTTTCCATCTACTATTCTGAATTACGTACTTCACCATCTATTATTCTGAATTATGTACTTCACCATCTACTATTCTGGATTACGTATTTCACCATCTATTATTCTGGATTACGTATTTCACCATCTATTATTCTGGATTACGTATTTCACCATCTATTATTCTGAATTACGTACTTCATCATCTACTATTCTGGATTACGTATTTCACCATCTATTATTCTGGATTACGTATTTCACCATCTATTATTCTGGATTACGTATTTCACCATCTATTATTCTGAATTACGTACTTCATCATCTACTATTCTGGATTACGTATTTCACCATCTATTATTCTGGATTACGTATTTTACAATCTACTATTCTGGATTACGTATTTCACCATCTATTATTCTGGATTACGTATTTCACCATCTATTATTCTGAATTATGTACTTCAACATCTATTATTTTGGATTACATATTTCAACATCTATTATTCTGGATTACGTATTTCACCATCTATTATTCTGGATTACGTATTTCACCATCTATTATTCTGAATTATGTACTTCACCATCTACTATTCTGGATTATGTACTTCAAAATCTACTATTCTGGATTACGTATTTCACCATCTGTTATTCTGTATTGCGTTATTCACCATCTATTATTCTGGATTACGTACTTCACCATCTACTATTCTGGATTATGTACTTCAAAATCTACTATTCTGGATTACGTATTTCACCATCTGTTATTCTGTATTGCGTTATTCACCATCTATTATTCTGGATTACGTACTTCACTATCTATTATTGTGGATTACGTAACTCACAATAATTACGAAATATAAACTTCACTGTCTTTTCAGTCTATAAAATTAGTATAATGTTCAATGATGAATTTCATTATTTGTTGTGATCACATTGTCATAAATTTCATGAGAATGACTCTGACATCTCCAGTGACCATTCAGCAAAAACACAAGTTAACAATAGTAAAAATACAACACCCGGCCTAAGGACTAAAACCACCCAGGATAAGTTCGGTATATATATAACTTTTTAACAAATGCATCAAACAATAACAGAATGAAGACTTTAATAATTCTGCCGCTGTGTGGTGAGTATTCTATAATTATTGTTTTTTTTTACATGAACTAATTACTTAGGTGTGAAATATTTTTCTTGTATTAAGACGTCCTACACTTCACAATAACAAATTCCATATCATTACTTTATTCAACAACATTCTATACATTATTACTTTATTCAACGACCTTCTAAAGATCTTTGCTTTATTTAACAACCTCCTACACATTATTACTTTATTCAACCACCTTCTAAAGACCAGTACATTATTCAACGACCTTCCACACAATATTACTTTGTTTAACCTTCTACATATTACTACTTTATTCCACGACCATCTAAAAATCATTACTTTATTCAACGACCTTCTAAAGACCATAAATTTATTCAAAGACATTCTACACATTATTACTTTATTCAAATACCTTTTACACATTATTACTTTATTCAACAACCTTCTACACATTTTAACCTTATTCAACGACCTTCTAAAGACCATAACTTTATTGAACGACCTTCTAATGATTATTAGTTTATTCAACTACCTACTAGAGACCATTACTTTATTCAACGACCTTCTAAAGATCATTACTTTTTTCAACGATCTTCTAAAGACCATAACTTTATTGAACGACTTTCTAGACATTACTACTTTATTTAACAACTTTCAAAAGATCTTTGCTTTATTTAACAACCTTCTACACATTATTACTTTATTCAACGGCCGTCTATAAATCATTACTTAATTTACCAACATTCTAAAGACAATAACTTTATTCAACGACCTACTAATGATCATTATTTTATTCAACTACCTTCTACACGTTATTACTTTAATCAACGACCTTTTAAAGATCATTACTTTTTCAATGACTTTCTACTCATTATTGCTTTATTGACGACCTTCTAAAGATCATTACTTTATTCAAGGACTTTCTAAAGACCATAACTTAAAATTAACAACCTTATACACATTATTACTTTATTCAACGACCATCTAAAGCCTATTATCTTATTCAACGACCTTCTACAATTTATTACTTTATTCAGCAACTTTCTACACATTATTACTTTATTCAACGACCTTCAAACGATCATTACTTTATTCAACGATGTTCTAAAAATCATAACTTTTTCAACGACCTTCTACACATTATTACATTTTTAAAGACCCTCTACACATAATTACATTATTCAACGACCTTCTAAAGATCATTACGTCAATAAACGACCTTCAAAAGACCATAACATTATTGAACGAACGTCTATACAATATTACTTTATTTAATATTCTACACATTATTACTTTATTCAACGACGTGTACACTTTCTACATTATTGAAAAACCTTTGAAAGATCTTTACTTTATTTAAGAACTTTCTACATTATTACTCTATTCAACGACCTTCTATAAAACATTACATGATTCAACGACCTTCTAAAGACAAAAACTTTATTCAGCGACCTTTTACACATTATTACTTTATTCAACAACCTTCTACACATTATTACTTAAAACAACACCCTTCTACACATAATTACTTTATTCAACGACCTTCTAGAGACCACAACATTACTCAACGACATTCTACACTATATTGCTTTTTAACCTTCCACACATTATTACTTTATTCAACGACCTTCTACACAATATTATTTTATTCAACGACCTACTAATGATTATTACTTTATTCAACGACATTCTACACATTATTACTTTATTCAACTACCTTCTAAAGATCATTACTTTGTTTAACAACCTTCAACACATTATTACTTTATTTAACAACCTTCTACATACTATTACTTTATTCAACGACATTCTACACATTATTACTTTATTCAACTACCTTCTAAAAATCATTACTTTGTTTAACAACCTTCAACACATTATTACTTTATTTAACAACCTTCTGCATACTATTACTTTATTCAACAACATTCTAGACATTACTACTTTATTCAACAACCTTCCAAAGATCTCTACTTTATTTAACAACCTTCTGCACATTATTACTTTATTCAACGACCTTCTAATGATCATTATTTTATTCAAAGACTTTCAAAAGACTATAATTTTTTCAACTACCTTCTACACGTCATTAATTTAATCAACGTTGTTCCACACATTATTACTTTATTCCACAACCTTCTAAAGATAATTACTTTATTCAACAACTTTCAACACATTTATACTTTATTTAACAACTTTTTACACTTTATTACTTTATTTAACAACCTTCTACACATTATTACTTTAATTCATCCACTTTCTACAGTTATACCTTTATGCAACAACCTTTTAAAGACCATAACTTTATTCAACAACATTCTACACATTATTACTTTATTCAACGACATTCTAAAGATCATTACTTTTTCAACTACCTTCTAAAGATCATTACTTTATTCAGGACCTTCTACACATAATTACTTTATTCAACGACATTCTAAAGATCATTACTTTATTTAGAAACCTTCTGCACATTATTACTTTATTCAACGACCTTCTACGCATTATTACTTTATTCAACGACCTTCTACGCATTATTACATTATTTAACGACATTCTAAAGACCAAAACTTTATTCAACGACATTCTACACAATATTACTTTAATCAACGACCTACTAAAGATCATTACTTTATTCAAGGACCTTTTACACAATACTACTTTATTCAACGACCTTCTAAAGATCATTACTTTATTTATAAACCTTTTACACATTATTACTTTATTCAAAAAACTTTGTACACATTATTAAGTTACTTATCGACCTTCTAGACATTATAACTTTATTCAATGACCTTTCTGAAGACCATAACTTAAATTTAACAACCTTATACACATTATTACTTTATTTCACGATCTTCTACACATTATTACTTTATTCATCGACCATCTAAAGATCATTACTTTATTCAACTACTTTCAAAAGACCATAATTTTATACAACTACCTTCAACACGTTATTACTCGAATAAACGACTTTCTACACGTTATTACTTTATTCAACGACTTTCTAAAAAAATTACTTTATTCTCCGACCTTCTAAAGACAATAAGTTTATTCAACGACCTTCTACAATTTATTACTTTGTTCTGCAACTTTCTGCACAATATTACTTTATTTAACGACTTCACGTTATTACTTTATTCAACGACCTGCTAAAGACCATCACTTTATTCAACGACTTTCTAGACTTTACTCCTTTATTCAACAACCTTCAAAAGATCTTTGCTTTATTTAACAACCTCCTACAAATTATTACTTTATTCAAGGACCGTCGATAAATCATTACTTCATTTAACAACATTCTAAAGACAATAACTTTATTCAACGACCTTCTATTGATCATTATTTTATTCAACGACTTTCAAAAGACCATAATTCTATTCAACTACCTTCTACACGTTATTACTTTAATCAACGACCTTCTACTCATTATCACTTTATTGAACGACCTTCTAAATATCATTCATTACTTTATTCAACGACTTTCTAAAGACCATAAGAAAAATTTAACAACTTTATTGTTTATTATCTTATTTAACGACCTTCTAAAGATCAAAAGTTTATTCAACGACCTTCTACAATTTATTACTTTATTCAGCAACTTTCCACACATTATTACTTTATTTAACGACCTTCTACAAATTATTACTTTATTCAACGACCTTCCTACAATCATTACTTTATTCAACGATGTGCTAAAGATCATAACTTTATTCAACAACCTTCTACACATAATATATCATTTTTTAAAGTCCCTCTACACATAATTACATTATTCAACGACCATCTAAGGATCATTAGATCAATCAACGACCTTCAAAAGACCTTAAAATTATTGAACGAACTTCTAAACAATATTACTTTATTTAACATTCTACAAATTATTACTTTATTCAAAGACGTGTACATTTTCTACATTATTGAAAAACCTTTTAAAGATCTTTACTTTATTTAACAACCTACTACATTATTACTCTATTCAACGACCTTCTATAAAACATTACTTCATTCAACGACCTTCTAAAGACAAAAACTTTATTCAGCGACCTTTTACACATTATTACTATATACAACACCCTTCTACACATGATTACTTTATTCAACGACCTTCTAAAGACCATAACTTTATTAAACGACCTTCTAAAAATCATTACTTTTTCAACGACTTTCTACTCATTATAACTTTATTGAACGACCTTCTAATGATTATTAGTTTATTCAACTACCTACTAGAGACCATTACTTTATTCAACGACCTTCTAAAGACCATAACTTTATTGAACGACTTTCTAGACATTACTACTTTATTTAACAACTTTCAAAAGATCTTTGCTTTATTTAACAACCTTCTACACATTATTACTTTATTCAACGGCCGTCTATAAATCATTACTTAATTTACCAACATTCTAAAGACAATAACTTTATTCAACGACCTACTAATGATCATTATTTTATTCAAAGACTTTCAAAAGACCATAATTTTATTCAACTACCTTCTACACGTTATTACTTTAATCAACGACCTTTTAAAGATCATTACTTTTTCAACGACTTTGTACTCATTATTGCTTTATTGACGACCTTCTAAAGATCATTACTTTATTCAAGGACTTTCTAAGGACCATAACTTAAAATAAAACCTTATACACATTATTACTTTATTCAACGACCATCTAAAGCCTATTATCTTATTCAACGACCTTCTACAATTTATTACTTTATTCAGCAACTTTCTACACATTATTACTTTATTCAACGACCTTCAAACGATCATTACTTTATTCAACGACCTTCAAACGATCATTACTTTATTCAACGATGTTCTAAAAATCATAACTTTTTCAACGACCTTCTACACATTATTACATTTTTAAAGACCCTTTACACATAATTACATTATTCAACGACATTCTAAAGATCATTACATCAATAAACGACCTTCAAAAACCATAACATTATTGAACGAACGTCTATACAATATTACTTTATTTAATATTCTACACATTATTACTTTATTCAACGACGTGTACACTTTCTACATTATTGAAAACCTTTGAAAGATCTTTACTTTATTTAAGAACTTTCTACATTATTACTCTATTCAACGACCTTCTATAAAACATTACATGATTCAACGACCTTCTAAAGACAAACACTTTATTCAGCGACCTTTTACACATTATTACTTTATTCAACAACCTTCTACACATTATTACTTAAAACAACACCCTTCTACACATAATTACTGTATTCAACGACCTTCTAGAGACCACAACATTACTCAACGACATTCTACACTATATTGCTTTTTAACCTTCCACACATTATTACTTTATTCAACGACCTTCTACACAATATTATTTTATTCAACGACCTGCTAATGATTATTACTTTATTCAACGACATTCTACACATTTTACTTTATTCAACGACCTTCTACACATTATTACATTATTTAACGACATTCTAAAGATTATTACTTTTTTCAACGACCTTCTACACATTAGTAATTTAATCCACGGCCTTCTAAAGACCATAAATTTATTCAATGACATTCTACACATTACTACTTTATTCAACGACATTCTACATATTATTATTTAATTTAACAACCTTCTACACCTTATTACTTTATTCAACGACCTTCTACACATTATTACATTATTTAACGACATTCTAAAGACCAAAACTTTATTCAACGACATTCTACACAATATTACTTTAATCAGCGACCTACTAAAGATCATTACTTTATTCAAGGGCCTTTTACACAATACTACTTTATTCAACGACCTTCTAAAGATCATTACTTTATTTATAAACGTTTTACATATTATTACTTTATTCAAAAAACTTTCTACACATTATTAAGTTACTTATCGACCTTCTAGACATTATAACTTTATTCAACGACCTTTCTGAAGACCATAACTTAAATTTAACAACCTTATACACATTATTACTTTATTTCACGATATTCTACACATTATTACTTTATTCATCGACCATCTAAAGATCATTACTTTATTCAACTACTTTCAAAAGACCATAATTTTATACAACTACCTTCAACACGTTATTACTCGAATAAACGACTTTCTACACATTATTACTTTATTCAATGACCTTCAACGATCACTGCTTTATTCAACAACGTTCTTAAGATCATAACTTTATTTAACAACCTTCTACACATTATAACTTTTTTCTACAACTTTCTACACGTTATTACTTTATTCAACGACTTTCTAAAGAAAATTACTTTATTCTCCGACCTTCTAAAGACAATAAGTTATTCAACGACCTTCTACAATTTATTACTTTGTTCTGCAACTTTCTACACAATATTACTTTGTTCTGCAACTTTCTACACAATATTACTTTATTTATCGACTTCTACACGTTATTACTTTATTCAACGACCTGCTAAAGACCATCACTTTATTCAACGACCTGCTAAAGACCATCACTTTATTCAACGACTTTCTAGACTTTACTCCTTTATTCAACAACCTTCAAAAGATCTTTGCTTTATTTAACAACCTCCTACAAATTATTACTTTATTCAAGGACCGTCGATAAATCATTACTTCATTTAACAACATTCTAAAGACAATAACTTTATTCAACGACCTTCTATTGATCATTATTTTATTCAACGACTTTCAAAAGGCCATAATTCTATTCAACTACCTTCTACACGTTATTACTTTAATCAACGACCTTCTACTCATTATTACTTTATTGAACGACCTTCTAAATATCATTCATTACTTTATTCAACGACTTTCTAAAGACCATAACAAAAATTTAACAACCTTATTGTTTATTATCTTATTTAACGACCTTCTAAAGATCAAAAGTTTATTCAACGACCTTCTACAATTTATTACTTTATTCAGCAACTTTCCACACATTATTACTTTATTTAACGACCTTCTACACATTATTACTTTATTCAACGACCTTCCTACGATCATTACTTTATTCAACGATGTGCTAAAGATCATAACTTTATTCAACGATGTGCTAAAGATCATAACTTTATTCAACGATGTGCTAAAGATCATAACTTTATTCAACGATGTGCTAAAGATCATAACTTTATTCAACGATGTGCTAAAGATCATAACTTTATTCAACAACCTTCTACACATAATATATCATTTTTTAAAGACCCTCTACACATACTTACATTATTCAACGACCTTCTAAAGATCATTAGATCAATCAAAGACCTTCAAAAGACCATAAAATTATTGAACGAACTTCTAAACAATATTACTTTATTTAACATTCTACAAATTATTACTTTATTCAAAGACGTGTACATTTTTTACATTATTGAAAAACCTTTTAAAGATCTTTACTTTATTTAACAACCTACTACATTATTACTCTATTCAACGACCTTTATAAAACATTACTTCATTCAACGACCTTCTAAAGACAAAAACTTTATTCAGCGACCTTTTACACATTATTACTTTATACAACACCCTTCTACACATGATTACTTTATTCAACGACCTTCTAAAGACCATAACATTACTCAACGACATTCTACAGTATATTGTTTTTAACCTTCAACACATTATTACTTTATTCAACAATTTTCTACACATTATTATTTTATTTAACAAACTTCAACACATTTATACTTTCTTTAACAACTTTTTACACTTTATTATTTTATTTAACAACCTTCTACACATTATTACTTTATTTACCGACTTTCAATACATTATTACTTCATTGAACGACCTTCTAAAGATGATTAGTTTATTCAACGACCTTCTAAAAATTATTACTTTATTCATCAACTTTCTACACATTATTACTTTATACAACACCCTTCTACACATAATTACTTTATTCAACGACGTTGTAAAGATCATTACTTTACTCAACGATCTTCTAAAGACCATAACGTTATTTAACAACCTAAAACACACTATTACTTTTTCAACGACCTTCTACACATCATTACTTTATTCCACGACCATCTAAAGATCATTACTTAATTCAACGACCTTCTAAAGACCACAAATTTATTCAAAGACATTCTACACATTATTAGTATATTCAACGATCTTCTACACATTTTTACTTTAATCAACGACTTTCTAAAGATCACTACTTTATTCAACAACCTTCAAAACATGATTATTTTTATTCAACGACCTTCTAAAGGTCATTATTTTTATTCAACGACATTCTAAAGGTCATTACTTTTTCCAACGACCTTCTACACATTATTACATTATTCAACGACCTTCTAAAGACCATAACATTACTCAACGACATTCTACAGTATATTGTTTTTAACCTTCAACACATTATTACTTTATTCAACAATTTTCTACACATTATTATTTTATTTAACAAACTTCAACACATTTATACTTTCTTTAACAACTTTTTACACATTATTATTTTATTTAACAACCTTCTACACATTATTACTTTATTTACCGACTTTCAATACATTATTACTTCATTGAACGACCTTCTAAAGATGATTAGTTTATTCAACGACCTTCTAAAAATTATTACTTTATTCATCAACTTTCTACACATTATTAC
The DNA here is from genome assembly GCF_004210375.1 of Tachypleus tridentatus. Classification (NCBI taxonomy): domain Eukaryota; kingdom Metazoa; phylum Arthropoda; class Merostomata; order Xiphosura; family Limulidae; genus Tachypleus; species Tachypleus tridentatus. Next base: position 29,099,285 of record NW_027467777.1, on the reverse strand, counting down.
TTTATACAACACCCTTCTACACATAATTACTTTATTCAACGACGTTGTAAAGATCATTACTTTACTCAACGATCTTCTAAAGACCATAACGTTATTTAACAACCTAAAACACACTATTACTTTTTCAACGACCTTCTACACATCATTACTTTATTCCACGACCATCTAAAGATCATTACTTAATTCAACGACCTTCTAAAGACCACAAATTTATTCAAAGACATTCTACACATTATTAGTATATTCAACGATCTTCTACACATTTTTACTTTAATCAACGACTTTCTAAAGATCACTACTTTATTCAACAACCTTCAAAACATGATTATTTTTATTCAACGACCTTCTAAAGGTCATTATTTTTATTCAACGACATTCTAAAGGTCATTACTTTTTCCAACGACCTTCTACACATTATTACATTATTCAACAACCTTCTAAAGATTATTACTTTATTCAACAACTTTCTTCAGATTTATACTTTATTTAACAACCTTCTGCGCATTATTACTTTATTCAACAACGTTCTACACATTATTACTTTATTTAACAAACTTCTACACATTATTACTTTATTCAACGACCTTGTAAAGATCATTACTTCATTCAACGACCTTCTAAAGACCACAAATTTATTCAAAGACATTCTACACATTATTAGTATATTCAACGATCTTCTACACATTTTTACTTTAATCAACGACTTTCTAAAGATCACTACTTTATTCAACAACCTTCAAAACATGATTATTTTTATTCAACGACCTTCTAAAGGTCATTATTTTTATTCAACGACATTCTAAAGGTCATTATTTTTATTCAACGACATTCTAAAGGTCATTAATTTTTCCAACGACCTTCTACACATTATTACATTATTCAACAACCTTCTAAAGATTATTACTTTATTCAACAACTTTCTTCAGATTTATACTTTATTTAACAACCTTCTGCGCATTATTACTTTATTCAACAACGTTCTACACATTATTACTTTATTTAACGAACTTCTACACATTATTACTTTATTCAACGACCTTGTAAAGATCATTACTTCATTCAACGACCTTCTAAAGACGATAACTTTATTCAACGACTTCTACATAATATTACTTTATTTAACCTTCTTCACATTGCTACCTTATTCAACGACCTTCTATATATTATTAATTTATTTAATTTTCCACATATTATTACTTCCTTCAACGACCTTCTACTCTTTTTTACTTTTTTCAACAACCTTCTAAAAACGATAACTTAAATTTAACAACCTTATACACATTATTACTTTTATTTACGATCTTCTACACATTACTACTTTATTTGACGACGTTCTAAAGACCATGACTTTATTTAACTACCTTTTACACACTATTACTTTATTCAACGACCTTCCAAAGATGATTACTTTATTCAAGGATTTTCTAAATATCATTACTTTATTCAGCAACTTTCTACATATTATTACTTTATTTAACGACTTTCTATAAATGATTACTTTTTTCAACGGCCTTCAACACATTATTACTTTATTCAACGACCTTCTAAAAATTATAACTTCATTCAACAACCTTTTTCACATTTTTACTTTATTCAGCAACTTTCTACACATTACTACTTTATTCAACGACCTTCTAAAGACCATAACTTTATTTAACAACCTTATACACACTATTACTTTATTCAACCACCTTCTAAAGATGATTACTTTATTCAACGACCTTCTAAAGATCATTACTTTTTTAACAACCTTCTACAAATTATTACTTTATTTAACAACCTTCTGCACATTATTACTTTTGCAACGACCTTCAAAGAACATTAATTTTTTCAACGACCTTCTGTACATTACTACTTTAATTCATGACCTTCTAAAGACCATAACTTCTTTCATCGACCTTATACACAATATAACTTTGTTTAACCTTCTACACATTATTACTTTATACAAGAAGTTTCTACATATTTAGTATTTACTTAACAACCTTTTACACATTATTACCTTATTCAAAAACCTTCTAAAGATCATTACTTTATTCAACAACTTTCTACACATTATTACTTTATTCAACGACCCTGTAAAGATCATTACTTTATTCAACGATCTTCTAAAGACCATAACTTTGTTTAACTACCTTTTACACACTATTACTTTCTTCAACGACCGTCCAAAGACGATTACTTTTTCAACGACCTTCAACACACTTTGTACGTTGTTCAAACCCCTTCTATAATGATTACATTATTTCAAAACATTATACATATTATTACTTTATTCAACGATATCTGAAGACCCTTACTTTATTCGATGACCTTCTAAAGATCATAACTTTATTCAACAACCTTCTGCACATTATTACTTTATTCAGCAACTTTCTATACATTATTACTTTGTTCAACGACCTTCAAACGATCATTACTTTACTCAACGACGTTCTAAAGATCATAACTTTATCTAACAGCCTTCTACACATTATTACTTTATTCAAAAACTTTCTACACATTATTAACTGATTTAATGTCGTTCTACACATTATTACTTTATTCAACGACCTTATAAAGACGATAAATTTATTCACGGACCTTTTACACATTATTACTTCATTCAAGGACTTTCTAATAATCATTATTTTATTTAACGACTTTCAAAAGACCATAAATTTATTCCACTAACTTTTACAAGTTTTTCCTTCAATCAACGATCTTCTAGGTATTATTACTTTATTCAACGACGTTCTAAAGATCATTCCTTTATTGTACACCTTTCTACACATTTATACTTTATATAACAACCTTCTACACATTATTACTTTATCCAGCAACTTTCTACACATTATTACTTTATTCAACGAACGTGTACATATCTTTTAGTTGAGAAATTAGTACTTCCTTTTTTCAAAGGGACTTAATAAAACACAAATATGACGTCTTTCATTGATTATTATATATAATCCATGATATCTATGAAATTTATTAATTTCTATTTTTCTGTGAATGTTATGAATGATCCCGACTTTGTTTTCCTGAATAGGACAGCTGTACATTCACTGACTTAGAATGCTGAAATCCGGTATTCGATTTCTTTTGTTGGACACAGCAAATAGCCTGACTTTGCTTTTGCCAGAAAGAACAAAAAATAGATTTTACGTTAAAAGGTTTCTCATACTTACGCTTTGACTGTGGTTTCGATGATTCATGTTTCGCGCCTTGTCACCGAGAAAACTCGCTCCTCATTTAGGGACAATGAACGTGTGTGGTTAAAGTGATAGCCAAATCTCACTATTTCATTAGAGTAGCCCGACAGTAGACGGTTGGCGCTATTGAATTTCTGCGTTCCCTTTAACTTATCAGTTCACAGTTACAGGCAGCCAACTTAACTAGTTGTAAGGTAAGAAGTAAAAATATCTTGTAATAGTATACAGTGTTATAAGGTAAAGATATTTTGTTATAGTATACAGTGTTATAAGGTAAAGATATTTTGTAATAGTATACAGTGTTATAAGGTAAAGATATTTTGTAATAGTATACAGTGTTATAAGGTAAAGATATTTTGTAATAGTATACAGTGTTATAAGGTAAAGATATTTTGTAATAGTATACAGTGTTATAAGGTAAAGATATTTTGTAATAGTATACAGTGTTATAAGTAAAGACCATTCCTTGTTTAACTTTTATCTATCGTTTTCTACATCGAAATTGTAACATTTGCGAGTAAAACCATTTTGCTTTGAAATAAAAACACTTACGTCACCGATAAGTCGTAACAATCATAGAAATATTTTTGTCGAAAGCTGACCTAGATGTCGCTGTATTTATATATCCAGGCAGTATGTGTTATTGATAAAGAAATACTCTGCTAACCACGATAAGAAGGTCGAATTTATTTTGAAAGCTTGACTGACGTTGACACACTTTCCAACACAAGATATGCCTGTTTTATCATATAAATACATATACTTTGAATATCTTTATTCAGTGTCTTTTTGTCATCTTTAAAATATATTTTTTGCATCCCTCCATCTTCGTTTTCTGTCTAAAAATCCGAATTCTTAATGTAGCGTTTCTTTTAATCTATACTGCTTGATTATGTATAAGTTTGGTATGTGAAATAACAAAGAAATATAGCCTTGTTCATATATAGTTATCGTTTCCAAAGGAAAGGAAACTCTCATTGAAAAGAAATTTAAAAGCATTTCTTAGAATACATAAAATAGTTCTGGAATGTTTAGGCACGTTTCTTTTGCAATTTCACGCAAAGTTACACCAGAGCTGTCTGCGCTAGCCGTCCTTAATTTAGTAGTGTAAGACTAGAGGGAGGGCAGTTAGTCATCACCATCCACCCCAACCCCCCCACTTTTGAGCTATTCTTTTACTTACGAATTAATTGATACATTATAACGACCCCATGGCTGAAAGGGCGAGCATGTTTGGTGTGACGGGGATTCGAACCCGTGACCCTCAGATAACGAATCGAGTGCCCCGTAACCACTTGGTCATGCCGGGCCTAAAGTTTATATCTTTAACTGAACTTTACCGTTCTTAGACCCTCTAGTACAGTATTACAGCTTTCACCATCGGTCAAACAAGCAAAGGCAACAAACTTGTACATTGTAAACGGACACAAAATACATACAAGTATATAATTATAGTAAAATGACACAAAATACATACAAGTATATAATTATAGTTTTTATAATTTTATTATAAAACCCTTTATACTGATTAACACCAACACTTTACAGTGATTAACACCAACACTTTATACTGATTAACACCGACACTTTATACTGATTATACTGATTTATACTGACACAGACACTTTTACTGATTAACACTAATTAATTAACTAATTAACACTGATTAACACTGACACTTTATAGTGATTAACACTTTATACTGATTAACACCGACACTTTATACTGATTAACACCAACACTTTATACTGATTAACACCGACACTTTACACTGATTAACACCGACACTTTACACTGATTAACACCGACACTTTATACTGATTAACACCGACACTTTATACTGATTAACACCAACACTTTATACTGATTAACACCAACACTTTATACTGATTAACACAGACACTTTATACTGATTAACACCAACACTTTTTACTGATTAACACTAATTAATTAACTAATTAACACTGATTAACACTGACACTTTATAGTGATTAACAGTAACACTTTACACTAATAATATTTTTACTTTTAAAAACCTGTTTGAAAATTCTCAACAGAAATTAGAGTTAATCTGTTTGTTTAAATCTTTCTTCATCATGACAACCAATCTATCACGTTAGGTAAATAATCCATCTATTATACAACATAAAAACCCATCTATCACGTAACATAAACAACTAATCAACCGTGTACGATAAAGAACCGATGCATCATAATTTAAAAAAATAACTTAGATGTGTCAAGGTCCATAAATAAAGCAGAACTTGAGAATACCGTGTTCTTTATATGTCATGAAGGATGACACACAAAACCGTTTTCGTGGTAAGGTTTTATTAATGTACTTTCCAGACATCAGATGAGCTTATACCGTTAGTCACAAGTGGTTTTAGAAAAATAACACGTTTTTTGTTGTTGTTTTTACTTTCCAGAGTGTATCCGTCTGTGTATCTGTCTTGACTCTCTCTTTCATCTCACTGGACCGATGGTACGCCATCTGTTATCCGCTTCACTTTAAGAGTACTACAGTACGAGCTAAGGCTGTTATCTTTCTCATCTGGTTGAGTTCATTTCTTCTTGTCCTCCCTGATGCTATTGTGCTCGAGACTAGACCTAACCCAAACCTTCACGTGGACACGCATTACCTGATGGATTGCACGTATATGTGGGACCAAGTCTACACACGTATCTACCAGTTGTACATTGTAGCGACTCTTTACGCGGTGCCTTTCCTACTCATGGCTGTAACGTATTTCCAAATCGCTCGAGTTCTGTGGAAAAAGAACATTCCAGGTTCTGAGGAACGTGAAGGATCCGACAGGAAAGACGGAACAAGTGAGTCTTTAACTATTATAAGAGCAAAGAACACAGGGAAATTAAGAGCACGTCTGAGATCAGACTAGTTAAGTCACCACCTACGTAGGAAGATTCCATTAGGGAAAACTTTGCTATGTTTACACTGCTTAAAATATTCGTGAAACAACGACAAAAAAATGACTAACTTTCGAGCTTCCGTCATCACTATAAATAGAAACCAAGAATTATTGAGGTTTCATCTAAACAGTATGATCTTCTAAATGTTCTTTAGCAAAAATAACTCGGATTGTAGAATACTCTAGAATCTAAAATTTATTGGTATGAATCTCGGTGAGAACGACACTACTGTTTCTTGTAAGGACTACCGAACATTATAGAATTTAGTCACATCTAATAATGTTTTGAATTTCAAGGAAACCCAAAACATGAGAAAACATCGTGATAAATAAACATACTTTATAAACATTTCATTTCACTTTTTATCCAAAGGCAGAAAAAAACCGACCGCTACTTACAAAAAAACTCTCTCTCTTTGCCCATTTCAACAGAGATAGTAGTTAAAGGACTATACCCGTCATTATCATTAGCCTCAATTTGCAGAATCGACGGTCGTTCACTTAGCCAGTATTTAACTCAACAAGGACCAGATTAAGTACAGGGGCTTTCAGGGCCCAGCCCATGGAATTAATTAGGGAAAAGTTAAACGTCTACAATATTACAATACAACCTTGTATGTTATAAATAGAATACCTGTCAACAATGTCACATCACCAGTAAGTGCATCAACTGTCAACAACGTTACAACAAAAACAGATCAACTGTGAACAATTTTACATCACAAATATATCAACTCTCAACAACGTTACAACAAAAACAGATCAATTGTGAACAATTTTACATCACAAATATATCAACTGTCAACAACGTTACAACAAAAACAGATCAATTGTGAACAATTATACATCACAAATATATCAACTGTCAACAAGGTTAGAACAAAAACAGATCAACTGTGAACAATTATACATCACAAATATATCAACTGTCAACAAGGTTAGAACAAAAACAGATCAACTGTGAACAATTATACATCACAAATATATCAACTGTCAACAAGGTTAGAACAAAAACAGATCAACTGTGAACAATGTTACATCACAAATATATCAACTGTCAACAACGTTACAACAAAAACAGATCAATTGTGAACAATTTTACATCACAAATATATCAACTGTCAACAACGTTAGAACAAAAACAGATCAACTGTGAACAATGTTACATCACAAATATATCAACTGTCAACAACGTTACAACAAAAACAGATCAATTGTGAACAATTTTACATCACAAATATATCAACTGTCAACAACGTTAGAACAAAAACAGATCAACTGTGAACAATTTTACATCACAAATATATCAACTGTCAACAACGTTACAACAAAAACAGATCACCTGTGAACAATGTTACATCACAAATATATCAACTGTCAACAACGTTACAACAAAAACAGATCACCTGTGAACAATGTTACATCACAAATTTTTCAACTGTCAACAACGTTACAACAAAAACAGATCACCTGTGAACAATGTTACATCACAAATATATCAACTGTCAACAACGTTACAACAAAAACAGATCAACTGTGAACAATTTTACATCACAAATATATCAACTGTCAACAACGTTAGAACAAAAACAGATCAACTGTGAACAATGTTACATCACAAATATATCAACTGTCAACAACGTTACAACAAAAACAGATCACCTGTGAACAATGTTACATCACAAATATATCAACTGTCAACAACGTTACAACAAAAACAGATCAACTGTGAACAATTTTACATCACAAATATATCAACTCTCAACAACGTTACAACAAAAACAGATCAATTGTGAACAATTTTACATCACAAATATATCAACTGTCAACAACGTTACAACAAAAACAGATCAATTGTGAACAATTATACATCACAAATATATCAACTGTCAACAAGGTTAGAACAAAAACAGATCAACTGTGAACAATTATACATCACAAATATATCAACTGTCAACAAGGTTAGAACAAAAACAGATCAACTGTGAACAATGTTACATCACAAATATATCAACAAAAACAGATCAATTGTGAACAATTTTACATCACAAATATATCAACTGTCAACAACGTTAGAACAAAAACAGATCAACTGTGAACAATTTTACATCACAAATATATCAACTGTTAACAACGTTACAACAAAAACAGCTCAACTGTGAATTTTACATCACAAATATATCAACTGTCAACAACGTTACAACAAAAACAGATCAACTGTGAACAATTTTACATCACAAATATATCAACTGTCAACAATGTTAGAACAAAAACAGATTAATTGTGAACAATGTTACATCACAAATATATCAACTGTCAACAACGTTAGAACAGAAACAGATCAATTGTGAACAATGTTACATCACAAATATATCAACTGTCAACAATGTTAGAACAAAAACAGATCAACTGTGAACAATGTTACATCACAAATATATCAACTGTCAACAACGTTAGAACAAAAACAGATCAACTGTGAACAATTTTACATCACAAATATATCAACTGTCAACAACGTTAGAACAAAAACAGATCAATTGTGAACAATGTTACATCACAAATATATCAACTGTCAACAACGTTAGAACAAAAACAGATCAATTGTGAACAATGTTACATCACAAATATATCAACTGTCAACAATGTTAGAACAGAAACAGATCAATTGTGAACAATGTTACATCACAAATATATCAACTGTCAACAATGTTAGAACAAAAACAGATCAACTGTGAACAATGTTACATCACAAATATATCAACTGTCAACAACGTTAGAACAAAAACAGATCAATTGTGAACAATGTTACATCACAAATATATCAACTGTCAACAACGTTAGAACAAAAACAAATCAACTGTGAACAATTTTACATCACAAATATATCAACTGTCAACAACGTTAGAACAAAAACAGATCAATTGTGAACAATTTTACATCACAAATATATCAACTGTCAACAAGGTTAGAACAAAAACAGATCAACTGTGAACAATTTTACATCACAACTATATCAACTGTCAACAAGGTTAGAACAAAAACAGATCAACTGTGAACAATGTTACATCACAAATATATCAACTGTCAACAACGTTAGAACAGAAACAGATCAATTGTGAACAATGTTACATCACAAATATATCAACTGTCAACAATGTTAGAACAAAAACAGATCAACTGTGAACAATGTTACATCACAAATATATCAACTGTCAACAATGTTAGAACAGAAACAGATCAATTGTGAACAATGTTACATCACAAATATATCAACTGTCAACAATGTTAGAACAAAAACAGATCAACTGTGAACAATGTTACATCACAAATATATCAACTGTCAACAACGTTAGAACAAAAACAGATCAATTGTGAACAATGTTACATCACAAATATATCAACTGTCAACAACGTTAGAACAAAAACAAATCAACTGTGAACAATTTTACATCACAAATATATCAACTGTCAACAACGTTAGAACAAAAACAGATCAATTGTGAACAATTTTACATCACAAATATATCAACTGTCAACAAGGTTAGAACAAAAACAGATCAACTGTGAACAATTTTACATCACAACTATATCAACTGTCAACAAGGTTAGAACAAAAACAGATCAACTGTGAACAATTTTACATCACAACTATATCAACTGTCAACAAGGTTAGAACAAAAACAGATCAACTGTGAACAATTTTGCATCACAAATATATCAACTGTCAACAACGTTACAACAAAAACAGATCAACTGTGAACAATTTTACATCACAAATAAATCAATCGTCAACAATGGTAAGAAAAACATTTAAACTCGATTTTTTACATTTATTAATAATACTCAGGTAACCAGTAAAAACTCAACAGCAATGTTGAGTGTCCCAGTAAAACGATTGTCCCCATATGTGAATCGTGCGATTCAGTTTAGCGTGAAGTATCATTACGTTCTATTGTCTATTTTAACAAGTTAAAACTGGTGCACTGCCAACTTTCCATGCACATTTTACTGTCTGTATTTTAAAATCATTATTGAAAGTCTAAGTGTCGAGCACTCTACAAGCGTTTTCTGAATCAGCCTTAGCTCAGCAGTTTGATTATAACGTAAAACTATGACGCCCCACTCTCTGAAAATTATAGCTTTAAAATATATATCATTGTCGAACCACGATAGGGTTACCAAAAGTCTCAGTGTAACTGGAATCGTTCCAGATTTTAGCATTGTTTTTGTTATCAAAAACAGTAAAAGTATCAAACTGTCCAGGCACTCTACGTCTCAGACTGAGTTTAATATATGCGATTTGTCATTATACACGACTCCTTTATATTTTACTTGACAGAGATAGATCACACGCTATAGTGTTCCATTCTTATCTGCTACGTTTTCTTATCCCAACGTGTCATCGGACGGTTGCAAAAATTGAAATTTGAAGACTTCGCAGACGGTAGAAAGAAAAGGAAGACACACTATTTGACTTTTGAATAGGTTGAAGACAATTTCGGTGTGTTCTTTTATTATGTTGTTGTTGTTTTTAGCCAGATAAGCTTCTTACATATTTTGTTTAAAAATACAACAATTCAATAAACGCCAGGTTTTATAACGAACGGTAAAAATATATAACACGGTAACTTATCTGTTACGCAAATATAACTGAAAATCTTTACGGACAAAAACGTTACAGTTGTTCTCTCTGAAAATACGTTAACCCTAATTTAGGCTCAACCACGTGCAACTTCGTACATAAGACAACATTTTTAAAGTATGAAAATATTGTTATTAAAGAAAACAAAAATATACACTCAAAATAATGATTGAACTTAACGACTGAATTAACAATCTCAACACTGAATTTTGTCAGTAATGCTTCGGGTTCCCATGGCAACGCTTAATACGTAACTGGCAAGTTGCATATTTTAATATAGGGAGGGAAGGTGGATAATTATAAAATAACGTGATGAATGAGAAGTGTTTGTCAAATGTTTTTCGAATTAATTATGTGATATGTGATTGTCAATGTACAGACAGTTGGAGATGTATTGTTTATCAAGGTACAGGTATGTGGAATAACATTGTTTATCAAAGTAAAGACAAGTGGGGTAATATTGTTTGTCAAGGTACAAACAGATTGAGTAATATTGTTTGTCAATATCTTGTGTTTTGCATCGAGAAATTTACAGTTTAAAATTTATTTTCTATTTTAGAAATATTTATGTGTTTATTTTTGTTGCGTTTAAGCTTTGTTCTAATGATTATTATGATTTTATTTAAAAATCAAAACTGTACAAAGTACTTTTTGTCAATGTGTTTTTCTTTTAATTACCTGCGAGATACTGAGAAATAATATAACTGTACAAAACATAACTTGTTAGAATAATAGATATCATATATTTTTAAATATTATATCATGTCTAAAATCGAAACTTATTTAATTTTTTATGCGACAGATATTCCATAATTTGACGTATTTTATAAATGCTTGCTTTTCTTAATTTCTATTGTTATTTTTGATAATATATTTTATTTAATAAATATAGACAGTCTCGATAAATATGAACTAGGTTAGTTATAGAAAGCTCAAAGAAATTTGCACTTTTAAGAATAACCAATTTCATATATTTTCAGCTGCGATGAGCCAGTCTTGTAGAACCAGAAAGACACGTATCTGTTCGGCTAACACAGGTTGCGAAGGGCAAATTCGATGCAGACGGAAGGCTGCTAAAATGCTAATAGCAGTGGTTGTGGTGTTTGGTATCTGTTACTTACCAGTTCATCTTCTCAACACCCTCAGGTTAGTTACCAGTGACAGACGTAACGAAAACTTTATTGGAGAACTAGATATTTAACACTTTATTCCAGCCAACACCTGCTTAATTTAATCTAGTTGGAGCGCAAATAAAAAAATCGTGATTGTCCATCTTGTAAGTTTTAATTTTCACCCAACCTGCTTATATAACGTCTGATCAGACAAGCTTCAAATATTAATCCTAAATTTTCGAACCCAGAACATTTTATAATATTACCATAAAAAATGGATAGATTTTAATGACAGAAATAAGTTTCATAAGAAAAACATAAACCACTTATATTTGCAGGTACACCATTGGTCTGCCCCAAACACATGCTACGTCGGTTGCATCGCTACTTTCCCATTGGTTGTGCTACGCTAACAGCGCCGCCAATCCGATCATTTATAACTTCATGAGTGGTAAGTTAGAATATGATTGCTTTTTTCTTGTGTGTTTTATAATCAAAGTAAAGTTAAGAACTTTTAATGACAGTAAATTATGTCTGTCTGTTTCTATCTTTAATTCTCGACCCAAAGAACCAGTGTGGAATTTTCAGCTCAAACTAATAATCTTGTGTGTGTGTGTGTGTGTCAGGGTCTCATACGGCAATTTCTTTGAGACATACCTAGTTGGGGCGGAGTAGCACACAGCGAAGAGGGCCAGGCACATGAGAACAGCTTCCCTCCCTCCCCATTCATAAATATTACATGGTTTATGTCCGGAGTATCAGTGAGAAAAATCACAGTATCTAGTGTCTACAGAAGGTCATTACTGTACCTAGTGTCTACAGAAGGTCATTATTGTACCTAGTTCACACAGAACATCAACACTGTACTTAATTTCATCAGATGGTCATTACTGCACTTACTTTCCCCAGAAGGCTATCATCATGAGTGCCCTCTGAAAGGTACAAGAGAGACCATTCACCCTCTTGCATATCACAAAACATTGCACGTATTGTGACGTAAACCTTACATCGTAGTTAAACAAAATGTCTTTAGTGACTTTTTATTAAAACTGTAAACACATATTCTATTAGTCTGTCCTAAACTATAAATACTGACCTTCTACTGTTTTACGTCTCCTTGAAAATATTTCCGCGAGCGCTCATGATTGTTGGTAAAAGGGATGCAGGCCAAACATCAAACTTCAGTAAATGTCTTCAAAGTTCGCCCGCTGTTAAGGCGAAATAGTTTACTCGAATTTCTAACAATGTAAAACTACTTACACTTCGGACATCACGTGTCTAAGTGTGCGCGTAAGTGAAAGTGTTACGAACACCAATAAACATGTTTGATTCATATTGTATTCTCATACTCATGAAGCGCCCTCTTTTACAGGGAAGTTCCAGAGGGAATTCAGGATTATGTTCTGTGGTTCAGAAAGAAAACAACACAGACTTACCTTCTTTAAACTTATCAAAATATAAACCTTGTAAGTCGTATAGAAACAATGTATCTTTTAAAACTGAAGTCAAAGGCATACGAAGTATCCAGCTAGGACTTCATACAATATAAGCCTGCATGCACAGTGCGCATGCGTTTCGATTCCCGCTCTCGTGTAAGACAAGTGGTGTTGTTAAACTATGAAGAAATCTGTAATAGAATAACGACTGTACTTGGTTGATTAACTGTGTAATTCACGTGTTATATTTTATTGTTACTTGTTCTGTATTTCATTGTTCATCGTGAATCGTTCTAAACGACTGGTAGTGAGAATATATTTCTCGTCTCTTCCAGGAAGATTCCGTAAAGAATTCAAAAATTCCTTCAAGTGCAAATGTCTCGGAAATTCCTATAGAGGGCGTTCCAGAAGTGCAGTTAACATCTATAATTATCGCTATACAAGTTCCAAGACTCAATGTGAAAATATTCCTATGAATTCCATCTGAAGCTTTACCTTGAACGTCTTGGTATAGTGGGAAAGGCTTCGTCGGTAATGGACATGGCAGATGTAGTGTGATGGACATTTTATAACATTCCCCTTTGCTGTCGTTCATGATTTCTTAGAAAATGAAATCGTAGCTTCTTAAGGTTTAAACAGACGCATAATTTCTAGTCTTATATTGTTAGTGTAGTGTCTGACACTTGTGTAGTGTTTCTCTGCCTTATGTCCTGAGTGATCTCACACCATGATCTGACTTGTTGCTTGTATTTGTGGTAAGTCAGCAAGTATCAAATAGATGGGGTAATTTGTAGGATTAGCTATCGCTATCTGACGTGAGATCACTGTTTAATCGAAACATTTTTGTTTCCTCTGGTATAAGAAATGTTGTTTTTGTGAGGGTTGGAATGACCTTTCTACGTTCATAAAATGTATATAGTATCTACAATAAATACAAATTAAAGAGGTGTTTTGAAAGTTCAGGGAACGTGTATTAAGCTTACTGCTTTACCAGACTTCCACAGAACCAAGACAGAAGCGACATCTCTTTCTCGGAATCGTTCTTGCATTATTTAATTATTATAACAATATATATTTTGTGGAATTACATTATCAAGAAAAAATATAATTGCGTCAACTTCAAGATAGACTGACCACTTCATTATATGACCATTCAAGAGCTATATTGTTGAACATTTTCTGCTGACCATATCCGAGATCAATAGTCGGCCATTAATTAAATTACTACTGATGAAATAAACAACATTTAGGGAAGTCCGGTATTTCTATCGCCTTCATTGGACAAATAAGTGACAAGAAATTAACTCATCCCCCACTTATATTCCGGCTGTATTCATAATAACAGTAAAATACATTCATAGCAGAGATAATAGTATAAGGTTCTGTTGAAAATCTCCCATATCGGTTTCTTTAGCAAATCAATCGGTTTGTTTGTCTACTAAATAATGTGTTCGGAACAACTTGTGTAACCTGATGCACAAAAGAAAATTGGCCATTGACGTTTGATCAGAATTTGTAATAAACTACATTCTCTTCTTATATTCATGTTTAGTCCATCTATGGGACATAAAGTTATGTTGAATATTTGTGACTAAAATAATTTAAATATCTAATCAAAATGCGACAATGTTTAAAAGAAAGGCTGTTCTATTTGTTTTTATCTGTTGTGAAACAGTTTGTGTATGTTTGTATTTGTTTCAGAGTGTAGAAATCATAGCTCAGTTCATAACTTTACGATTCCGTGCGTTGTGAAGAGTCCGTCTGCAAACTAGAAACAGAAACCTGATTCCATGTTGGGTTTAACTCAGTTGAGACGAAGTGATTGGCTGACGAAACACTCACGTGCCCACTTTTCGTTGTACTTAATGTACTTTCTTATCCCAATAATTCCAGCTTCTTCCATAGTCTACGTAAATACTTGAAGAATAACCAGATGGTTTCCATGTTAAACCAGTAATCACATTACTGTTTTAGATACAAACTTAGCTTAGAATTCTTTATTTTTATTCCCTTATATTAACGTCTGGCAGTCTTAAGGTCGTGGGGTAGAATCCCCGTTCCACCAAATATGCTCACCCTGGAGGGGGGGGGTAATGTGACGGAAATCCCACTATTCGTTAGTAAAGAGTAGCCCAAGAATTGACGATGAATGATGAAGACAAGATGCCTTCCATCCAGCCTTTCACTGCTAGATTACAGACGGCTAGTGTTCCGCCCCCTAATGTAATTTAAACCAAATAAACGATATATACTAGACTTAAATATCTACAGTGGCACTTATGATACTAATATCAACTACAATACTTCTACAGTTAGACTGTAATGACTTCAATAACAATATTAACTACGATACTTCTACATTTAGACTGTAATGACTTCAATAACAATATGAATTACAATACTTCTACAGTTAGACTGTAATGACTTCAATAACAATATTAACTACGATACTTGTACAGTTAGACTGTAAGGATTTCAATAACAATATTAACTACGATACTTGTACAGTTAGACTGTAATGACTTCAATAATAATATTAACTACGATACTTCTACAGTTAGACTGTAAGGATTTCAATAACAATATTAAATACGATACTTGTACAGTTAGACTGTAATGACTTCAATAACAATATGAATTACAATACTTCTACAGTTAGACTGTAATGACTTCAATAACAATATTAACTACGATACTTCTACAGTTAGACTGTAATGACTTCAATAACAATATGAATTACGATACTTCTACAGTTAGACTGTAATGACTTCAATAACAATATTAACTACGATACTTCTACAGTTAAGACTGTAATGACTTCAATAACAATATGAATTACGATACTTCTACAGTTAGACTGTAATGACTTCAATAACAATATTAACTACCATACTTCTACAGTTAGACTGTAATGACTTCAATAATAATATTAACTACGATACTTCTACAGTTAGACTGTAATGACTTCAATAACAATATTAACTACGATACTTCTACAGTTAGACTGTAATGACTTCAATAACAATATTAACTACGATACTTGTACAGTTAGACTGTAATGACTTCAATAATAATATTAACTACGATACTTTTACAGTTAGACTGTAATGACAACAATAACAATATTAACTACGATACTTGTACAGTTAGACTGTAAGGACTTCAATAACAATATTAAATACGATACTTGTACAGTTAGACTGTAATGACTTCAATAATAATATTAACTACGATACTTCTACAGTTAGACTGTAATGACTTCAATAACAATATTAACTACGATACTTCTACAGTTAGACTGTAATGACTTCAATAACAATATTAACTACGATACTTGTACAGTTAGACTGTAATGACTTCAATAATAATATTAACTACGATACTTTTACAGTTAGACTGTAATGACTTCAATGACAATATTAACTACGATACTTGTACAGTTAGACTGTAATGACAACAATAACAATATTAACTACGATACTTGTACAGTTAGACTGTAAGGACTTCAATAACAATATTAAATACGATACTTGTACAGTTAGACTGTAATGACTTCAATAACAATATTAAATACGATACTTGTACAGTTAGACTGTAATGACTTCAATAATAATATTAACTACGATACTTGTACAGTTAGACTGTAATGACTTCAATAACAATATTAACTACGATACTTCTACAGTTAGACTGTAAGGACTTGAATAACAATATTAACTACAATACTTTACAGTTAGACTGTAATGACTTCAATAACAATATTAACTACGATACTTTTACAGTTAGACTGTAATGACTTCAATAACAATATTAACTACGATACTTCTACAGTTAGACTGTAAGGACTTCAATAACAATATGAACTCAATATTTCTTTATTTCATTAGTTTGTTGTTAATCAGCTTTAAAAATGATAAAAGAACGTTTATTTCTTGTAAGTAAACGGTTAAAGACTCCAACTCTTGAAGCAGAGTTATATATAGTATATGTTTACTTGTTGTAATGTTTGGTGAATTTTTCGTATGGCTTTATTAATAATTTAATCATAATTTAAATAATGTTACTTTTTATCTAGAAACAAAACTGTAATCGTCTGTTTGTTGGTTGAGATAGATTTTACTTAAATTATAAATTATGTAATGTTTGTACAAGGTTACTAATAAATTAGCTTGAAGCTCAGACAAATATATATGTAAGGTATAGAAACATGTATGTGTTATTTAAATAATTCTCTTGTATAGTTGCAATAATATTTGTTTGTTAGTTCGTCAATTGTAAAAGAATCCTCTAATAAAATATTGTAATTCGTATTTCACTTGAATGTTTGTTTCATTTGTTTATTTATTATATAAATTTTATTACAAGTTTATTTTTACGACACAAACGAATTACTAACTTTGAGAGCACAGTTACTTCAGTTATTTAGTGTCAGATGTTAAAGTTCATTCTTCAATTGTAATTGTTGACAAGTTATGATGTTGATGCTAGACCTCTCTCACCTTTCAGTGGAACTAACCTCTACGGCTTATATTTAAACAGTTTTGATTTGAGAATCTATTATAAAGACAAATGCATATACGTATGAAAACCATCGTTTTATTTATACAAATAACAAAGGTACATGAAAAAAATTACAGTGTCTTTTTCTACTAAATTTGTTGTTAAAATTGTAGAAGTTTGTCATATTTCTGCAGTATGCTATTTCTTGAAATTACGACTTTTTACGGTGTGCACAACTTTTACAAGCTGGCGAAGAAATATTAAAAGTTTACTTGTCATAAGATGTTATTGTTAGGCCTATTACAGTTTTAAAGATTATATTCTTTATGTGGTCCGTAAGGAAATTTCAATAATGGTTTGGCATGGCCAGGTGGGTTTAGGCGTTCGACTCGTAATCTGAGGGTCGTTGGTTCGAATCCCCGTCGCATAAAACATGTTCGCCTTTTCAGGCTTGGGGGCGTTATAATATGACGGTCAATACCACTATTCGTTGGTAAAAGAGTAGCCCAAGAGTTGGCGGTGAGTGGTGATGACTAGCTGCCTTCCCTCTAGTCTTACTCTGTTAAATTAGAGACGTCTAGCACAGATGGCCCTTAGCTTTGCGCGAAATACCAAAGCAAACAAACAAATTTCAGTAATTAGAGACGAAATTGTTGTTGTGTCAAATAACGTTCTAACCAATGCTGCATTTCAGCTGGGGCTGAACAAAATAACTATGATCGAAAAAATAGTTTGAGAACATTGAGAATCTGCAATGTGAATTATGCACATTGAATAAAAATTAAAATAAAACTTATTATTTTACTAAAATACTGCAAGCAATGATGACTAGAAGCCACATTAAAGTAACATGGAAAAATAAAAAAATGTTTTGCATTTATGGCAAAATCACTAAGGCTAACTGCTGATGTCCATAATCCTGAGCTACTGACCACAAGCAGGGCAGTCGGTCAGAGGGATTATACCACCTAATGTGCTTGTTTGTTTGTTTTTGAATTTCGCACAAAGCTACTCGAGAGCTATCTGTGCTAGCCGTCCCTAATTTAGCAGTGTAAGACTAGATGGAAGGCAGCTAGTCATCACCACCCACCGCCAACTCTTGGGCTACTCTTTTCCCCTCGAATAGTGGGATTGATCGTCACATTATAACGCCCCCACGGCTGAAAGGGCGAGCATGTTTAGCGCGAAGGGGATGCGAACCCGCGACCCTCAGATTACGAGTCGCACTCCTTAACACGCTTGGCCATGACAGGCCGCCTAATGTGCACGTTAAGAGATTAACTGTCATTCTTATAACACACGCACAGCGTTAAGTGATAATAGAAGAATTCGAATCTTGTTCGCCATCTTTGAAATCTATTGCTGTACCAAAGGGACAACCCAAAAATTGGATATCGCTCTTATAACACACCACACGGCCAACCCATACCCCTAAATAAAAATAAATATACAAATGGAATTAATAATCAGTGATGTCGAGAAACCCACTTGTAGAGAAATATATATGCAAAAACGGCTAATTTGGGTTGAGAAAATATTTTACATAGAAGAGCGAACAACGTTTAGACCTTCTTCGGTCATCGTCAGGTTCACAAAGAAAGAGGTAACTGACCGGAAGCTGACCACATGTTTGAAAGGGGTTGTGTAACTGAGTGTCGGAATGTAGAGGGCGGTATAGATGTTTGAATATATAATTTATTTATTTTATTATATTAATATAGGTATAAAGGCGTTCCTTTATATTGGTTTATTTTGGGTTTAAGTTGTTGTATAAGTAAGGCTTCTTTAATTTTGCGTTTGTTTATGTTTGTTTCTTTATTTAGTATTTGAGTGTTTTCTATGGTTATGTTGTGTTTATTTGACTTGCAGTGTTCGAAAATATGTAAAATATTTTCTATGTAAAATATTTTCTCAATCCAAATGAGCCGTTTTTGCATACAAATGGAATTAGTGTAAACATAGCGAACATCTACCACCTAGCAGAAAAAACCTGGCATAAGGAAATTTCAGTCTGTCCTAAAAAATAAAATCTTGTCTGTAGTAAAGTTATTCGCACGCTTGCTCAAAGATTAAAACCTAAGTTGTTTGAAAAGACTGACTTTTACACAGTTTATTAATTCCATGTGTTCCTCCTGTTTACTTGCATATTTATCTTGCAGAATTATATTTCGTTTTGCTTGTTAGTCTCTCCTAATGTAAATAAATCTTTTGTGTTGTTATTTCAACTCTTCCCCTTGTTATTTACAATACTAAAATGTAAATGTTCTTCACAATAACCAGATGCTAATAATAAGAACAAAAACTTCTTTTTTCTTACAAACCACTTTCGTTTAGCCATTCTGAACCTTCAGCCCGTGAGTTCAAACTATCCAGGCACAATCTGGATGTTCCTAAACTTAGCATTCTCTGAACATTCCTGTTTCATTTAATTGTTACGTATTCTGTTCTTACACATTCGTAAAGGTCTTGGAATTCCCTTATTTTTAAATAAAGTGAATAATTTATCATATTTATAAGCAATATAACAATCGGAACAATTTCGTTTTTCCTAAACACATTTTATCTAAAACCAACAGCCATTTTGGTAAACAACTTTAAAGGTTTCATAACATCTACTACATGTTACGTATTACTGCTCATTTTTACAGTTTATTCTTTAGAAACTTAGTACATTATTGTTTGCAGCTGTAAAAATAGGCCAAGAACTGTTACAGTTAGTTTAAACTTCTGCCCATTAGGATAAACTAGAAAGTATTGTCTTTTCTAGTTTCTCTTTCAACACACAGGAAAAAAAAGAACACACGAAGTTTTAATTTTTTCCAAGCTTAGTTTCAATAAAGCTGGTTCAAACTAGTCAAAATTGTGGGAATCTTATCGCCGCAAATAGTTGTTTTTAGTTTTTAATATTTATATACATGCATGCTAATGTTCCAAATATCAAAGTTAAAAACTGGTGCTCATATTACTAATAGTGATTTACATCTTAAGACTATAATTAGTGAAATTCACTTGAACAGTTGTTAGCTAACAGTTTACCTGCTACCAGGCCCACAAGAATATAAAAATACAATGAACCTGACCAAACGAAAATTAAAGCACAGTCAGCTTGATCACAGGTAGATAAATGAACAGTAATTTTATCCACAACATTGAAATACTATCAGTTGGTCTTAATACTTAGCTTAAGTTAATCATATTAGATATTTATAACATTTATTAACTAAATTAAGATTAATTTAAATACACTAAACAATATATGGCCACAAACAATGAAATACAAAATAAATGACTGTATTCTGTTCAGCGCCAAGACATTTCACATTTGTCTAACATTACTACTATATATATATCGGTATAAACAATAGGTTACTTTACAATATATTCCTAAACAATTCGTGTTCATTATTAAAATATAATTCATCATTAATTGTCCACCTTCCGGAGTGTTTCTTACACACAACTCATCATCACAGCAGAGATGACATATGGTTTTGTTCACTTGTTGGTTGTTTCTGACAGAAGCATTCGAGTATCTTCCAGCTATTTTTGTCAACTGTCTCTCGCACAAAGGAATGGCAAACAAGAAACAAGCCTCCATGAAGGGCAACTTCATTTAGCCCAAATCTCTACAATAGCCATCAACCACAAACGGGTAGGAGAATGTTGAGGAAAATAAATAAATAATTATAGGTCAAATATTTGTAGTAAAGTAAATCAGTAACTATAGGCCTAACACTTGTGATAGAGTGAATAAATAGCTATAAGTCTAACATTTGTGATAAAGTAAAAAAATAACTATAGGTCTGACATTTGTCGTAAACTAAATCAATAATTACAGGTCTGACATCTGTCGTAAAGTAAATAAATAACTGCAGTCCTAATATTTATGGTAAAGTAAATATATAACTATAGGCCTAACATTTGTGATAAAGTAAAAAACTAACTGTAGGTCTGGTATTTGTGGTAAAGTAAATCAATAATTATAGGTCAAATATTTCTAGTACAGTAAATTGGTTTTGGTTTGTTTGGGAATTTCACTACTAGGCCTGTGCTAGCCGTCCCTAATTTAGCATTTAGAGGGAAGGCAGCTAGATACCACCCACCGCCAACTCTTGGGCTACTCTTTTACCAACGAATAGTGGGATTGACTCACATTATACATGGGAGGGCGAGCATATAACGATCTAACATTTGGTATATAGGCCTAACATTTGTGATAAAGTGACTAAATAGCTATAAATCTAACATTTATGATAAAGTAAAAAATTACAATAAATCTGACATTTGTCGTAAACTAAATCAATAACTATAGGTCTGATATATGTCGTAAAGTAAATAAATAACTGTAGGCCTAATGTTTATGGTAAAGTAAATAAATAACTATAGGCCTAACATTTATAGTAAAATGTGTTATTTTCGTTAGATCATTAATTGAACTGAACGATGAGAAAAGGAAAGACATCTTTGAGTACTGGCTCCTAGAGATGAGATATGAATCTGAAATATTAACCAATAAATACCATTAATGTGCAAATCAAGAGAAAATGGAAAAAGGCTTATTTTATGCAGTTTTAGCACAAATGTTAGGCCTATTGATACTTAAACCTTTGCAAGCTAGTGATGCTTAATCCTTAAAGAGAATTATATTACAATAGTACTGGTGAACGATGACACGTTAATGTTTTATTGCTTTACAATTGGGATCAAACGATCCATTAAAAATTTACAATAACCATTAAGACTGCGTTTAAACTGAAACTAATAAATTTTAGTGTTAAAATAAAACAAAATATCATTTTAGTTAGAATCGTGCAGTGATACAAGTTATTTAGATTGAGTAAAACTAATATGTGGTTTAGTTTAAATAAAGCCACCATGTTTAGGTAAAGTGAAGACGTCTGGCTCATGAAAAAATGTGTGTTATTCAGTATAAAATTACATTGTGAATTACATGATGAATGGAGGAAGTGGTTAGTACATTAAACTTGGATTATTAGTTGATATGTCTATACAGTAGGTGGGATTATTCGTTTATCTAAATAATACAATAACGTTTCGTTACTTTGTTTAAAACACTTATGTTTATATGTCATTGCTACCTTTCAGTCACCTATTTCAGTCTTTTTCGATACAAGTTGAGCAAATAGCATTAAAATGATTTTAAAGCCTCACCATGTCATTATAATGTCGTTACAACTGGTCACTTTAGTTTCTGTTCTGAAAGGTTTTGTCGTAAGGCTTCACGTCTCATAAATATTCCTTTTTCCTGCATGCTATCCATGAGCCACCTGGTGTTAGAGGATGGCGAATTTCTATCCTGGTTTTAATAGTCCGATCACGCGAGTGACATGACAAGTATATTTTAGTATTGATACCACTTTCACTCTTCAGCTATTTGAGGTATGTGGCTGTGGAGTAGAAGGTATGACTGAAGCCTTACCTTGATGGCTTCGGTACCAGACGGATATACTTGATTATTCGGTTGTTTAGTGAACAGGTACAGGTTTTGCCATTGATTTCTGTGTTCGCAGATTCTCACCTGTTACAAAACGTCGGATTCTGCTCATTTCGTCTTAGTTACAACTTGTTACAGATCTCTTTCTACATATTCCGGGTACTCCGAGCTGGCCCATTATTCCTGTTTTCTGATATTATTAAGTAGACAGGATATCCCTGTCTTAGAAGTTATAACTGGCAAAAGAAACACATCTTTATGGTCTGAGTGTGTGAATAATTTGTGTTGGAAACAACTTTTAGACACCATTCTTAAAACGACAGACTTTCCGTGCTATAACACTATCTTCAAAATACCAAACAATGTCAAAATATAGTTCTGATACAGGCCGTTCCTTCGTGACTTTATGTATACTGTATTTTTTGTGTAACTTAATGATTTGCTGAAGAGATTAAGGTTTACTCCAGCTTAGTGTGTCAGAACAATCATGGGTTTACTCCAGCTTAGTGTGTCAGAACAATCATGGGTTTACTCCAGCTTAGTGTGTCAGAACAATCATAGGTTTACTCCAGCTTAGAGTGTCAGAACAATCATAGGTTTACTCCAGCTTAGTGTGTCAGAACAATCATAGGTTTACCCCAGCTTAATGTGTCACAACAATCATAGGTTTACTCCAGCTTAGTGTGTCAGAACAATCATAGGTTTACTCCAGCTTAGTGTGTCAGAACAATCATAGGTTTACTCCAGCTTAGTGTGTCAGAACAATCATGGGTTTACTCCAGCTTAGTGTGTCAGAACAATCATAGGTTTACTCCAGCTTAGTGTGTCAGAACAATCATAGGTTTACTCGAGCTTAGTGTGTCAGAACAATCATGAGTTTACTCCAGCTTAGTGTGTCAGAACAATCATGGGTTTACTCCAGCTTAGTGTGTCAGAACAATCATGAGTTTACTCCAGCTTAGTGTGTCAGAACAATCATGAGTTTACTCCAGCTTAGTGTGTCAGAGCAATCATGGGTTTACTCCAGCTTAGTGTGTCAGAACAATCATAGGTTTACTCCAGCTTAGTGTGTCAGAACAATCATAGGTTTACACCAGCTTAGTGTGTCAGAACAATCATAGGTTTACTCCAGCTTAGTGTGTCAGAACAATCATGGGTTTACTCCAGCTTAGTGTGTCAGAACAATCATAGGTTTACTCCAGCTTAGTGTGTCAGAACAATCATGAGTTTACTCCAGCTTAGTGTGTCAGAACAATCATGGGTTTTCTCCAGCTTAGTGTGTCAGAACAATCATAGGTTTACTCCAGCTTAGTGTGTCAGAGCAATCATGGGTTTACTCCAGCTTAGTGTGTCAGAACAATCATGGATTTACTCCAGCTTAGTGTGTCAGAACAATCATAGGTTTACTCCAGCTTAGTGTGTCAGAGCAATCATAGGTTTACTCCAGCTTAGTGTGTCAGAACAATCATAGGTTTACTCCAGCTTAGTGTGTCAGAGCAATCATGGGTTTACTCCAGCTTAGTGTGTCAGAACAATCATGGATTTACTCCAGCTTAGTGTGTCAGAACAATCATAGGTTTACTCCAGCTTAGTGTGTCAGAACAATCATAGGTTTACTCCAGCTTAGTGTGTCAGAGCAATCATGGGTTTACTCCAGCTTAGTGTGTCAGAACAATCATGGGTTTACTCCAACTTAGTGTGTCAGAGCAATCATGGGTTTACTCCAGCTTAGTGTGTCAGAGCAATCATGGGTTTACTCCAGCTTAGTGTGTCAGAACAATCATGGATTTACTCCAGCTTAGTGTGTCAGAACAATCATAGGTTTACTCCAGCTTAGTGTGTCAGAGCAATCATAGGTTTACTCCAGCTTAGTGTGTCAGAACAATCATAGGTTTACTCCAGCTTAGTGTGTCAGAGCAATCATGGGTTTACTCCAGCTTAGTGTGTCAGAACAATCATGGATTTACTCCAGCTTAGTGTGTCAGAACAATCATAGGTTTACTCCAGCTTAGTGTGTCAGAACAATCATAGGTTTACTCCAGCTTAGTGTGTCAGAGCAATCATGGGTTTACTCCAGCTTAGTGTGTCAGAACAATCATGGGTTTACTCCAACTTAGTGTGTCAGAGCAATCATGGGTTTACTCCAGCTTAGTGTGTCAGAGCAATCATGGGTTTACTCCAGCTTAGTGTGTCAGAACAATCATGGGTTTACTCCAGCTTAGTGTGTCGTGGTATTTTGGTTTTAATTCTAAGAAAAGCGATATTACTATTTACTTTTTAAACTTTAAATAAAAACGTCTAATAAATTGTTCTAAGAAATACGTTGAAACATTTACAAGACTTACTTAAAATGTATACATCTCTGGGTGTTGTGATATTAGTAATTAGATACAGTGTATTAGAATAATATGTTTATTGTTTGTTTTGAAGCACAAAGCTACACAATGTGCTATCTTTTCTGTGTATCGAAACTTTTTTAACGTTGTTAACTTCTACACTTAACGCTAAACTACTAGAAGAACACAAAATTATGGATTAGGACACATCCATTTGACAAGGAAGTAAAATAAATATATAAAAGTAATATTAATACAAAAAAACCTATATGCCACATTGGTAAACTATTAGAAAAAACAATTACCCTCTCTCTGTTTTTCAGCAATAAAAATTGGATTTCGTTACCCATTGTTGGTACAGCACAGATAGATCCTTGTGCAAATGTATGCTAAACAGCAAACAGATAAACAAACAAGATATATATTTATGTTATGAATACTTTAACACTTGACGTGTTTTGAAATTATTAGGTGTGGGAGGAAAGGTGTGGCTGTCCCCTTAGAGAAACTGTTAATATATAAAACACGGAAAGTTACTAAGTTATATTTCGATGTCTACCTGTTTGATGCACATAAAGGGAATCCCAAACAATAAAATAAATACATAATTAACACTAAAATTATTATATTGAGAGACCGTAGACACTAGGAACCAACTCTTTGAACACACTACGTATAATTATAAAATATTGTCATAATTAATTTAACACGACATTTAATGTATATCAACAAAATAAAAACTGATATAAAACGTTCAAATGATCACAGGGCAGCAACAACAGAATTCTTATTTTTGGTCTTTTTGAAGTGTGGCAGTATTTACGGACCGATTTTACGTCATCGTTGAAACCTATGATGTAGAATTAGCTAAAGTCGGAAAGCGCCATTTATACTCTACGCCGATAAGGTAATTAACGTTTTGAAATCCTATCTTCAGAATTTTTATAAGCTCTAATAACAAACCGATAGGAGTTATTCGATTGTTAATTTTTCGTATAATTTAAAATTTATTAAATCTTAAACAAAAATTCGAGAGCTGTTGAAATGAATTAATGTAACTACAAGTTTTAATTAAATATTTTCTTAATACAAAGCCACACAATAAGTTATCAACAATCTGTTCAGCACGAGTAAATAAATAAGTTATCAACAATCTGTTCAGCACGAGTAAATAAATAAGTTATCAACAATCTGTCCAGCACGAGCAAATAAATAAGTTATCAACAATTTGTCCAGCACGAGCAAATAAATAAGTTATCAACAATTTGTCCAGCACGAGCAAATAAATAAGTTATCAACAATTTGTCCAGCACGAGCAAATAAATAAGTTATTAACAATCTGTTCAGCACGAGTAAATAAATAAGTTATCAACAATCTGTCCAGCACGAGCAAATAAATAAGTTATCAACAATTGTGTCAGCACGAGTAAATAAATAAGTTATCAACAATCTGTCCAGCACGAGTAAATAAATAAGTTATCACAGTAAATAAATAAGTTATCAACAATCTGTTCAGCACGAGTAAATAAATAAGTTATCAACAATCTGTTCAGCACGAGTAAATAAATAAGTTATCAACAATCTGTTCAGCACGAGTAAATAAATAAGTTATCAACAATCTGTTCAGCACGAGTAAATAAATGAGTTATCAACATTTTTTAACACGAGTAAATAAATAAGTTATCAACAATCTGTTCAATACGAGTAAATAAATAAGTTATCAACAATCTGTTTAGCACGAGTAAATAAATGAGTTATCAACCATCTGTCCAGCACGAGTAAATAAATAAGTTATCAACAATCTGTCCAGCACGAGCAAATAAATAAGTTATCAACAATCTGTCCAGCACGAGTAAATAAATAAGTTATCAACCATCTGTCCAGCACGAGTAAATAAATAAGTTATCAACAATCTGTTCAGGATGAGTAAATAAATAAGTTATCAACAATCTGTCCAGCACGAGTAAATAAATGAGTTATCAACAATCTGTCCAGCACGAGTAAATGAATAAGTTATCAAAAATCTGTCCAGCACGAGTAAATAAATGAGTTATCAACAATCTGTCCAGCACGAGTAAATAAATAAGTTATTAACAATCTGTCCAGCAGGAGTAAATAAATAAGTTATCAACAATCTGTCCAGCACGAGTAAATAAATGAGTTATCAACAATCTGTTCAGCACGAGTAAATAAATGAGTTATCAACATTTTTTAACACGAGTAAATAAATAAGTTATCAACAATCTGTTCAATACGAGTAAATAAATAAGTTATCAACAATCTGTTTAGCACGAGTAAATAAATGAGTTATCAACCATCTGTCCAGCACGAGTAAATAAATAAGTTATCAACAATCTGTCCAGCACGAGTAAATAAATAAGTTACCAACCATCTGTCCAGCACGAGTAAATAAATAAGTTATCAACCATCTGTCCAGCACGAGTAAATAAATGAGTTATCAACAATCTGTCCAGCACGAGTAAATAAATAAGTTATCAAAAATCTGTCCAGCAGGAGTAAATAAATGAGTTATTAACAATCTGTCCAGCAGGAGTAAATAAATAAGTTATCAACCATCTGTCCAGCACGAGTAAATAGATGAGTTATCAACAATCTGTTCAGCACGAGTAAATAAATGAGTTATCAACATTTTTTAACACGAGTAAATAAATAAGTTATCAACAATCTGTTCAATACGAGTAAATAAATAAGTTATCAACAATCTGGTTAGCACGAGTAAATAAATGAGTTATCAACCATCTGTCCAGCACGAGTAAATAAATAAGTTATCAACAATCTGTCCATCACGAGTAAATAAATAAGTTACCAACCATCTGTCCAGCACGAGTAAATAAATAAGTTATCAACCATCTGTCCAGCACGAGTAAATAAATAAGTTATTAACAATCTGTCCAGCACGAGTAAATAAATAAGTTATCAACAATCTGTCCAGCACGAGTAAATAAATGAGTTATCAACAATCTGTCCAGCACGAGTAAATAAATGAGTTATCAACAATCTGCCCAGTAATCGAATCCTGTATTTTTTCGACGAAAGTCTGTGGTCTTGTCGGTGTACAGTTTGAAACACGGTTCAAATACGGTAATATTAATAATAAAAAGAGACTATAGATTGGTGGATCATGAAGACCTTTCTGGATCTGATAAAGTATAATTTACATAATCGAGTCGTAAGTCTTCCTGGACTAGAAATACAAGGCTTCATGTCATTGCTACCAAAATGTGCTCCAAACATTGACGATATGGATGAACTGTTAGAATAAGGATGCAATACCACTATTTGGCCAGACAAGAGTATCCTAATGACAACAATGCTAAAAAGTAACCAATTCTACATTCATACAAAAATGTAAGGTAAAACACCACGTCTCGAACCCGAGATTCTCGGATTCGCATACATACAGATAAATTAACCATTAACATTATTGTGTTAGAAAATTTCTACTAAAATCTTTAGAACCAAAACATTACAAGTAAGAATGATTTTGTTCTTTCGTCACTGGGATCGAATCAGGAACTTACTCAGTTTCCAGTCAGAAGTTAGAGTCGTATTTATTCCATAGAACTTTTCTACTATAAATGATTAGAAATGCTTTTTTTAGCCATTGCGGATTTATCTCAAAAACCTGTGTGTCAGAATATGCTTTTTGAGTTTTAAAATAGAATATGTTGTTTGAGTGTTAAAACAGAATATGTTGTTTGAGTGTGAAAATAGAATATGTTGTTTGAGTGTCAAAATATAATTTGTTGTTTGAGTGTTAAAATATAATTTGTTGTTTGAGTGTTAAAACAGAATATGTTAGAGTGTTCAAACAGAATACGATGCTTGAGGGTTAAAAGAGAATATGTGTTAGAGTGTTAAAACAGAATACGATGGTTGAGGGTTAAAACAGAATACGATGGTTGAGGGTTAAAAAAGAATATGTTGTTAGAGTGTTAAAACAGAATATGTTGGTTGGTGTTAAAATAAATGTTGTCCAATTAAAACTCTTAACTCTTGTTCATAAAAAGAAAGAACTGGTTTATTATGACAACATGACAAACGGGAGATATGTGTTAAGGTTGTAAACGGCTAAACTATTCGATTATAAGGTCTCTAAACGTGTGATACACACAACTTTAAGGCCTCTAAACGTGTGACACACACCACTTTAAAGTCTCTAAACGTGTGACACACACAACTTTAAGGTCTCTAAACGTGTGATACATACAGCTTTAAGGCCTCTAAACGTGTCATACACACAACTTTAAGGCCTCTAAACGTGTGATATACACAACTTTAAGGTCTCTAAACGTGTGATACACACAGCTTTAAGGCCTCTAAACGTGTGATACACAAAACTTTAAAGTCTCTAAACGTGTGATACACACAACTTTAACGTCTCTAAACGTGTGATATACAACTTTAAGGTCTCTAAAGGTGTGAAACACACAACTTTAAGGTCTCTAAACGTGTGATACACACAGCTTTAAGGTCTCTAAACGTGTGATACACACAGCTTTAAGGCCTCTAAACGTGTGATACACAAAACTTTAAGGTCTCTAAACGAGTGATACACACAACTTTAAGGTCTAAACGTGTGATACACACAGCTTTAAGGTCTCTAAACGTGTGATACACACAGCTTTAAGGCCTCTAAACGTGTGATACACACAACTTTAAGTTCTCTAAACGTGTGATACACACAACTTTAAGGTTTCTAAACGTATGATACACACAACTTTAAGGCCTCTAAACGTGTGACACACACAACTTTAAGATCTTTAAACGTGTGATACACACAACTTTAAGGTCTCTGAACGTGTGATACACACAACTTTAAGGTCCAAACGTGTGATACACACAGCTTAAAGGCCTTTAAACGTGTGATACACACAACTTTAATGCCTCTAAACGTGTAACACACACCACTTTAAGGTCTCTAAACGTGTGATACACACAGCTTTAAGGCCTCTAAACGTGTGATACACACAACTTTAAGTTCTCTAAACGTGTGATACACACAACTTTAAGGTCCAAACGTGTGATACACACAACTTTAAGGTTTCTAAACGTGTGATACACACAACTTTAAGGTCTCTAAAGTGTGATACACACAATGTAAGGTCTCTGAACGTGTGATACACACAATTTAAGGTCTCTGAACGTGTGATACACACAGAGTTAAGGTCTCTAAACGTATGATGCACACAACTTTAAGATTTCTAAGTGTCTGAAACCCCCTACTTCAAACTGTTTACTGTAATATTATTATCACACCTTACCGTCTTTTATATTTGGTTTTAATTTATTTAAATTTATGTATTGTTGTATTTTAATGTGATTTTACGCATCCATAACTGAATGCCACGACCTTGTGATTGGGTCACGCGACTCACAGCCTTTTGCGGGATCGAATACCGTCACCAAACATACTCACCCTTTCAACCTTGGATAAGTTATAATGTGACAGTCAGTTCTACTACTAGTCTATCTGATGTAAATTAGAAACCACTGGTGGACATATCGATTGAGGAGCTTTACACGATATGACAATCAGTTTCACTACTAGTCCATCTGATGTAGATTAGAAACGACTGGTGGACATATCGATCGAGGAGCTTTGCACGATATGACAATCAGTTCCACTACTAGTCCATCTGATGTAGATTAGAAACGACTGGTGGACATATCCATCTAGGAGCTTTGCACGATATGAAAATCAGTTCCACAACTAGTCTATCTGATGAAGATTAGGAACGACTGGTGGACATATCCATCGAGGAGCTTTACACGATATAACAATCAGTTCCACTACTTGTCTATCTGATGTAGATTAGGAACTACTGGTGGACATATCCATCGAGGAGGTTTACACGATATAACAATCAGTTCCACTACTTGTCTATCTGATGTAAATTAGGAACTACTGGTGGACATATCCATCGAGGAGCTTTACACGATATAACAATCAGTTCCACTTCTAGTCTATCTGATGTAAATTAGGAACGACTGGTGGACATATCCATCGAGGAGAATTACACGATATGACAATCAGTTCCACTGCTAGTCTATCTGATGTAGATTAGGAACGACTGGTGGACATATCCATTGAGGAGCTTTACACGATATGACAATCAGTTCCACTACTAGTCTATCTGATGTAAATTAGGAACGACTGGTGGACATATCCATCGAGGAGAATTACACGATATGACAATCAGTTCCACTGCTAGTCTATCTGATGTAGATTAGGAACGACTGGTGGACATATCCATCGAGGAGCTTTACACGATATGACAATCAGTTCCACTACTAGTCTATCTGATGTAAATTAGGAACGACTGGTGGACATATCCATCGAGTAGCATTACACGATATGACAAACAGTTCCACTACTTGTCTATCTGATGTAGATTAGGAACGACTGGTGGACATATCCATCGAGGAGCTTTTCACGATATAACAATCAGTTCCACTACTAGTCTATCTGATGTAAATTAGAAACGACTGGTGGACATATCCATCGAGGAGCTTTTCACGATATAACAATCAGTTCTACTACTAGTCTATCTGATGTAGATTAGGAACGACTGGTGGACATATCCATCGAGGATCTTTACACGATATAACAATCAGTTCCACTACTTGTCTATCTGATGTAAATTAGGAACGACTGGTGGACATATCCATCGAGGAGCTTTACACGATATGACAATCAGTTCCACTACTTGTCTATCTGATGTAAATTAGGAACGACTGGTGAACATATCCATCGAGGAGCTTTACACGATATAACAATCAGTTCCACTACTAGTCTATCTGATATAAATTAGGAACGACTGGTGGACATATCCATCGAGGATCTTTACACGATATAACAATCAGTTCCACTACTAGTCTATCTGATATAAATTAGGAACGACTGGTGGACATATCCATCGAGGATCTTTACACGATATAACAATCAGTTCCACTACTAGTCTATCTGATATAAATTAGGAACGACTGGTGACATATCCATCGAGGTTCTTTACACGATATAACAATCAGTTCCACTACTAGTCTATCTAATGTAAATTAGGAACGACTGGTGGACATATCCATCGAGGATCTTTACACGATATTTCACAAAGTTCTCCCGACATAAACTGATTATGTATTTCCGTTGACAGTTTGCTAAACGTGATAGTTTCTACTTCAGTGATTAGCCTAACAGGATTAGTAAAAAGAAAGTTAATCCGTTCCCTGGCTGCCTGTTGCACAACGTATGAAAATTGTTACACATTTTCCCTGTATCGGAAGAAAATCCGTGGCTATAAGCTGGTAACTATTTTTACAGCTGAGTGGATTGTCTTGAAAATGGACCTAATAAGTAAGTTCGAGGTGTTTTAAAAACTGACCATTCAGAAACAGTAGATACTGTTCCGTTGAAAGGTGATTGGTTATATGTGTTTCACTAAGCAATATTGCATGTATTTCTATAATTTATATCTGCTCAAGCTTTTTCTGGAGTTGTAGTACTGACGATATTTTATTTTCTTTAGCGTTAAAAGTGCTTACAAAACTTTGAAGTTGAGAAGCAAAAACTTAAATCTAACTTTGTAAACATAGGATAATAGTTTTCACAACCTCGTTAACATCAATGTCTGGTCACAATCTGTCTGATGACAGTGCATCTTGATAATATTCCTTCAGTGCAGTTTCCATTGCAAACAACTCAGTCGTAAGGCTGCAATTTCCAAAGTACACTTCTTTCTGTTTGCTTTTCATAATCCATCTAGTGTACAAAGGCTTCTCGGTGCTCCTCTGAACAGTATGATTGCTCTGAAATCCACATGCATTTCATTTGGCAACTTGGTCAGGGTGTCTTCATATGAAATAGCATGAATACTCGTTTCATTCTCCAGTTGCTCAAAGTATGCGATATTTGAACAGATTGTCATGGAAGCAGCTTGTATAAATGTGATTTGTATCGTTGTTTCCTTCGTTATTATATTACACACTCATGCCTGAGACATATGCACAGTGTTTGCGGCAGACTGTGTTCGTATTTTCTCATCTGTGACAAGACTATAATGGCTGGTATAGGATTTCTTGAAGGTTCTTCATGAATAGTCCTAGAACCCCAAGCTGATGCATATTCCTTTGTTTTCCATTGCTATTAAGTACAAAGATATTTTTTCTTGTCAAATATAAATACCAGATCTGAGCATGCCTTTGTGATCTGCGTATATAAATATTTTGCATCAGAAATGAACGTTATATACCCTTCCCAAAAGTGATGAATACCTGGTGTTATCACACTATACTGAATACCAAACAGTCTGAAATATAGTTTTAACACATTCCGTTCCACCACGGCCTGTGGTTGTCAAGTGACTTGCTGTACACTATACGTACTCGTATGTTGTGAAAATGAAGTAATTTTTTGTTTTTGTTTATGATGAATATTTAGACAAGTTTTATTCTCACTTTATATAAAGTCTTGCACCATAACTTCTGCTTCCAACATGTCATCTAACTTCTTTAATTTGTGGATTTTTCTTGACCTGTCTGTTCATTACTTTTGGTTCCGGATACCATACTACTGAGTATTAAACGAAATAAAACCTTCAAGTTGAATAACTTACCAGACAATTTGAAATTACAGAAATTAGTTTTTACACAGTTGGTCTATTATTTTCAATCTTCTGTTTTAGTTTGTGTTACTTTAAATTGAATAAATTGTTTGTTTATGCTATACTTTTGTCAAGTGGTGGTTATAAAGTGTTTGTTTATTGCCATACTTTTGTCAGGTGGTGGTTATAAATTGTTTGTTTATTGCTATACTTTTGTAAAATGGCGGTTATAAAGTGTTTATTTATTACTATACTTTTGTCAAGTGGTGGTTATAAAGTGTTTGTTTATTGCTATACTTTTGTCAAGTGGTGGTTATAAAGTGTTTGTTTATTGCTATACTTTTGTCAATTGGTGTTTCTAACGTGTTTGTTTATTGCTATGCTTTTGTCAATTGGTGTTTATAAAGTGTTTGTTCATTGCTATACTTTTGTCAAGTGGTGGTTATAAAGTGTTTCTTTATTGCTATACTTTTGTCAATTGGTGTTTATAAAGTGTTTGTTTATTGCTATGCTTTTGTAAAGTGGTGGTTATAAAGTGTTTGTTTATTGCTATGCTTTTGTCAGGTAGTGGTTATAAATTGTTTGTTTATGCTATACTTTTGTCAAGTGGTGGTTATACAGTGTTTGTTTATTGCTATACTTTTGTCAAGTGGTGGTTATAAAGTGTTTGTTTATTGCTATACTTTTGTCAAGTGGTGGTTATAAAGTGTTTGTTTATTGGTATACTTTTGTAAAATGGCGGTTATAAAGTGTTTATTTATTGCTATACTTTTGTCAAGTGGTGGTTATAAAGTGTTTGTCCGTCCAACTGATGGATGAACACAAAGTTGAACAAGACAATTGTATAAACTGATAGATGGAAACAAAGTTGAACAAGACAATTGTATAAACTGATAGATGGAAACAAAGTTGAACAAGACAATTGTATAAATTGATGAATGAAAACAAAGTTGAACAATAAATTGTGAGTTTCATAAAATAAAATTAGGAAATCTAACGAATCACAAGGATCTTAGGGCAGGTAATATTTCTATGAAGGTTTTAAAGGTGAACATGTTTAGTATAATAACAGGTGATAGGATGAACATGTTTAGTATAATAACAGGTGATAGGATGAACATGTTTAGTATAATAACAGGTGATAGGATGAACATGTTTAGTATAATAACAGGTGATAGAGTGAACATGTTTAGTATAATAACAAGTGATAGAGTGAACATGTTTAGTATAATAACAAGTGATAGAGTGAACATGTTTAGTATAATAACAGGTGATAGAGTGAACATGTTTAGTATAATAACAGGTGATAGAGTCAACATGTTTAGTATAATAACAGGTGATAGAGTCAACATGTTTAGTATAATAACAGGTGATACGATGAACATGTTTAGTATAATAACAGGTGATAAAGTGAACATATTTAGTGTAATAACAGATAATAGGATGAACATATTTAGTGTAATAACAGGTGATAGGATGAACATGTTTAGTATAATAACAGGTGATAGGGTGAACATGTTTAGTATAATAACAGGTATTAGGGTGAACATGTTTAGTATAATTACAGGTGATCGGGTGAACATGTTTAGTATAATAACAGGTGATAAAGTGAACATATTTAGTGTAATAACAGGTGATAGGGTGAACATATTTAGTGTAATAACAGGTGATAGGGTGAACATGTTTAGTATAATAACAGGTGATAAAGTGAACATATTTAGTGTAATAACAGGTGATAAAGTGAACATATTTAGTGTAATAACAGGTAATAGGATGAACATATTTAGTGTAATAACAGGTAATAGGATGAACATGTTTAGTATAATAACAGGTGATAAAGTGAACATATTTAGTGTAATAACAGGTAATAGGATGAACATATTTAGTGTAATAACAGGTAATAGGATGAACATATTTAGTGTAATAACAGGTGATAGGATGAACATGTTTAGTATAATAACAGGTGATAGGATGAACATGTTTAGTATAATAACAGGTGATAGAGTGAACATGTTTAGTATAATTACAAGTGATAGAGTGAACATGTTTAGTATAATAACAGGTGATAGAGTGAACATGTTTAGTATAATAACAGGTAATAGGATGAACATATTTAGTGTAATAACAGGTAATAGAATGAACATATTTAGTGTAATAACAGGTGATAGGGTGAACATGTTTAGTATAATAACAGGTGATAGGATGAACATGTTTAGTATAATAACAGGTGATAGATGTTTAGTATAATTACAAGTGATAGAGTGAACATGTTTAGTATAATAACAGGTGATAATAACATGTTTAGTATAATAACAGGTAACAGGATGAACATATTTAGTGTAATAACAGGTAATAGAATGAACATATTTAGTGTAATAACAGGTGATAGGGTGAACATGTTTAGTATAATAACAGGTGATAGGATGAACATGTTTAGTATAATAACAGGTGATAGGGTGAACATGTTTAGTATAATAACAGGTGATAGGGTGAACATGTTTAGTATAATAACAGGTGATACGATGAACATGTTTAGTATAATAACAGGTGATAAAGTGAACATATTTAGTGTAATAACAGGTAATAGGATGAACATATTTAGTGTAATAACAGGTAATAGGGTGAACATGTTTAGTATAATAACAGGTGATACGATGAACATGTTTAGTATAATAACAGGTGATAAAGTGAACATGTTTAGTATAATAACAGGTGATAGGGTGAACATGTTTAGTATAATAACAGGTGATAGAGTGAACATGTTTAGTATAATAACAGGTAATAGGGTGAACATGTTTAGTGTAATAACAGGTGATAGGATGAACATGTTTAGTATAATAACAGGTGATAGGGTGAACATGTTTAGTATAATAACAGGTGATAGGGTGAACATGTTTAGTATAATAACAGGTGATAGGGTGAACATGTTTAGTATAATAACAGGTAATAGGGTGAACATGTTTAGTGTAATAACAGGTGATAGGATGAACATGTTTAATATAATAACAGGTGATAGGGTGAACATGTTTAGTATAATAACAGGTAATAGGATGAACATGTTTAGTATAATAACAGGTGATAGGGTGAACATATTTAGTATAATAACAGGTAATAGGATGAACATATTTAGTATAATAACAGGTGATAGGATGAACATATTTAGTATAATAACAGGTGATAGGGTGAACATATTTAGTGTAATAACAGGTAATAGGATGAACATATTTAGTATAATAACAGGTGATAGGATGAACATATTTAGTGTAATAACAGGTGATAGGGTGAACATGTTTAGTATAATAACAGGTGATAGGGTGAACATGTTTAGTATAATAACAGGTGATAGGATGAACATATTTAGTATAATAACAGGTGATAGAGTGAACATGTTTAGTATAATAACAGGTGATAGGGTGAACATGTTTAGTATAATAACAGGTGATAGGGTGAACATATTTAGTATAATAACAGGTGATAGGGTGAACATATTTAGTGTAATAACAGGTGATAGGGTGAACATGTTTAGTATAATAACAGGTGATAGGGTGAACATGTTTAGTATAATAACAGGTGATAGGGTGAACATGTTTAGTATAATAACAGGTGATAGGATGAACATATTTAGTATAATAACAGGTGATAGGGTGAACATGTTTAGTATAATAACAGGTGATAAGGTGAACATGTTTAGTATAATAACAGGTGATAGGGTGAACATATTTAGTATAATAACAGGTGATAGGGTGAACATATTTAGTATAATAACAGGTGATAGGGTGAACATGTTTAGTATAATAACAGGTGATAGGGTGAACATGTTTAGTATAATAACAGGTGATAGGGTGAACATGTTTAGTATAATAACAGGTGATAGGGTGAACATATTTAGTATAATAACAGGTGATAGGGTGAACATGTTTAGTATAATAACAGGTAATAGGATGAACATATTTAGTATAATAACAGGTAATAGGATGAGCATATTTAGTGTAATAACAGGTGATAGGGTGAACATGTTTAGTATAATAACAGGTGATAGGGTGAACATGTTTAGTATAATAACAGGTGATAGGATGAACATATTTAGTATAATAACAGGTGATAGGGTGAACATGTTTAGTATAATAACAGGTGATACGATGAACATGTTTAGTATAATAACAGGTGATACGATGAACATGTTTAGTATAATAACAGGTAATAGGATGAACATATTTAGTATAATAACAGGTAATAGAATGAACATATTTAGTGTAATAACAGGTGATAGGGTGAACATGTTTAGTATAATAACAGGTGATAGGGTGAACATGTTTAGTATAATAACAGGTGATACGATGAACATGTTTAGTGTAATAACAGGTAATAGGATGAACATATTTAGTGTAATAACAGGTGATAGGGTGAACATGTTTAGTATAATAACAGGTGATACGATGAACATGTTTAGTGTAATAACAGGTAATAGGATGAACATATTTAGTGTAATAACAGGTAATAGGGTGAACATGTTTAGTATAATAACAGGTGATACGATGAACATGTTTAGTATAATAACAGGTGATAAAGTGAACATGTTTAGTATAATAACAGGTGATAGGGTGAACATGTTTAGTATAATAACAGGTGATAGAGTGAACATGTTTAGTATAATAACAGGTAATAGGGTGAACATGTTTAGTGTAATAACAGGTGATAGGATGAACATGTTTAGTATAATAACAGGTGATAGGGTGAACATGTTTAGTATAATAACAGGTGATAGGGTGAACATGTTTAGTATAATAACAGGTGATAGGGTGAACATGTTTAGTATAATAACAGGTAATAGGGTGAACATGTTTAGTGTAATAACAGGTGATAGGATGAACATGTTTAATATAATAACAGGTGATAGGGTGAACATGTTTAGTATAATAACAGGTAATAGGATGAACATGTTTAGTATAATAACAGGTGATAGGGTGAACATATTTAGTAGAATAACAGGTAATAGGATGAACATATTTAGTATAATAACAGGTGATAGGATGAACATATTTAGTATAATAACAGGTGATAGGGTGAACATATTTACTATAATAACAGGTAATAGGATGAACATATTTAGTATAATAACAGGTGATAGGATGAACATATTTAGTGTAATAACAGGTGATAGGGTGAACATGTTTAGTATAATAACAGGTGATAGGGTGAACATGTTTAGTATAATAACAGGTGATAGGATGAACATATTTAGTATAATAACAGGTGATAGAGTGAACATGTTTGAGTATAATAACAGGTGATAGGGTGAACATGTTTAGTATAATAACAGGTGATAGGGTGAACATATTTAGTATAATAACAGGTGATAGGGTGAGCATATTTAGTGTAATAACAGGTGATAGGGTGAACATGTTTAGTATAATAACAGGTGATAGGGTGAACATGTTTAGTATAATAACAGGTGATAGGGTGAACATGTTTAGTATAATAACAGGTGATAGGATGAACATATTTAGTATAATAACAGGTGATAGGGTGAACATGTTTAGTATAATAACAGGTGATAAGGTGAACATGTTTAGTATAATAACAGGTGATAGGGTGAACATATTTAGTATAATAACAGGTGATAGGGTGAACATATTTAGTATAATAACAGGTGATAGGGTGAACATGTTTAGTATAATAACAGGTGATAGGGTGAACATGTTTAGTATAATAACAGGTGATAGGGTGAACATGTTTAGTATAATAACAGGTGATAGGGTGAACATATTTAGTATAATAACAGGTGATAGGGTGAACATGTTTAGTATAATAACAGGTAATAGGATGAACATATTTAGTATAATAACAGGTAATAGGATGAGCATATTTAGTGTAATAACAGGTGATAGGGTGAACATGTTTAGTATAATAACAGGTGATAGGGTGAACATGTTTAGTATAATAACAGGTGATAGAATGAACATATTTAGTATAATAACAGGTGATAGGGTGAACATGTTTAGTATAATAACAGGTGATACGATGAACATGTTTAGTATAATAACAGGTGATAAAGTGAACATGTTTAGTATAATAACAGGTGATAGGGTGAACATGTTTAGTATAATAACAGGTGATAGAGTGAACATGTTTAGTATAATAACAGGTAATAGGGTGAACATGTTTAGTGTAATAACAGGTGATAGGATGAACATGTTTAGTATAATAACAGGTGATAGGGTGAACATGTTTAGTATAATAACAGGTGATAGAGTTGAACATGTTTAGTATAATAACAGGTAATAGGGTGAACATGTTTAGTGTAATAACAGGTGATAGGATGAACATGTTTAATATAATAACAGGTGATAGGGTGAACATGTTTAGTATAATAACAGGTAATAGGATGAACATGTTTAGTATAATAACAGGTGATAGGGTGAACATATTTAGTATAATAACAGGTAATAGGATGAACATATTTAGTATAATAACAGGTGATAGGATGAACATATTTAGTATAATAACAGGTGATAGGGTGAACATATTTAGTATAATAACAGGTAATAGGATGAACATATTTAGTATAATAACAGGTGATAGGATGAACATATTTAGTGTAATAACAGGTGATAGGGTGAACATGTTTAGTATAATAACAGGTGATAGGGTGAACATGTTTAGTATAATAACAGGTGATAGGATGAACATATTTAGTATAATAACAGGTGATAGAGTGAACATGTTTAGTATAATAACAGGTGATAGGGTGAACATGTTTAGTATAATAACAGGTGATAGGGTGAACATATTTAGTATAATAACAGGTGATAGGGTGAGCATATTTAGTGTAATAACAGGTGATAGGGTGAACATGTTTAGTATAATAACAGGTGATAGGGTGAACATGTTTGAGTATAATAACAGGTGATAGGGTGAACATGTTTAGTATAATAACAGGTGATAGGATGAACATATTTAGTATAATAACAGGTGATAGGGTGAACATGTTTAGTATAATAACAGGTGATAAGGTGAACATGTTTAGTATAATAACAGGTGATAGGGTGAACATATTTAGTATAATAACAGGTGATAGGGTGAACATATTTAGTATAATAACAGGTGATAGGGTGAACATGTTTAGTATAATAACAGGTGATAGAATTGAACATGTTTAGTATAATAACAGGTGATAGGGTGAACATGTTTAGTATAATAACAGGTGATAGGGTTGAACATGTTTAGTATAATAACAGGTGATAGGGTTGAACATGTTTAGTATAATAATAACAGGTAATAGGATGAACATATTTAGTATAATAACAGGTAATAGGATGAGCATATTTAGTGTAATAACAGGTGATAGGGTGAACATGTTTAGTATAATAACAGGTGATAGGGTGAACATGTTTAGTATAATAACAGGTGATAGAATGAACATATTTAGTATAATAACAGGTGATAGGGTGACGTGTTTAGTATAATAACAGGTGATACGATGAACATGTTTAGTATAATAACAGGTGATACGATGAACATGTTTAGTATAATAACAGGTAATAGGATGAACATATTTAGTATAATAACAGGTAATAGAATGAACATATTTAGTGTAATAACAGGTGATACGATGAACATGTTTAGTATAATAACAGGTAATAGGATGAACATATTTAGTATAATAACAGGTGATAGGGTGAACATGTTTAGTATAATAACAGGTGATAAGGTGAACATGTTTAGTATAATAACAGGTGATAGGGTGAACATATTTAGTATAATAACAGGTGATAGGGTGAACATATTTAGTATAATAACAGGTGATAGGGTGAACATGTTTAGTATAATAACAGGTGATAGGGTGAACATATTTAGTATAATAACAGGTGATAGGGTGAGCATATTTAGTGTAATAACAGGTGATAGGGGTGAACATGTTTAGTATAATAACAGGTGATAGGGTGAACATGTTTAGTATAATAACAGGTGATAGGGGTGAACATGTTTAGTATAATAACAGGGTGATAGGGTGAACATGTTTAGTATAATAACAGGTGATAGGGTGAACATGTTTAGTATAATAACAGGTAATAGGATGAACATATTTAGTATAATAACAGGTAATAGGATGAGCATATTTAGTGTAATAACAGGTGATAGGGTGAACATGTTTAGTATAATAACAGGTGATAGGGTGAACATGTTTAGTATAATAACAGGTGATAGAATGAACATATTTAGTATAATAACAGGTGATAGGGTGAACGTGTTTAGTATAATAACAGGTGATACGATGAACATGTTTAGTATAATAACAGGTGATACGATGAACATGTTTAGTATAATAACAGGTAATAGGATGAACATATTTAGTATAATAACAGGTAATAGAATGAACATATTTAGTGTAATAACAGGTGATAGGATGAACATGTTTAGTATAATAACAGGTAATAGGATGAACATATTTAGTATAATAACAGGTAATAGAATGAACATATTTAGTATAATAACAGGTGATAGGGTGAACATGTTTAGTATAATAACAGGTGATAGGGTGAACATGTTTAGTATAATAACAGGTGATAGAGTGAACATGTTTAGTATAATAACAGGTGATAGAGTCAACATGTTTAGTATAATAACAGGTGATAGGGTGAACATGTTTAGTATAATAGAAAAATCAATGAAATGATAGTAAATAAAGCACGTGGAGAAAAGTAAAATTCAATAGACGGAAAGATTTAGCTACAGTAAAGTAAAATTGTAAAAATAGTAGCAACAAGTACATAAATATAGTTTAATATAAGGATATAAGAGTTTCGTATTAAAATCAAGGTAATAAAAACAATAGGAATATGTTATTTTTATAGGTAATTTATATCATAGATCTATTTCTAGAGCGTTCTAGAACATGCATTTGTATCGTAACGTTTCTCGTAATGATAAGAAGCAGTAAATGGAATTTGAACAGTGAGTTACTAATGTTCCCTTTGTGAGTTTAATGTAGCTCAGCCCATTACACTATCTCAAAGCCAGTCCGTTTCCACGTGTATTACCAGGGTAGCTTATTTTGTTCGTGCCATGTCTAGCGTGCTGCGATATGGGAGTTAGTAACTAAAGCTGTCGATCAGACTTATCCAAACACCGCTGGCCTTATAGTCAAAGGATGGCAAACCTGATGGTCAAGCAGTAGCTAATTTGTCATAAACCAGTGGTTAAATAGTGGAAACCCGTATTAAATCTAGTAATCAACGGGTAGAAAAGCTAGTGGTTAACCAGTGAAAAATCAATTAGTTATTTTTCGGTGAAATATAAATGAAAAATTAAAATGAAAGATTTGAATAAAAATTGAAGAAAAGAGGAAAAAACGTTTTTATTTCTTTTAAATTACCATGTAGGCCTAAATGCGTGTTTTTGTGTGTTTTTACTAATGATCATCTAGGCCAAAATATGTGTTCGTTTTTCTAATGACTATTTAGGCCTACATGTATGTATTATTTGTTTGTTGTTTCTAATGATCATCTAAGCCTAAATCTGCTTTATTTGTTTTCCTAATGATAATCTAGGCCCACATGTGTATTGTTTGTTT
Source organism: Tachypleus tridentatus (assembly GCF_004210375.1). Taxonomy (NCBI): domain Eukaryota; kingdom Metazoa; phylum Arthropoda; class Merostomata; order Xiphosura; family Limulidae; genus Tachypleus; species Tachypleus tridentatus. The sequence continues at coordinate 29,055,485 of NW_027467777.1, read as the reverse complement.
TTCTTAAAGTTTACCCAGATCTGTGTTCATGTTATATGTTGTTATTTCTCATAATGACCACCTAGGCGTATATGCATATGTTATTTCTTTTTCATAATGACCACCTAGGCCTGTAAGCATGTTATATATTATTTGTTTTTTCTAATGATCACCTAGGCCTATATGCATGTAACATGTTATTTGTTTTTTATAATGATCACCTAAGCCTATATGCATGGTACATGTTGTTTCTCGTAATGATCACCTAGGCCTCTATATATGCGTGTTATGTGTTTCTCATAATGATCACCTGGGTCTACATCTGGTTTATTTGTTTTCCGAAATACCCATATAACATACTTTTATGCAAATTTGACATTAAAATATACAATTATTATTAAGTAATTAAATATTTTTCATACGTTTTTTGCAGCTGGGTGGGTTGGAGATACATTCCTACGAAGTTCCTAAGAAATGTTTTTATTTATTTGTTTTTGAATTTCGCGCAAAGTTACAAGACGACTATCTGTGCTAGCAGTCCATAACTTAGCAGTGTAAGACTAGAGGGCTGGTAGCTAGTCATCACCACCCACTGCTTTGACTACTCCTTTACCAACGGATAGTGTGATGGACCGCCACATTATAAAGTCCCCACGGCTAAAAGGGCAAACATGTTTGGTGTGATGGAGATTCGTACCCACGACCATAGATTACGAGTCGAGCGTCCCGTCCCAACAACAACAAAGAAAAAAAAAAGATGAAAGGGAAAAACAGCTAGAAGGAAGGAAAGTAGAGGTTTTATTTTTTATACATTATATAAATGTATATATTTATATTATATTCCAAATACGTATTTCATATGCATCATATTTTTACTATATTTACATATGGCCTGGCATGGCAAGCGCGTGAGGCGTGCGACTCGTAATCCGAGGGTCGCGGGTTCGCGCCCGCGTCGCGCTAAACATGCTCGCCCTCTCAGCCGTTGGCGTGTATAATGTGACGGTCAATCCCACTATTCGTTGGTAAAAGAGTAGCCCAAGAATTGGCAGTGGGTGGTGATGACTAGCTGCCTTCCCTCTAGTCTTACACTGCTAAATTAGGGACGGCTAGCACAGATAGCCCTCGAGTAGCTTTGTGCAAAATTCCAAAACAAATATATATATATTTCTTTCTTAGGATTTCCCCATCGAAACTGTTAAAACATCATTTTCCAGAAAAAAAAACCAGAAATGTTTAACATAGTTTGAAGTAAGAACTTGTTAGGGGTATTTTTCTGGTTATATCACTCTTCTGAACCGAAATCCTGACTACGGCCTTGTGTTTGTGTTCTTGTAACATCTAATATAACGCATTGATTATATGAAACCAAAACGTAGATTGCATAAATTTTGTTATTGTTTATTTTTTTATACTCTTATAATTTTAAAATACCTAGAAATGGAAACAGACAACGAACACGGTTGTTATGTTGTTACGTCAATGAGTTTATGAATGATTTAGAACGAAACATAAACTTCTGAAACATATAGTTGGTCTCAAAATACCGTCGAACAAGATCGAGGTTCTAAAGTACTCTCCTTGACACGTGGTGTACTGCCACCTACATTACCACACAAGTTATTCACGTGTGTATATGTATGTATTATAGACCCTTGAGAAAAGTTCTGTTCCCAGTCAATCAAACAAATATCCGATTTGACAGCTAATTATATTTATTTGAAATATCTTGATTACCAAGCCAGTTCGTAGATCAGGGATACAAGGTTCGAGACTTCATGTCGCGTCACACTTGTTCAGTTGAAAGAGCCGAACAAATCTCTTCTGGCGGCGAGAGTCGTTGGTTGACAGTCCTCCCTTTGGTCAAAGTTCAAAATAAAGGACGGCTGTGACTGAGCTATAGGAGTCTATCTTTTCACCTTTTATACACGTGCTCTTAAGTTGAGGATGTCCAATTAGTTTCAGCTGTTGATGTGTTTTCAAGTCTTTGTCAAATAAACACTTTAAACATTTACTTTACGCTTTCAATACTTTAAAACATACACAGATTATGGTATTCAGTGTTTTACACTTTTAATAGTTTGGTTTTATTTACTAAAGTAATAATGCACAAGCTTGACAGTGACTTTTTACTGTATGTGTGGTGATGTTAAAAACTTTACTCAGTATACAGTCCGTGTTTTAAACAGAGAGATAAAATAAACAACATGAGGCGTGTTTTGTAAGGAAAGACAGATGCACGCTAAGCCTAACAACATGAGGCGTGTTTTGTAAGGAAAGACCTTACACGCGAAGCCTAATTAGAAGGTCGTTCATATAAAAAGATTTGAGACTGCACATTCCTCCAATCCGCCATTAAAGTAATCACATTAAAAATCTTTCCGGAATACAAAAATGAAAGTTTGTTGTAAAAATTTCCAGAATATTCTACATTAGTTATAGCACGTGACATAAGATGTGAGTTACTTTTGTTGGCTTATTGTTAAGCACAAAATTACACTCTGTATACACCACGGGTACCGAAATCCAGATTTTAGCGTTATTAATATTTGGATTTACGACTAGGCCGCTAGGTAGCGCAGTGAGTTACTTCTAACCGACCGTTACCCGAAATCCTCTCCTTTCTTGTACTTCTTTAGTACGGAAAAATTAATAGTTTTACGAAATAGAGAAAAAGGACACTGAAATAACCTTTATGAGAAAACATAGTCGATAACCATGGATTTAAAGAATTTCTTAAACGTTCCAGTCGCTTTACGACAGAATCTATTCTGGAACTTAAAGACTTCTGTAGGTTCTAACACTAGAATAGGTACTCTTTACCCCAGGTACCTGGCCGTTTAATACTTACTTATCTAAATAATATGTAATAACTTGTACATTGTTTCTTTATGTGGTAGTTTTACAATAAGAAAACAGTTTCTTTTTAGACATAGTTCTCTCAATATCTTAGTAATAAACAGACAGATTTCATTATCGACTTCTGTGACTTTTCATAATGACGACTCACTTAGTACAGTTGAAATGAGTTAAGAAGAACATGTGAAATCCAGAACATTCTGATGAACTTTGACTATATTTAATGTTTTCTTTGGAGAGATTCCCAACCTCGAACGACAAAAATCTGAGATTTCTTGTAAACTTCCAGTTCTTATTACTAACAAAATAACTTTAAAATAAGTAAAAGAAAACATAATTCAAAAACGATAAATATTTTTATTGCAATTTTAAGGGAGTCTACATTGAACAAAAATTATAGTGGGGAAAAAAAATAAACGGAGATAAAGTTAGCTGCTGGTTTTCATACATGTATTAAACATACAAATATCTTTATGTTATCACAGGAAGGAATCCTGCTTCGTCCAAAGTATCATTCGATGAACAAGAAGTCACGTGTAATAGGAGACATTTCTATTTTCAACCACATTGGAAATATACACCGTTGTTACGATAAACTTAAACCAGATGGCTCAGTTATTATAAACTATTGGTTTTGTAGGAAATATACAATATTGTTATAATCTGTTGGTTTTGTTAAATATAGACACTGTTGTTACGATAAACTTAAACCAATACTGTATATTTCCAACAAAAACAAAGGTTTTTGGAAATATTTGCTATTGTTAAAACTACTGGTTTTGTTGGATATAGACACTGTTATTATAAACCTTTGTTTTTGTTTGAAATATGCAATACTGTTACAATCTTTTGTTTTTGTTGAGCATAGATACTGTTGTTACAAAATATTGGTTTTGTTGGAAATATATGTTATTGTCAAACCTACTGGTTTTGTTAGAAATCACATTGAGAGGGCTTGTATCACTGTGTCTGTTTTCAAGTCTAGATTGTGTCACTATATTAGTATTTTTATCCACTACCCGTCACATTGTGAGGTCTTGTGTCACTATATCTGTTTTCACGGCCAGTTGTGTCACCATATTTGTATTTTTATCCACTACCCATCACATTGAGAGGTCTTGTATCACTGTGTCTGTTTTCAAGTCTAGATTGTGTCACTATATTAGTATTTTTATCCACTACCCGTCACATTGAGAGGTCTTGTGTCACTATATCTGTTTTCACGGCCATTTGTGTCACTATATTTGTATTTTTATCCACTACCCGTCACATTGAGAGGTCTTGTGTCACTGTATCTGTTTTCAAGTCTGGATTGTGTCACTATATTTGTATTTTTATCCACTACCCGTCACATTGAGAGGTCTTGTGTCACTGTATCTGTTTTCAAGTCTAGATTGTCTCGCTATATTTGTATTTTTATCCACTAAGCATCATATTGAGAGGGTTTGTGTCACTATATCTGTTTTCAAGTCTAGATTGTGTCACTATATTAGTATTTTTACCCACTACCCATCATATTGAGAGGGTTTGCGTCACTGTATCTGTTTTCAAGTCTAGATTGTGTCACTATATTTCTATTTTTATCCACTACCCATCATATTGAGAGGGTTTGTGTCACTGTATCTGTTTTCAAGTCTAGATTGTGTCACTATATTTGTATTTTATCCACTACCCATCATATTGAGAGGGTTTGTGTCACTGTATCTGTTTTCAAGTCTAGATTGTCTCACTATATTTGTATTTTTATCCACTAAGCATCATATTGAGAGGGTTTGTGTCACTATATCTGTTTTCAAGTCTAGATTGTGTCACTATATTAGTATTTTACCCACTACCCATCATATTGAGAGGGTTTGTGTCACTGTATCTGTTTTCAAGTCTAGATTGTGTCACTATATTTGTATTTTTACCCACTACCCATCACATTGAGAGGTCTTGTATCACTGTGTCTGTTTTCAAGTCTAGATTGTGTCACTATATCAGTATTTTTATCCACTACCCGTCACATTGAGAGGTCTTATGTCACTATATCTGTTTTCACGGCCATTTGTGTCACTATATTTGTATTTTTATCCACTACCAATCACATTGAGAGGTCTTGTGTCACTGTATCTGTTTTCAAGTCTAGATTGTGTCACTATATTTGTATTTTTATCCATTACCCGTCACATTGAGAGGTCTTGTGTCACTGTATCTGTTTTCAAGTCTAGATTGTCTCACTATATCTGTATTTTTATCCACTACCCATCATATTGAGAGGGTTTGTGTCACTGTATCTGTTTTCAAGTCCAGATTGTGTCACTATATTTGTATTTTTATCCACTAAGCATCATATTGAGAGGTCTTGTGTCACTGTATCTGTTTTCAAGTCTAGATTGTGTCACTATATTTGTATTTTTACCCACTACCCATCATATTGAGAGGTCTTGTGTCACTGTATCTGTTTTCAAGTCTAGATTGTGTCACTATATTTGTATTTTTACCCACTACCCATCACATTGAGAGGTCTTGTGTCACTGTATCTGTTTTCACGTCCAGTTGTGTCATTATTACAGATTCATTCCTTGTCCCTATCATAAAGGAGTGTGTATAGTAGTATATTGGTTCGATCCTCTTCAGGATGTGTCACTGGATAAGAAAGACGAAGTTTCTTCATTTACACATCTGATGTTTTATACATCAATAAAATAGAACATGTAGCGCTTCTCCTACACAGATTTGATGTCACTCGTTTCTCTCTACAGACGACAGGTGTACATAATATACGCTCGCTAAGTAAATCATTACGTTATTTCAGTAAACATGATTCGTCTCAGAATTTATCACGTCAGAAAGTACCTTACTTTTAAGCTTGTCGCGTTTGTTTTACGGATCAGTCGCCTTGACGACTAAGTACGGCAGTGGGAAAGAAGTCACGTTAAACCTCTGGCAAAACACATAACTTGATTCCGTTATTTGTAATAAAATACAATATGAGATTAACATTCTCAACCCATAAAATTAGGATTATCTTATGAAGTCAAACAGTAATCACTAATATATCCTCTAACAAAACGTCATATAGTGAAAGCTACTAATGTCGAAACTATTTTAATCTGGTAAAAGAGACGCAGCAGTAAAAACCTCCTTTACAGCTGTGGACAGTGGTTTCTACTTCTGTGGTTGTGGACAGTGGTTCCTACTTCTGTGGTTGTTTCCTTTACAGTTGTGGACAATGGTTTCTACTTTTGTGGTTGTCTCCTTTAGAGTTGTCGACAGTGGTTCCTACTTCTGTGGTTGTTTTCTTTACAGTTGTGGACAGTGGTTCCCACTTCTGTGGTTGTGGACAGTGATTTCTCGTTCTGTGGTTGTTTTCTTTACAGTTGTGGAAAGTGGTTCCTACTTCTGTGGTTGTGGACAGTGATTTCTCGTTCTGTGGTTGTTTTCTTTACAGTTGTGGACAGTGGTTTCTAGTTCTGTGGTTGTTTCCTTTACACTTGTGGACAGTGGTTTCTGGTTCTGTGGTTGTTTCCTTTACAGTTGTGGACAGTGGTTTCTAGTACTGTGGTTGTTTCCTTTACAGTTGTGGACAGTGGTTTCTAGTTCTGTGGTTGTTTCCTTTACACTTGTGGACAGTGGTTTCTACTTTTGTGATTGTTTTCTTTACAGTTGTGGACAGTGGTTTCTAGTTCTGTGGTTCTTTCCTTTACACTTGTGGACAGTGGTTCCTACTTCTATGGTTGTTTCCTTTACAGTTGTGGACAGTGGTTTCTAGTTCTGTGGTTCTTTCCTTTACAGTTGTGGACAGTGGTTTCTACTTCTGTGGTTGCTCCCTCACAGCCAGGACAGTGGTTTCTAGTCCTGTGGTTGCTCCCTTTACAGCCAGGACAGTGGCTTCTGGTCCTGTGGTTGCTCCCTTTACAGCCAGTGGACAGTGGTCCCACTCCCATGGTTGCTCCCTTTACAGCCAGGACAGTGGTTTCACTCTGTGGTTGCTCCCTTTACAATCAGGACAGTGGCTTTCACTCTGTGGTTATGGACAGTGGTCCCACTCTGTGGTTGTTTTCTTTACAGCCAGGACAGTGGTCCCCACTCTGTGGTTGTGGACAGTGGCTCTAGTTCCTGTGGTTCCTTCCCTTACAGTTGTGGACAGTGGTTTTACTTCTGTGGTTGCTCCCTCACACCTGTGGACAGTGGATCCTAGTTCCATGGTTGCTCCCTTTACAGTCAGGACAGTGGCTCTGGTCCTGTGGTTGTTTCTCTTTACAGCCAGGACAGTGGCTCTGATCCTGTGGTTGCTCCCTTACAGCCAGGACAGTGGTTCTGACTCCTGTGGCTGTGGACAGTGGTCCCACTCTATGGTTGTTCCCTTACAGTCAGGACAGTGGTTTCTACCTGTGGTTGTTCCCTTTACAATCAGGACAGTGGTTTCTACTTCTGTGGTTGTTTTCTTTATAGTTGTGGACAGTGGTTTCTACTCACTGGTTGTGGACAGTGGTCCCACTTTTGTGGTTGCTCCTTTACAGTTGTGGACAGTGATTTCTAGTTCTGTGGTTGCTCCCTTACAGCCAGGACAGTGGCTCTGGTTCCTGTGGTTGCTCCCTTTACAGCCAGGACAGTGGTTCTAGTTCTGTGGTTGTTCCTTTACAGCCAGGACAGTGGCTCTAGTTCCAGTGGTTGTTTCTCTTATAGTCAGGACAGTGGCTTCTGGTTCCTGTGGTTGCTCCCTTTACAGTCAGGACAGTGGCTCTAGTCCTGTGGTTGTTCCCTTTACACTTGTGGACAGTGGCTCTGGTCCTGTGGTTGCTCCCTTACAGTTGTGGACAGTGGTTTCTAGCACTGTGGTTGCTTCCTTTACAGTTGTGGACAGTGGCTCTAGTTCTGTGGTTGTTTCCTTTACACTTGTGGACAGTGGTTTCTACTTTTTGGATTGTTTCTTTACAGTTGTGGACAGTGGTTCCTAGTCCTGTGGTTCTTTCCTTTTACACTCCCAGGACAGTGGTCCCACTCCATGGTTGTTCCCTTTACAGCCAGGGACAGTGGCTCTAGTCCTGTGGTTCCTTCCCTTACAGTTGTGGACAGTGGTTTCTACTTCTGTGGTTGCTCCCTTTACAGTTGTGGACAGTGGCTTTCTAGTCCTGTGGTTGCTCCCTTTACAGCCAGGACAGTGGTTTCTGGTCCTGTGGTTGTTTCCTTTACAGTTGTGGACAGTGGTTCCTACTTCTATGGTTGTTTCCTTTACAGTTGTGGACAGTGGTTTCTACTTCTGTGGTTGTTTCCTTTACAATTGTGGACAGTGGTTTCTACTTCTGTGGTTATGGACAGTGGTTCCTACTTCTGTGGTTGTTTTCTTTACAGTTATGGACAGTGGTTCCTACTTCTGTGGTTGTGGACAGTGGTTTCTAGTTCTGTGGTTCTTTCCTTTACAGTTGTGGACAGTGGTTTTTACTTCTGTGGTTGTTTCCTTTACACTTGTGGACAGTGGATTCTAGTTCTATGGTTGTTTCCTTTACAGTTGTGGACAGTGGTTTCTGGTTCTGTGGTTGTTTTCTTTACAGTTGTGGACAGTGGTTTCTGATTCTGTGGTTGTTTCCTTTACAGTTGTGGACAGTGGTTTCGACTTCTGTGGTTGTGGACAGTGGTTCCTACTTCTATGGTTGTTTCCTTTACAGTTGTGGACAGTGGTTTCTACTTCTGTGGTTGTTTCCTTTACAATTGTGGACAGTGGTTTCTACTTCTGTGGTTGTTTTCTTTATAGTTGTGGACAGTGGTTTCTACTTCATTGGTTGTGGACAGTGGTTCCTACTTTTGTGGTTGTTTCCTTTACAGTTGTGGACAGTGATTTCTAGTTCTGTGGTTGTTTCCTTTACAGTTGTGGACAGTGGTTTCTGGTCCTGTGGTTGCTCCCTTTACAGTTGGACAGTGGTTTCTAGTCCTGTGGTTGTTCCCTTACAGCCAGGACAGTGGTTTCTAGTTCTGTGGTTGTTTCTTTATAGTTGTGGACAGTGGTTTCTGGTCCTGTGGTTGCTCCCTTTACAGTTGTGGACAGTGGTTTCTAGTTCTGTGGTTGTTCCTTTACAGTTGTGGACAGTGGTTTCTGGTCCTGTGGTTGTTCCCTTTACAGCCAGGACAGTGGCTCTGGTCCTGTGGTTGCTTCCTTTACAGTTGTGGACAGTGGTTCTGGTTCTGTGGTTATTCCTTTACAGTTGTGAACAGTGGTTTCTAGTTATGTGGTTGTTTCATTTACAGTCAGGACAGTGGTTTCTACTTCTGTTATTATGGACAGTGGTTCCTAGTTCTGTGGTTGTTTTATTTATTGTTTAGGACAGTTGTTTCTACTTCTATAGTTGTTTCCTTTACAATTGTGGACAGTGGTTTCTACTTCTGTGGTTATGGACAGTGGTTCCTACTTCTGTGGTTGTTTTCTTTACAGTTGTGGACAGTGGTTCCTACTTCTGTGGTTGTGGACAGTGGTTTCTAGTTCTGTGGTTCTTTCCTTTACAGTTGTGGACAGTGGTTTTTACTTCTGTGGTTGTTTCCTTTACACTTGTGGACAGTGTTTTCTAGTTCTATGGTTGTTCCTCCAGCCAGGACAGTGGCTCTGGTCCTGTGGTTGCTCCCTTACAGTTGTGGACAGTGGTTTCTGGTTCTGTGGTTGTTTCCTTTACAGTTGTGGACAGTGGTTTCGACTTCTGTGGTTGTGGACAGTGGTTCCTACTTCTATGGTTGTTTCCTTTACAGTTGTGGACAGTGGTTTCTACTTCTGTGGTTGTTTCCTTTACAATTGTGGACAGTGGTTTCTACTTCTGTGGTTATGAACAGTGGTTCCTACTTCTGTGGTTGTTTTCTTTATAGTTGTGGACAGTGGTTTCTACTTCATTGGTTGTGGACAGTGGTTCCTACTTCTGTGGTTGTGGACAGTGGTTTCTAGTTCTGTGGTTCTTTCCTTTACAGTTGTGGACAGTGGTTTTTACTTCTGTGGTTGTTTCCTTTACAGTTGTGGACAGTGATTTCTAGTTCTGTGGTTGTTTCCTTTACAGCCAGGACAGTGGTTTCTGGTTCTGTGGTTGCTCCCTTTACAGTTGTGGACAGTGGTTTCTAGTTCTGTGGTTGCTCCCTTTACAGTTGTGGACAGTGGTTCTAGTTCTGTGGTTGTTTTCTTTATAGTTGTGGACAGTGGTTTCTGGTTCTGTGGTTGTTTCCTTTACAGTTGTGGACAGTGGTTTCTAGTTCTGTGGTTGTTTCCTTTACAGTTGTGGACAGTGGTTTCTGGTTCTGTGGTTGTTTCCTTTACAGTTGTGGACAGTGGTTTCTGGTTCTGTGGTTGTTTCCTTTACAGTTGTGGACAGTGGTTTCTGGTTCTGTGGTTATTTCCTTTACAGTTGTGAACAGTGGTTTCTAGTTATGTGGTTGTTTCATTTACAGTTGTGGACAGTGGTTTCTACTTCTGTTATTATGGACAGTGGTTCCTAGTTCTGTGGTTGTTTTATTTATTGTTTAGGACAGTTGTTTCTACTTCTATAGTTGTTTCATTCATAGTTGTGGACAGTGGTTCCTACTTTTATAGGTATTTCCTCAACAGTTGATAACAATGTCTCCAATTTCACTTTGCATTTTTTCTTATCAAAACACTCACTATTAAGCAGTAAGTTTTCCATTGCAGGTTTTACCACTTAGCACGGCACAAGGAAATGCTGTTTTTGGTAGTGTCTGTTCACGTAATTTTTTTTTCTTTAAACACAGAGCAACAGAATAGACTAACTAGTTAGCTCTGTGCCAACCACAAGGATCGAACATCAACGTGTGTGTTTGTAATTTCAGAAGGAAAGCGGTAAATGATATCAATCTCCGATGCTTTCGTTCAAATAAATCCTAGGAAATAGGATTTTCAAATCTTTAATGTAAACAAAATATAGATTTCTATGGATTAAAGTTTTTCTTCTATTTCAAGATTTCTAAAAAGCTTTTCAGGTGCAATACATTGGATTTTGTTCATTGGATTAGCGTAAGAATGAAGAATAATTCTCAGATCCAAATGGATCATGCCTTGATTGGGTTACCAACAATGTCACTAATTCTCTAAAAGCTTTCGTCATCTTTTGATATGGGTTTTTGTAATTACAACTGAATTTCACTTTTGAGAAATGGTTTGAATAGAATTTACGTCTGTTTTTTTTCACGTGCACCAGACGTTAGGTATAAAGATACTTTGTTTCGCAACGTTTTTTACTGTTTTTCTGTTGTCTTCCAGACTATCCTTGTGTGATATAACAACTTTGCGTTTTGTTCTAACAAGTGATCTCCCAACTCTGTGTCATGGCCAGACTTAAGGTGTGAATACTGGTAGGGCTAAGGTTTGCTTCACTTCAGAATAGGAGTTACTAGTTGAACAGAATTATTAGTAGGCCTAAAGTTTGCTGCACATTAGAAGAGGAGTTACTAGCTGAGCAGAATTATTAGTAGGCCTAAAGTTTGCTGCATATTAGAAGAGGAGTTACTAGCTGAGCAGAATTATTAGTAGGCCTAAAGTTTGCTGCATATTAGAAGAGGAGTTACTAGTTGAGCAGAATTATTAGTAGGCCTAAAGTTTGCTGCACATTAGAAGAGGAGTTACTAGTTGAACAGAATTATTAGTAGGCCTAAAGTTTGCTGCACATTAGAAGAGGAGATACTAGTTGAACAGATTTATTAGTAGGCCTAAAGTTTGCTGCACATTAGAAGAGGAGTTACTAGTTGAACAGAATTATTAGTAGGCCTAAAGTTTGCTGCACATTAGAAGAGGAGTTACTAGTTGAACAGAATTATTAGTAGGCCTAAAGTTTGCTGCACATTAGAAGAGGAGTTACTAGTTGAACAGAGTTATTAGTAGGCCTAAAGTTTGCTGCACATTAGAAGAAAAGTTACTAGCTGAGCAGAATTATTAGTAGGCCTAAAGTTTGCTGCACATTAGAAGAGGAGTTACTAGTTGAACAGAATTATTAGTAGGCCTAAAGTTTCCTGCACATTAGAAGAGGAGATACTAGTTGAACAGATTTATTAGTAGGCCTAACGTTTGCTGCACATTAGAAGAGGAGATACTAGTTGAACAGATTTATTAGTAGGCCTAACGTTTGCTGCACATTAGAAGAGGAGATACTAGTTGAACAGATTTATTAGTAGGCGTAACGTTTGCTGCATATTAGAAGAGGAGTTACTAGCTGAGCAGAATTATTAGTAGGCCTAAAGTTTGCTGCATATTAGAAGAGGAGTTACCAGCTGAGCAGAATTATTAGTAGGCCTAAAGTTTGCTGCACATTAGAAGAGGAGATACTAGTTGAACAGATTTATTAGTAGGCCTAAAGTTTGCTGCACATTAGAAGAGGAGATACTAGTTGAACAGATTTATTAGTAGGCCTAACGTTTGCTGCACATTAGAAGAGGAGATACTAGTTGAACAGATTTATTAGTAGGCCTAAAGTTTGCTGCACATTAGAAGAGGAGTTACTAGTTGAACAGATTTATTAGTAGGCCTAAAGTTTGCTGCACATTAGAAGAGGAGATACTAGTTGAACAGATTTATTAGTAGGCCTAACGTTTGCTGCACATTAGAAGAGGAGATACTAGTTGAACAGATTTATTAGTAGGCCTAACGTTTGCTGCATATTAGAAGAGGAGTTACTAGCTGAGCAGAATTATTAGTAGGCCTAAAGTTTGCTGCATATTAGAAGAGGAGTTACTAGCTGAGCAGATTTATTAGTTGGCCTAAGGTTTGCATCAGTGAAAAAGTCGTTAGTCGAAAAATTCTCATTAGGTGTAAGGTTTGCTTCAGTAGATAAATCATAGTTGAACAATTATTATTTGGTCTAAGGTATACTTTGGTAGATAAATTACTATGTGAATAGTCGTTATTAGGTTTAAAATGATATTCGGTGTACGATGTATTCGTTGAACAGTGTTATTGGTAAACCTAATGTCTACTTCAGTACAGAGATCATTAGTAAGCTTAACTTTACTTCAGTAAAGAAATATTTAGCGACCTTAATAAATTATTTCCAGTTCGAGGTGGTTATGGCTTGTGATAAACAGGCCCAGAATATGAATCAAGTTCGCGACTCGTTGTCACTAAAACGTGCTTCGTGCCCCGGGTCTATAGATGTTCAATAAACTCGATGACCAAATCACACTATTCGATGTTAAGAGTGACCCAAGAATCAATGATGACAGGTGTAGACATCTTCCTTAATGAATCTACTCCATAATTTCAATATTGAGGACGAGATATTCCAAGTTTTGCATTGCGCAAAATTCTGAACATGTAGTAGACATTGTCAATTTTAGTTACAACACATGTAGTAGACATTGTCAATTTTAGTTACAACACATGTAGTAGACATTGTCAATTTTAACTACAACACATGTAGTAGACATTGTCAATTTTAATTACAACACATGTAGTAGACATTGTCAATTTTAATTACAACAAATTACTTTTTATATAATTAAAACCTACGTAACGTTTTATTACAAACAATTTAAATGCGTTCGTTTCATATTATTATTATTGAATTAGGCTTAGCCACAGGTATAGAAGAATAGGTTCAAGTGTATTAAGTGTTAAAACAAACAACTGTCGTCTGATCATCGAGTTAACAAACTGTTTGACACGTATCCTCTCTTCGTGCTTACAAAATAGGTTTTTTTTTTTCTCTACATTGATTTAATTAAAATGTTTCTTTCTGACTAACTTATAATCTATTACAGAAGTCCGAAATTACCCGGGACGCACCCAACTATTAAAAAAGGCTTAGGCGGTGCCCAGACCCGCCCTAACGCTACAATATTACTGATGAATCAGTACGAGATATATTTCAATATCTCATGTCATACAGGAATCTATTGCACACAAATGTTGAGCAAATGAAAGGATAGGCGGCGCTCGATAAATAATCCGGTGATATTAAATAGAAAGCGTTGATCAAATCTTACAAACTGGTTCAAAGTGTGTGATTTTGCAAGTTTGGATTAATTTTGTTTGTATGTTGAAATGATTATTTCTGTGTTAGATGTTTTATAACGAAATTTAAATCTAAGAATTATTCATTGGATGTAATGATCTGAAGTACAAGAAAGTTCCTGATTGGATGTAATAATATGAAATATAAGAAGAGTGCTCATTGGATGTAATGATCTGAAGTACAAGGAAGTTCCTGATTGGATGTAATAATATGAAATATAAGAAGGGTATTCATTGGATGTAATGATCTGAAGTACAAGAAAGTTCCTGATTGGATGTAATAATATGAAATATAAGAAGAGTATTCATTGGATGTAATGATCTGAAGTACAAGAAAGTTCCTGATTGGATGTAATAACATGAAATATAAGAAGAGTGCTCATTGGATGTAATGATCTGAAGTACAAGAAAGTTCCTGATTGGATGTAATAATATGAAATATAAGAAGAGTGCTCATTGGATGTAATGATCTGAAGTACAAGAAAGTTCCTGATTGGATGTGATAACATGAAATATAAGAAGAGTATTCATTGGATGTACTTATCCACGAACAAGTGCCTGATGAGACATGTACTAATCTAAAACATATTAAGCCCTGAATGCATCTCCTTGATTAAATCTCATAATTTGAAGCTATAAATAGACTTAAATGTTAGGTAACAAGCAAAATTCTTTTACAGATACATATTTTAATAAGTTATGGATGAGAGAGACAAAACACATCAACCACACTATATCTTCAATATCCAGTGCCAACGAGACCTTTCGCATAGTACTATAACTCGTGAGGCCGATTGTGATATTATTATCTATATCATCGTAAGGTAGAAATATATATATGGATTTAAGAATCGCCCCCTGTATTGTCTATAAGTCTAAAGGCTTACTTATGCTAAAAATTAGGTATCTATACACACGGTGAGCACAGCGTGTTTAATAACAATATATTCATTTTTATGCTGTAAACTTTGTTGTCAATCTAAATATGATGTGTAAGAGTTTTCCTATTTCTGGTTATTGTGTATTTTGTACATGGTTGTTTCAACCATATGCAGTAATAGAATGTTTTGAGTCATCAAGAAAATAAAACTGTGGAATGTCTTCATGTGACATCTACAAAATACAAGTTTGTTTTACAAGTGGAATGTCTTCATGTGACATCTATATAAGACAAGTTTGTTTTACAGGTGGAATGTCTTCATGCGACATCTACATAAGACAAGTTTGTTTTACAGGTGGAATGTCTTCATGTGACATCTACATAAGACAAGTTTGTTTTACAGGTGGAATGTCTTAATGTGACATCTACATAAGACAAGTTTGTTTTACAGGTGGAATGTCTTCATGCGACATCTACATAAGACAAGTTTGTTTTACAGGTGGAATGTCTTCATGCGACATCTACATAAGACAAGTTTGTTTTACAGGTGGAATGTCTTCATGCGACATCTACATAACACAAATTTGTTTTACAGGTGGAATGTCTCCATGCGACATCTACATAAGACAAGTTTGTTTTACAGGTGAATGTCTTCATGCGACAGGTGGAATGTCTTCATGCGACATCTACATAAGACAACTTTGTTTTACAGGTGGAATGTCTTCATGCGACATCTGCATAAGACAAATTTGTTTTACAGGTGGAATGTCTTCATGCGACATCTACATAAGACAAGTTTGTTTTACAGGTGGAATGTCTTCATGCGACATCTACATAAGACAAGTTTGTTTTACAGGTGGAATGTCTTCATGCGACATCTACATAAGACAAGTTTGTTTTACATGTGGAATGTCTTCATTCGACATCTACATAAGACAAGTTTGTTTTACAGGTGGAATGTCTTCATTCGACATCTACATAAGACAAGTTTGTTTTACAGGTGGAATGTCTTCATGCGACATCTACATAACACAAATTTGTTTTACAGGTGGAATGTCTTCATGCGACATCTACATAAGACAAGTTTGTTTTACAGGTGAATGTCTTCATGCGACATCTGGAATGTCATAATCTACATAAGACAAATTTGTTTTACAGGTGGAATGTCTTCATGCGACATCTACATAAGACAAGTTTGTTTTACAGGTGGAATGTCTTCATGCGACATCTACATAAGACAAGTTTGTTTTACAGGTGGAATGTCTTCATGTGACATCTACATAAGATAACTTTGTTTTACAGGTGGAATGTCTTCATTCGACATCTACATAAGACAAGTTTGTTTTACATGTGGAATGTCTTCATTCGACATCTACATAAGACAAGTTTGTTTTACAGATTTTTTTATCTTTTTTTAATTTCGCACAAAGCTACTCGAGGGCTATCTGTGCTAGCCGTCCCTAATTTAGCAGTGTAAGACTAGAAGGAAGGCAGCTAGTCATCACCACTCACCGCCAACTTTTGGGCTACTCTTTTACCAACGAATAGTGGGACTGACCATCACATTATAACGCCCCCACGGCTGAAAGGGCGAGCACGTTCGGCGCAACAGGGATGCGACCCGTGACCCTCGGATTACGAGTCGCACGCCTTAACACGCTTGGCCACGCCAGGCCTTGTTTTAGAGAACATGTTTCAAGTGACGAATCAAGCCTAAGTTGATGTAAAATCGCATGTTTTTCCTTATTTTAATTCAGTAATCCTATTTATCAATAATTGTAACTAAAGTTTTAAATATTCTAGACAAGTTTTTCATATTAAATTTAATCTTGTACATTGCACGACCTTAACTTATCTAAATTAGAAACACAACGGACAGTTATTTTGGCTCCGTCTATTGAGCAGTTTCTTCTGGTGGCATTTGAAGCTCTCCTGTCATAAACTTGCTAATTTTATTAGTGGCTTTCGAAAAATGGGAAATCTCTAACTTTCAATAATAATAATAACGCATGTTGTCACGAGACTGGTTCTGGCTAATAGAGTTACAGGGAGAGGTCACGTGCTATAATTTCAAACGAATTAGGAAGTAATGTTAGTACAAAGCGTGAAACTCTAAGAACATCTGTACTTCTCTTTTGAATAATATATGTACATAACAACGTCCCTCACACAGTAGGAGATATACACATAACAACAGGGTACAGAGTTATGTACTTCACACACACGGGGAGATATGTAGATAAATATAGTACATAACAACGGAACAGAGATATGTAGCTGAACATGTAAAAGACATTTATAATTGGCCGACATAACCTAATGGCAAACAATAAACTACGACTCCGTTTTATACAAGTTTTATTAACATGGGATCTTTGATACCATAGCTTAATACTGTTGTGGTCTCCGACTGTCTGACTTAACCATAAGGTGTCTAAAATCTTCTAGATTATTTACACGGACTTTATGCCTTCTAGTTGATCCATAAATAACTGGGGTTATGTTTTATATACAGTAACCATGACAGAGTTGAGGTGAGTTTCATAAAACAACAGATGTATTGGTATTTATGCTACTAAGACTATTTGTCGCTGTACCTAATCTTGAAATGACCAGATGACCAGTAATCATCACAATACCCCACATCATCCACGTTAAGGGATTGACTGTCAATCTTATAACACACACACAATTTAAAGTTAGTGGATTTGTGAGGTTGCGGATTTGGACATGGCTAACCAGCTTTAAATTCAAGAGCTCTACCACAGTGTGGTGTTCGTTTGTTTGATCGAACTGATTTAGTTTCTTATTTCCTTGATCTGTATAAATAACGAAGCACACAGGAAACATTAAACGTAGTCTTTCAAACAGACATCTACTGTTTCACTTAACAAGTTATTTAGCATGACTGCTCCTCGCGACATTAAACTCGTCGCTAATACGTTTCCTTGGTAACATATATGCAAAAACGGCTCGTTTGGGTTGAGAAAATATTTTACATAGAAGAGCGAACAACGTTTCGACCTTCTTCGGTCATCGTCAGGTTCACAAAGAAAGAGGCAACTGACCGGAAGCTGACCACATGTTTGAAAGGGGTTGTGTAACTGTGTGTCGAAATGTAGAGGGCGGTATTAGATGTTTGAATATATAATTTTATTTATTTTATTATATTAATATAGGTATAAAGGCGTTCCTTTATATTGGTTTATTTTGGGTTTAAGTTGTTGTATAAGTAAGGCTTCTTTAATTTTGCGTTTATTTATGTTTGTTTCTTTATTTAGTATTTGAGTGTTTTCCATCGTTATGCTGTGTTTATTTGACTTGCAGTGTTCGAAAACGTGTGAAGGTGACTTTTTATGTTCTTTGAATCTGGTTTCCATTTTTCTACTTGTTTCTCCAATATAGAAGTCGTGGCAGTTATCACATTGTATTTTATAAATAATGTTGGTGTGGTGTTTGTCAGTGTAGTTTTACATAGTATAGACCTCAGTTTTGTGCCTGGTTTTTGAATAAATTTGGTATTAACTGGAATGTCATATTTTGTTACTAGTTTTTGCCAAATGTTGGTTATTTGTTTGCTGATGTCAGGAATATATGGTATACAGCAGTATATGGTTTCGTGGTTTTTTGATTCGTGAGATATATTTACTTTAGTTGGTTGATTTTGCTTTCTGTCTAGGTGTGTGCGTATAATGTTTTCTACGGTTTGTGGAGGAAACTTATTGATGTTGATGAAGTATTGTTTTATTTTGTCTAATTTATCGTTAATTTTATCTGGTGAGCATAGTTTTATGGCTGTGTTTATTTGGTTTCTTAATATGTTGAGTTTTTGTTTTGTTTCATGTGCTGAGTCCCAAGGAATGTATAGTCCAGTATGAGTGATTTTTCGGTGGATTTCTGTTTTGAATTGTGTGTCAGTTCTTGTAATTTTCAGGTTAAGAAATGATATTTGATTGCTTTCTTCTTGTTTCTCCACAAATTTCTCTACAAGTGGGTTTCTCGACATCACTGCTTGGTAACTTAGTTATAAAACTATCGTTGTAGCATTTTTCGACAAGCAAAGTCAGTTAAAAGCACTGATTAACAAACGTTCAGGACGTTGAACCATAAAGTAATTGTTGGCCAGCTTCGGTCAGATGTTTTCCTGGAGACATCAGTTGATGAAAGAGTTGACGTTGAATATCTTTCTTTTTTTTTTAAATATCATAATAACGTATTAACACTTTAATGTCTTTATGTGCAATAGGTCAGAAGTTTCTAATATGTCTTGATTTGTTTTAAATTCACACGACTTACAAAACTATATATACATTTAAATGCAATTTTTCTCCTGGTGGGTTTGTTTTTAGCTAACCACAGGGCTACATAGTGGGCTATTTCTGGCCTGTCGACCAAGGGTATTAAAACTCGGTTTCCAGGGCAGACCCACCAAATGGGACAGTGGTAATCCTAGGTACTTATAACACTGAAACCCGAAGTTTGATTTATTGTGGTGCACTGAACGCAAAGCGCCAGTTGTGTAGCGTAAGGGTAAAAGAAACAATTACTGGATGACGTAAGAATACAACTTATGTGTTCCCATAGTTACAATATTTAAAACATCCATACAATTCACATGCACAATATTTTAATATATCTCTCTCATCACATGGCCAGGTGGTTAAGGCAGTTCGAATTCCTGTCACACCAAACATGCTCACCCTTTCAGCCGTGGGGACTTTATAATGTGACGCTCCATCCCACAATTCGTTGGTAAAAAGAGCAGCTCAAGAGTTAGCGGTTGGTGGTGATGACTAGTTGCCTTTCCTCTAGTCTTACACTGCTCAATTAGAGACGGCTAGCACAGATAGCTTTCGTGTAGCTTTGCGCGAAATTAAACAAACAAACAAAACAAAACAATCTCAACACAGGAAACAAATTTTATCTTTTTTTTAGATGACACTGCAGGTTTGACAAGAATGGTCAGTAATTTTGGTAGGGCTACGTGATCTAAACACTGAGAGATATAGACAGGGTGACAGTATAGAACACATAAATCAAACATGATAAAATAGACAACACCCACAGAGACATGAAAACAAGAAGGTAGAGTGCTATCCACTGAAATAAATCTCAAATACTCAAACATTCATTTGTCTGTCATTCCAGCCCGAGGAGTGGTTGGCGGGCCGCCATAGTGTTACGCCCTCTTGTCGGGTAAGTGAATAAAACGAAAACAAAGGAGGGAAGACGCGAGAGATGGACAGATAAAATGTAAGAGAAAAAATAGAGAGCACGAGTTAGAAAGAAATACAGCTAGAAAGAGATAACTAAAATAAAATGACAGATAGTGAAAACAAACGAAAATGGTAGTGAAACATTCTGGAGAGTTGAACCGGTCAAATCCTTGAGTTTGAAACCACTCTATTGATAGAATCTAAACAATGAAATCCATTATATAATATTTTAAACTTAAATCAATAAATCGTATTACATAAAAGCTCGAGCTTAAATATCCTTTCACGAGATATCGATTGTCTGAGTTTTAACTTAAGTGTTCCTTTATTTATTTGTATATTTTGTTACTTAAATTCAACAGGCATATGTGGTTTTCACGAGAAAGCATCACTCCTTGTCGTTACACAAACTATATAAAAGGTGCTGCTACCTAGTGTTTACAATATTAAACTATGTAGAAATTAACAATGTCCAATAACTTAAAAATGGCTAATTCAACTCCCATGGAAGTTAAATTTCCTTCTTTCATCACTAGTCTAATACATGTCAAATATATAATATATAATACATGTCAAATATATAATATATAATACATGTTTAATACATAATGTATAATACATGTCTAAGATATAATATATAATACATGTCTAATATATAATATACTCTTCAAAAAGAGAAACGCAAAAGGCAAAATTTGAGACATATTGTTAACAAGTTTATTCCGGGTAGTTCTGTATAACATGTGTGAAACTTTGCACATTCACTGCTGAACATCCAAAGTCTGCAAAGGCAAAGTCCACGCTCACTAACTGAAGGTTAACGTCACTCAACGTCAATAACGAGTATGACCCCCGTGAGCATCAACAACTGCTTGGCATCTCCTGCCCATGGAAGCGATGAGATGACGAATCACATTCTGTGGAATGGCTGTCCACTCAGCCTGCAAAGCTGCTGCAAGCTGAGGTAGAGTCTGTGGTTGAGGTTGTCGCCGTCGGTCCAACTCGTCCCAAAGATGTTCGATGGGGTTTAAATCTGGTGATCTGGAGGGCCAGGGAAGAACGTTGATGTTGTGGTGTCTCAAGAAGACAGTGGTGAGTCGGGCTGTGTGAGGACGGGCGTTGTCATGTTGAAAAACGTCGTTGACGTTCACCATGATGGGTTGCACATGATGCCTAAGAATCTCGTCGACGTATCGTTGAGCCGTAAGATTCCCTCGAATGTGCAAAAGGTCTGTTCTGGCATTGTAGGCGATGGCAGCCCACATCATGATGCTGCCACCACCAAATCTGTCAACTTCTTGCACACAGTTTGCTGCAAAACGTTCACCTCGGCGACGGTAAACACGGGTCCTTTCATCCTGCCTACGAAGCATAAAACGTGATTCATCGCTGAACCAAACATGCCTCCATCGTCGATTAGGCCATACCCGATGTGCCCGAATCCACTGCTGTCGTGCTTGACGATGTTGCTGGGTGAGGATGACGTCTCTGACTGGATGTCGATGTCGGATTTCTGCATCTCGTAGACGGTTTCGTACGGTCTGATCGGAAATCCTACGCAGCCCTGGTATGGTTGAGGCAGTAGACGTCGCAGTGGTGGTCCTATCCTGAAGGTGACGTAACCGGATGTAGCGATCTTGTGCGGGCGTGGTCACACAAGGTCTGCCAAATCGTGGACGGTCACGAGTTGGTCCATGTTGTTGGTGACGATTCCATAGCCTTGTGATGGTGCTTGGGTGGACATTCACAGCTCTGGCAACATCTGATCGAGATTCGCCTGCTTCCAACCGACCAATGGCGTTGTTGCGTCGTGTTTCAGTCAGTCTTGGCATAACTGTATTGCGTGTCGATGGCTTAACACTGAGCTATGGAAACCGAGAACCCGTCACTTTTATAGGGAATTTGTACATGTTACACTTGCAGAACATGCAGATCTCTCAAACAAATTTATTGGGCACGCATGCGTTTTGGCAAAAAATCTGATGTTTTCCTCCGTTTTCAAAGTGCACAACTTTTATTGTCATTTTGGTCTGACAATCAGTGCCTTAACACGTGTAACATCACATACTCTGAGCTTGTAACGTTATTACATATATTTCTCTTTAAAATAAAAAAATATCCCTTTTGCGTTTCTTTTTTTGAAGAGTATACATGTCTAATATATAATATATAATACATGTCTAATATATATGACATGTCTAAGGTTAATAGTTATATATAACTCACAAGTTATTTTTTCGATAATCGTTTAAAATTTAATAACTAATTTAAAAATGTACTAAAATAAAATTTGTATATTTTGTAAATTTCACATAAAATTAAATTTTGTAACAGAAATAATAATAATAACAATATCGTAATAATAAGGCACATCTGTCTGTCTCTTTGTTAAATAGTTTCACAAAAAATGTCACTATGATGAGGTACATCTGTCTGTTTATTTGTTAAATAGTTCAACAAAAACTGTGACTATGATGAGGTACATCTGTCTGTTTATTTGTTAAATAGTTCAATAAGAAATGTCACGATTATAAGGTACATCTGTCTGTTTATTTGTTAAATAGTTCAACAAAAAATGTCACTATGATGAGGTACATCTGTCTGTTTATTTGTTAAATAGTTCAACAAAAACTGTGACTATGATAAGGTACATCTGTCTGTTTATTTGTTAAATAGTTCAATAAGAAATGTCACGATGATAAGGTACATCTGTCTGTTTGTTAAATCGTTCAACAAAAATTTATGATGATGATTCTGAAATTCTAGAAAGAAGTGAGCTACATGTAATTAAGGTTTGAGTAAGATGTGAACCACGTCCAAATGAAATTCAAGGAACGAGTGACCACACCCAGATGAGATTCAAGGAAGAAGTGAACCACGTCCATATGAGACACAAGGAAGAAGTGAACCACGTCCAGATGAGATTCAAGGAAGAAGTGAACCACGTCCAGATGAGATTCAAGGAAGAAGTGACCACACCCAGATGAGATTCAAGTATGAAGTGACCACACCCAGATGAGATTCAAGGAAGAAGTGAACCACGTCCAGATGAGATTCAAGGAAGAAGTGAACCACGTCCAGATGAGATTCAAGGAAGAAGTGACCACACCCAGATAAGATTCAAGTATGAAGTGACCACACCCAGATGACATTCAAGGAAGAAGTGACCACACCCAGATGAGATTCAAGGAAGAAGTGAATCACACCCAGATGAGATTAAAGGAAGAAGTGAATCACACCCAGATGAGATTCAAGGAAGAAGTGAATTATGTGTACTTGAGATTCAAAGAAGAAGTGACCACACCCAGACAAGATTCAAAGAAGAAGTGAACCACATCGAGATGAGATTCAAGGAAGACGTGACCACTCCCAGATGAGATGCAAGGAAGAAGTGAACCACATCCAGTTGAGAATCAAGAAAGAAGTGAACCACATTCAGATGAGATTGGAGGAAGAAGTGAACCACATACAGATGAGATTCAAGGAAGAATGGAATCACATCCAGATGAGATCCAAGGAAGAATGGGCCACATCCAGATGTAAATTTTTTTTCAACATTTTAACTTTTTGTAATCCTTTTTTTTATGAAGTACAACGTTTTTACAACAGATACATTCTCTAGAGCATCAGACAAGCTGGCAGAATGAGTGCTAAGTCTAAATATCAAATATTTAATTTGTTTTTTATGTCACAAAGAAAGTTCTGTTTTTTATACGACAGATTATCTAGATGTTCTCATATTCTGTTTGTTGAGTTGCGATAGTGATTTTACTTTTCAACAAAATATGTTTAACAGACTAAACGTTAACACATTTTAATAAACAGGTAAACAATACATTTCTTTCACAACTGATTTAGAGTATAATATTTCTCAACTTTCCATTTTTAAGCTGTTATGAAAAATATCTCTAACAGTTCTCTCTAAATCTTAAATGAACTACATTATATTATGGAAATCAAATTTGATGTAGTAGTGTGGAAGTGAATTTTTCCCATAAATAGAATGTCGGTCTGTGTCGTTTCTTAACGTGTGAACGAATCGAAACAAAACTCGAAATAACTAACGACGTGTTTTTATTATGTTACAACAAAACTCTCCTTGTTAATTATATAAACATAATATACTCTTCTATATCTTATGCGAGTCTATACTTAAAGGTATAAGAAAACTATAGGAATAATATTAGCATAAAGGGTTTGTTTCTTTTTTAATATCGCGCGAAGCTACACGAGGGCTATCTGTGCTAGCCGTCCCTCATTTAGCAGTGTAAGACTAGAGGGAGGGCAGCTAGTGAGCACCATCCACCGCCAACTCTTGGGCTACTCTTTTACCAACGAATAGTGGGATTGACCATCTCATTATAACATCCTCAGCTGAAAGGGCGCACATATTTGTTGTGACAGAGATTCGAACTTGCGACCCTCAGATTACGAGTCGAGTGCCTTAACCACGTGGCCTAAAGAAGCAAGAATATTGTATAAAATTATTAATAATTTCTTACTTCATTGCTGAAGTTAATGTCGTTTACTGTTGCTTTTATTTACAACAGACAAAGTTTGAAAGAGTTTGTTGACCTCTTAAAGTAAGACAGAGCACCTTTGTGTGGCCTAAAATAATATTGGACCCTATCATTAGTTCAGTGCCATATGATGCATTTGTCCCTTATAACTCAGGGATTCGTTGGTTTTAGCAGTGGTCGCTTTCTCACCTAGCTACTTAGCTACACTGAAAATCAATCGTATAATTGTTAGACATCAGTTACCGTAACGGGAAGTGATGTTGATGCCACAAAAGAAGACAGTGAAAATTTAGGTATTTTATCTCCACCCCCTGGTCCTAAAGGTTAGAATTGTCCTTCAAATGCTTTAGGTATTTTATCTCCACACCCTGGTTATGAAGGTTAAAATAATCCTTTAAATGCTTTAGGTATTTTATCTCCACCCCCTGGTTCTGAAGGTTAAAATAATCCTTCAAATGCTTTAGGTATTTTATCTCCATCCACTGGTTCTAGAGGTTAAAATTGTCCTTCAAATGCTTTAGGTATTTTATCTCCACACCCTGGTTCTGAAGGTTAAAATAATCCTTCAAATGCTTTAGGTATTTTATCTCCACCCCCTGGTTCTGAAGGTTAAAATAATCCTTCAAATGCTTTAGGTATTTTATCTTCACCCCCTGGTTCTGAAGGTTAAAATAATCCTTCAAATGCTTTAGGTATTTTATCTCCACCCCCTGGTCCTGAAGGTTAAAATAATCCTTCAAATGCTTAAACACACACAAAGGTAAATGACTAATGTCGGGCTAAGCAGTTATAACAGTGCATATTTTTACTGGAATTAAAAACCAGAAATCATTCGATGCTAGCGCCATCTTACGCCCAATTTAACTATCAGGTTTATTACTTTTCACACTGTTAGTAAGACCCGTTGGACAGAATTCTGTCATATCGTCGACGTTTTTTTGTTGTTTGCCGTAAATACTTAAAACCATATTTCTCTTCTGCTTAGACTAAAACGTGATAAAGATAGAATGAAAAGAAACAAGTGAAATAGATAATGAAGAAAGAAAAGAATAGATTTCGACATCAGATTTGGTGAGTTTACATCGCGAGATAAGAAACTTAATGCATTAGCCTTCCAAGTATTAAATGTTTATTTTACGTAGGTAATTTCTAAATTTTGTTAAATCCAGTAAGAACAAAATAAAGAAACAAAACTATAACCCAAAGAGTACCACAGAAAGAAAGATTTCTGTCGCATTGTTGAAATACTAGAAGCGCCAAACATTCTTAAAAGTTAGCTCCACAAGAGTCACAAAATACTGTTGATACTTGACACACCACTGATTTACAAAATACTGTTGACACTTGAAACACCACTGATTTACAAAATACTGTTGACACTTGAAACACCACTGACTTACAAAATACTATTGATTCTTGACACACCACTGACTTACAAAATACTGTTGATACTTGACACACCACTGACTTACAAAATACTGTTGACACTTGAAACACCACTGACTTACAAAATACTGTTGACACTTGAAACACCACTGACTTACAAAATACTATTGACACTCGACACACCACTGACTTACAAAATACTGTTGATACTTGACCCACCACTGATTTACAAAATACTGTTGACACTTGAAACACCACTGACTTACAAAATACTATTGAGACTCGACACACCACTGACTTACAAAATACTATTGACACTCGACACACCACTGACTTACAAAATACTATTGACACTCGACATCTCCTCAAGTTAAAACAATTGTATTAAACAATTCAAAAGCTTCTCTAGTCTTTTAAACACAGAGTCAGTTTTTATTTGTCTCATCCTACCAACTTAATTCAAAACTTATTTTTGAAAGAAAACACAACAAAGACGTCATTTCAAGACTGAAACAGGTCCCTGGAACAAGTATTATATATTTTATTTTTTTTACAGATTAACCAACCACTAACAACAGTCATTATAAATACACTACTATCAACAACTTTCTTGTTATTTACGTATGTTTTTAGAAATATTCTTAGACGTGTGTCACCTATCGTATTTCGATTTCATACTTACGATAACAGTTTCAACGTACACCCTTATTTTCTAACCCTATTTCTATAATGCATGTTAAGTCAATGTAAGCAACAGATGTTAACTTCTAATTTATGTAGGTTTTTCTCCAAATAAATCAAAATGTTAATAAAGGCAGTTTACTACTAGAAGAATTTCTATTTGAGTAATTATTTTAAAATGTTTAGTTATTACATGTGGTGGGCAGAGCACAGATAGTCCATTGTGTAGCTTTGTGCCTAACTCAAAAACAAACTGTACAAAAAGAAATCGACAAAAATAGTCTTAATATATTTTCCAGTAAGATGAGTTGTGCTATATTTTTTTGACTGGGACATAGTAACTGCATATTCACTCTTCATAAAAAATTAATTGTAAAATGACTAGTGGGACCCTGGAATGTATCAGTAAAATAGGCTTAGGAACCAACGTGGTAAATTAAACTACGTTTGTGTTTAGTGTCTTTCAAAGTAATTCATTAAATGTTTGTTTTGAATTTCGCGCAAAGCTACTCGGGGGCTATCTGCGCTAGCCGTCCCTATTTTAGCTGTGTAAGAGAAGAGGGAAGGCAGCTAGTCATCACCACCCACCGCCAACTCTTTTGCCAACGAATAGTGGGATTGACCGTAACATTATACACCCCCACGGCTGAAAGGGCGAGCATGTTTAGCGCGACGCGGGCGCGAACTCGCGACCCTCAGGTTGCAAGTCGGTGTCTTAACCAACTGGCCATTAAATGTGTATTAAAAATCAACGTAAATATAAATAAAATCATAACTTTTGGAAAGAAGCTCAAACGTGGAGTTACCTGGTAGGAAATCGACTCCAGAAACTTTTAAATTATGATTTAAGACTGGTCAATATATAGCACATAGCCCAATGGCAACTCTGAAGGCTTTGAACACTGTAATTGATGTTTTGTTATTCACTTTGGGTAGAGAAAATAAGATGGTAGTTTTATATATTTAACGAAGGATGCGCGCTTTGTGAAAATTAATAATCACACACCACACGTACGTTCTGGTTTAGAACGGATTTTGACGGGATACATTTCACCGAGTGCGAAAACAACAAACGACACTGAAATAGGGCCGCGTTCAAATCCTCTTTCATTACTGTTGAGGTCCCACAGTTTTAACATTATCTAATTTTTTATCACATAATTTTGTCATCTAAAATTAAACTTCCAATTCACGTGAATTATCAAAGGCACGCATACAAAATAACCATCGAATTTTAAAAGAAATTCAGGCACTGATGGCCAGTGTGCCTACTAAGTAAATCAACATACCTTCAATTGAAAATATTTACTTGCTGAGATAAAACTACGCTGATAGAAAAAATGTATAAATACATTAAAAAGAAGCGTTTAACACGACGCTGCTGCCATCTCTGTGCAAGAACGAACAGTCTAAAAATAATGTTAGAAATCTCATGAATTTTTCTCGCAAATTTCAGTTAGTTTTAATTCTAGAAGCGGTTGTCGGCTGATATTTTCAACTTTAATAACAAAATCTTCAAACTATAGAATTTTAATATATTTAAACCTTTCGCTGGTAGGTAGCGCGAAAGTTTATATTTCGGAAGCCCAATAAACTTAACATTTAAAAGAAGGTATCTGACCTCCTCACGTATGGCAGTTTTCAGTATTTTTGTTTTTATACAGAAAAGACTAGAAAGTAGGCCCGATTCTTAACTATGCACGTAGAGAAGGGCTGATGGGCCCAAACCTAAAATCGGATTAAAGGACAACCTCAGTGTGGAAGTGGTCGTCTCCCTGATATTGTTGGTGCATCAGGACCTCACAACCAACTAACCGCATCTGTTGAGATACAAGACTTTGTGGTCAACTGGAAGAAGACAAAAGTCTAAACGTTATCACAAACTATGTTTTCTTAGTGCTACATCACCCTAAAGTGTTCCCACTTTTAAGAAGGAACTATTTCTGATCTCTCTCTAAACAACTTTGTTCTCTTCATATTGATATTACATACTTTACAATATTAATAAGTGCTTACCCTAAAGTACCAGCAACAAGTGATGTAAACATAAGCTAAAAACTGTACATAACCACAAAACACACATCTCATCTAACAACCTTCAGGTTTGTTTTTAATTAACACAACATAATCGTAGGAAGCCAGTTTTATTCATCAACATTACATTAATCACAAGAAGTAATCTTTAAACAGTCGGTTGTTTTTGTACTTGTAAAGCTTCTGCCATGAACAACTTGGCAATATTCTGGGACGAGAACTGAGATATCTGTTTACAGTAGGAGCTGATCTGTCCAGACACAAGGAGACCGTCCAGACGAGGCGGAGCCTGGATCGGTTTGAACAGTTTGTTAATGTCCTCCTCAGGAAAGGGAGGCTCCCCTCGAGCCACTCGTGCCGTGTTTTCTTGGGCCTGGAATTAGTTGTGTTTATAAAAAAAAATCTATTATAACGTACACTGAAACTGTAAAACCATAAGGTACCAAAACATCCAACATTCTAACTACTTAACCAAAAGGCTGTACGATACCCAACATTACAGTTACATAACGAATAATTCTAAAATATTCCAACTACACAACCAATATGTTTTAAGACGTTTGATGGTTCAACTACACAAGTGAAAGGTTTGTTTCGCACCAAACACTTCATGTTACAGAAACTATAAAATCATTCACTTCTATCAGGCTATTATCTTCTGTAAAACATTTGTAGGTATAACATATTTTGCACACATGAAGCTGTTTATATTTAAATAAACTTAAAAACTAATGTTCATTGTTGTATTTTAATTGTCAATACAGTATTTCCTAACATGTGGCTCATCAGGGGAGAATTTCTTTTTTTTTTTTTGGGGGGGGTGAGTGATAAATAAGTCAATAGTGTTTGTATATATCTTGTTAATGGGAATAATAATTACAACATTATGTGTAGCACTTTAATGTGTATCCATGTGTTATATTTTGTCACTTAAACCACTGTTTCACTTCTTTAAAAAAGTTTGTTTTTTATATTTTATTCATGGCAGGTGTTTTCAGTTTTCCCTTTGCCCCACTCAGAAAGACTACATTTAACTAAAGTGGATTTTTAATAACTGTCTGTTAATAAGGGGGCCCTGATTAATAGTTTGTAGATTGTTTTATTCATTTGGAAGATAATTATGACATTATTATTGACTGAAGTTTTTCAAGGCTGGTAGAGGCAGATTGTGTTTACTGTGTAATCTCGAACTACATTAGAACGTTACTATATTCAAGGAGTTGTTTACTGTGTAGTCTCGAACTACATTAGAACGTTACTATATTCAAGGAGTTGTTTACTGTGTAGTCTCAACTACATTAGAACGCTACTATATTCAAGGAGTTGTTTACTGTGTAATCTCAACTACATTAGAACGTTACTATATTCAAGGAGTTGTTTACTGTGTAATCTCGAACTACATTAGAACGTTACTATATTCAAGGAGTTGTTTACTGTGTAATCTCGAACTACATTAGAACGTTACTATATTCAAGGAGTTGTTTACTGTGTAATCTCGAACTACATTAGAACGTTACTATATTCAAGGAGTTGTTTACTGTGTAGTCTCAACTACATTAGAACGCTACTATATTCAAGGAGTTGTTTACTGTGTAATCTCAACTACATTAGAACGCTACTATATTCAAGGAGTTGTTTACTGTGTAATCTCGAACTACATTAGAACGCTACTATATTCAAGGAGTTGTTTACTGTGTAATCTCGAACTACATTAGAACGCTACTATATTCAAGGAGTTGTTTACTGTGTAATCTCAACTACATTAGAACGCTACTATATTCAAGGAGTTGTTTACTGTGTAGTCTCAACTACATTAGAACGCTACTATATTCAAGGAGTTGTTTACTGTGTAATCTCGAACTACATTAGAACGTTACTATATTCAAGGAGTTGTTTACTGTGTAGTCTCGAACTACATTAGAACGTTACTATATTCAAGGAGTTGTTTACTGTGTAGTCTCGAACTACATTAGAACGTTACTATATTCAAGGAGTTGTTTACTGTGTAGTCTCGAACTACATTAGAACGTTACTATATTCAAGGAGTTGTTTACTGTGTAGTCTCGAACTACATTAGAACGTTACTATATTCAAGGAGTTGTTTACTGTGTAGTCTCGAACTACATTAGAACGTTACTATATTCAAGGAGTTGCTGTTTACTGTGTAGTCTCGAACTACATTAGAACGTTACTATATTCAAGGAGTTGTTTACTGTGTAGTCTCGAACTACATTAGAACGTTACTATATTCAAGGAGTTGCTGTTTACTGTGTAGTCTCGAACTACATTGGAACGTTACTATGTTCAAGGAGTTGCTGTTTACTGTGTAGTCTCGAACTACATTAGAACGTTACTATATTCAAAGAGTTGCTGTTTACTTTGTAATCTCGAACTACATTAGAACGTTACTATATTCAAGGAGTTGTTTACTGTGTAGTCTCGAACTACATTAGAACGCTACTATATTCAAGGAGTTGCTGTTTACTGTGTAGTCTCAACTACATTAGAACGCTACTATATTCAAGGAGTTGCTGTTTACTGTGCAGTCTCAACTACATTAGAACGCTACTATATTCAAGGAGTTGTTTACTGTGTAGTCTCGAACTACATTAGAACGTTACTATATTCAAGGAGTTGCTGTTTACTGTGTAGTCTCGAACTACATTAGAACGTTACTATATTCAAGGAGTTGTTTACTGTGTAGTCTCGAACTACATTAGAACGTTACTATATTCAAGGAGTTGCTGTTTACTGTGTAGTCTCGAACTACATTAGAACGTTACTACCTGGACATTTAAAGAAAATTACAACATATACTTTACCCTTTTGAGTAGAAACTGATGTTTATTTTGTTGTTGTTTCCCAACCTGTCGTTGGTAGTTGGTCAGTTTATTGGTGTCTTGACATGTTGTGTCGACACACTCCATTAGTGACTGCAAGGTTTTCTCGAGGACTGATCTGTACACACGTATCATTTCATTCAATGTTAAACAATACATACATCAGATATTATAGCTAGGAAAACATATTCTACATATCTAACTAAACTGTTTTCACTCTGTAACAGCTACTCTGATGAATGATAATTGTTGCTTTTATCTGTTTACCATTAAAAGCAGCACAATGTTAAAATCTTACACTATAAATTATTTACAAACAGGAACTTGCCCTAAAGAACTAAAGTTGGGACTTATATACCCATATTTGCATATTAAAACACAATCTAGGCTCAAATAAACTATCCAGAAATATAACACATCTGTTTACTATCCACATACATGGACCACCTTTCTTGTTTAACATTTCTTTATTTGTTCAATTTCAATAGTTTCTCTTATTTTAATATTCAACCTACTTTGTTAACTTAATATTGTTACAGTCTATAACACAAGATGTTTGTGACACACATTCTGTTAATAACAATTCCTTCACCTCATATTTTTATATTCTTTGTTTATCTCTTCGGGACACTACTCCAACTACCAAATTAGCCAAAGTCCAACAATAATATAGAATTTATCTTACGCAGTGCTCATGTCAAGAAATTGTTTTCCTTCATCATCTCCCACGTATTCTGTCAGTTCAGACATCAGTGCATTCATCAGATGGGAATTTTTTATCACAATTGGGACTTCCTCAAAAATTTTCTCGAACAACACTCGGTTATTCTTTAGGCTTAGAAAAACAAACACATCACTTATTTTGTGGAAATCTCGGGAAATAAATGTGGCATGAAATTAAATCATACAATTAACTTTATTTTAAAACATTAATACCCAAAAGTAGATTTAATAATAATAGAATCAAGTCATGATTGTGCAAGTTGTTACATTTCAGCTCGTTAATAATCTACAATATAGATACCTCACTAATAGAATCAAGTCATGGTTGTGCAAGTTGTTACATTTCAGCACGTTAATAATCTACAATATCGATACCTCACTAATAGAATCAAGTCATGGTTGTGCAAGTTGTTACATTTCAGCACTTTAATAATCTACAATATAGATACCTCACTAATAGAATCAAGTCATGGTTGTGCAAGTTGTTACATTTCAGCACGTTAATAATCTACAATATAGATATCTCACTAATAGAATCAAGTCATGGTTGTGCAAGTTGTTACATTTCAGCACTTTAATAATCTACAATATAGATACCTCACTAATAGAATCAAGTCATGGTTGTGCAAGTTGTTACATTTCAGCACGTTAATAATCTACAATATAGATACCTCACTAATAGAATCAAGTCATGGTTGTGCAAGTTGTTACATTTCAGCACTTTAATAATCTACAATATAGATACCTCACTAATAGAATCAAGTCATGGTTGTGCAAGTTGTTACATTTCAGCATGTTAATAATCTACAATATAGATACCTCACTAATAGAATCAAGTCATGGTTGTGCAAGTTGTTACATTTCAGCACTTTAATAATCTACAATATAGATACCTCACTAATAGAATCAAGTCATGGTTGTGCAAGTTGTTACATTTCAGCACGTTAATAATCTACAATATAGATACCTCACTAATAGAATCAAGTCATGGTTGTGCAAATTGTTACATTTCAGCACGTTAATAATCTACAATATAGATACCTCACTAATAGAATCAAGTCATGGTTGTGCAAGTTGTTACATTTCAGCATGTTAATAATCTACAATATAGATACCTCACTAATAGAATCAAGTCATGATTGTGCAAGTTGTTACATTTCAGCTCGTTAATAATCTACAATATAGATACCTCACTAATAGAATCAGATTACTGCTAACTGTATCACTCCAAAAACAGTTCTTATAAAGAACTTTTTCAATTGTTCATTCACTTTTTACTGTAAGGATCAAACCTCAAATTTTTACCAGGGGATGGCATTTCCCTCCTTGACTGAACCTAAGCAACAAAATGTATTGTTTCAACTTTGTTGATGTCTTAGCTGTGACTTTAGAAACTTATCTTTATCCACACTTAAAAAGAAACTTTTAAAAGAATACTTCTATACCATTAAAACAAATGATATTTTTTGATAGCTGTTACTTCACAAGTATTAATTAACCAGTTTGGTTACTTATAACATATTGAGTAATTATTCTGGTATTTGTTAGACTTAACAATAGTGACTAGTCCTGCTTGAAAACAGCACATTATATTTTGCTAAACTAAACCAGTTACACATGTTTAGTTACAGTTACAGATGTTCCATTGTTTAGTAAGCTATGTTATAATCTACAGTTGATTTTCATTTTTGTACTTATGTTAATATTTTCACAAAATTATATGAATTTAGTCCTGATTAGGTTGAACAACCTGTCTATTGTAAAGTCTCCTTCCATATACATTCGCATTGCTGCAGGTGTAAGTCGGAATGCTTTCAGAGACAAGAACCCCCTGGTTGTCCAAATAGGATCTGAAAAATTAATCAACGTTACACTTAAATATCAACAGAAAAACCTGGCTATTTAGAGCTTCAGAATTTGAGAACCATAACAAAATATGAAAACAAAAAGATTTCTTTAATAAAACTCTGACAACAGTGAAAACTTTCTGAAAACAAAAAGATTTCTTTAATAAAACTCTGACAACAGTGAAAACTTTCTGAAAACAAAAAGATTTCTTTAATAAAACTCTGACAACAGTGAAAACTTTCTGAAAACAAAAAGATTTCTTTAATAGAACTCTGACAACAGTGAAAACTTTCTGAAAACAAAAAGATTTCTTTAATAAAACTCTGACAACAGTGAAAACTTTCTGAAAACAAAAAGATTTCTTTAATAACACTCTGACAACAGTGAAAACTTTCTGAAAACAAAAAGATTTCTTTAATAAAACTCTGACAACAGTGAAAACTTTCTGAAAACAAAAAGATTTCTTTCTCAAACAACAAAAATAAAACCAATTTTTTAGTTTCTTTCTAATTACAAGTGTTTATTATTTTTGTCCTTACAAAATTAAAGAACGTTGAAAGAATCATCCATACTCATTTGGTGAGAGAAGCTAATAATATGCATCATCCATCCTCAGTATGTGAACACACTCAGCCCACAAATTAACACCAATCACACAAAAAAGTCCACCCTAACAGGAACTAACATCAGTAACACACAACACCTACCTTCAGCCCATGCATTAACACTAAACACAACTTCCACCCATAGCCCATTAAGAACAAGGCAGACATAGTTCTAATTTCTATTAAATAAACAACAAAAAACTTCTTACAAGTAGTTTCCTACCAGTTCTAATTTTTTTCCATATTGTACATTCTCAATAAAATAAAATTCATTAGCTCCAGGAAATCTCTCTCACACAGACAAGTTCATTTATAACATGAGTAACAATTACAGTTACTGTTACACAGTTTGTGGATATATGTATCCTACATGTTAAAACTGTGCACGACTTCTAGTGAAGCTACACTCACTCCATATTCTGGAATGTTTCATACTATTTTACATATCACATGATAAAATGCCTTTTTTGTTAAACAAATCACACACATACAGTTATGGTTAATTAATTACCATAGATAAGGACAACAGATTCTTCTACAGAACTCTGATAGCTGTACTGTGACTCTAGAAGAGGTTTATTGAAGTAACTTCCAAAATGCGTGCTCTGGTACCATCCGACATGGAGGTGATCAACGTTGACTTGCCGGAGGTGTCTCATCATTTCCATCTGATATTTAACTGGAATAAAGAAAACATGCCAGGCGGAGGGTAAACACCCGTTCTGCCACAGTTCAAACCAATAAACAACATGTTTCTAAAATTAATGACTTGACTGTATAATATATATTTGGAGACCAACTTGCTGATGTACTGGGTTTAAAGTTGTCACAAATTTTTAAATAAAAGTAACATTAGAAGAAATTAAACAGAAGAAAACAATGCTTGTTTAATTATTTTTGTAGGGTTGTCAGCAATTTTACGTAATCCAAGAAAAAGAAATAGCCCTTTGTATAATACAATAACTTGAATTAAGCCTGAACCATTCCTGGTAATAGAAGGTTCTACAAGATATTTTTGTACAAAACAAAAGCACCAATGATGTACAAGTTTTTCTGACAACTTTACATAGTTGAAAGTTCATATTTAAACTTCCATTTACATAAACTATTATTAAATTTAACATTGCCCTAAACAGATATCCCACACCACAAGTATGGTTTGCAGGAAACCCAATGTTTGGTAAAACTGTCTTTCCAAAGAATGAATGTCCAATTAAACTTCTAAACTCTGGATGAAGTAGAAAAAAAGTTTTAATAACATAATTAGTTGTTTTAGTACATTATAATAAACAAGCTTCTATATTTATCACAAACTCATTAAATAGAGAATGTTTCCAAATATCAAATGGTATACTGAACCACAAACAACTATTACTACTATATTTATCACAAACTCATTAAATAGAGAATGTTTCCAAATATCAAACTGAACCACAAACAACTATTACTTCTATATTTATCACAAACTCATTAAATAGAGAATGTTTCCAAATATCAAACTGAACCACAAACAACTATTACTACTATATTTATCACAAACTCATTAAATAGAGAATGTTTCCAAATATCAAACTGAACCACAAACAACTATTACTTCTATATTTATCACAAACTCATTAAATAGAGAATGTTTCCAAATATCAAACTGAACCACAAACAACTATTACTTCTATATTTATCACAAACTCATTAAATAGAGAATGTTTCCAAATATCAAACTGAACCACAAACAACTATTACTTCTATATTTATCACAAACTCATTAAATAGAGAATGTTTCCAAATATCAAATTGAACCACAAACAACTATTCCTTCTATATTTATCACAAACTCATTAAATAGAGAATGTTTCCAAATATCAAACTGAACCACAAACAACTATTACTTCTATATTTATCACAAACTCATTAAATAGAGAATGTTTCCAAATATCAAACTGAACCACAAACAACTATTACTTCTATATTTATCACAAACTCATTAAATAGAGAATGTTTCCAAATATCAAACTGAACCACAAACAACTATTACTTCTATATTTATCACAAACTCATTAAATAGAGAATGTTTCCAAATATCAAACTGAACCACAAACAACTATTACTTCTGTATTTATCACAAACTCATTAAATAGAGAATGTTTCCAAATATCAAACTGAACCACAAACAACTATTACTTCTATATTTATCACAAACTCATTAAATAGAGAATGTTTCCAAATATCAAACTGAACCACAAACAACTATTACTTCTATATTTATCACAAACTCATTAAATAGAGAATGTTTCCAAATATCAAACTGAACAACAAACAACTATTACTTCTATATTTATCACAAACTCATTAAATAGAGAATGTTTCCAAATATCAAACTGAACCACAAACAACTATTACTTCTATATTTATCACAAACTCATTAAATAGAGAATGTTTCCAAATATCAAACTGAACCACAAACAACTATTACTTCTATATTTATCACAAACTCATTAAATAGAGAATGTTTCCAAATATCAAACTGAACCACAAACAACTATTCCTTCTATATTTATCACAAACTCATTAAATAGAGAATGTTTCCAAATATCAAACTGAACCACAAACAACTATTACTTCTATATTTATCACAAACTCATTAAATAGAGAATGTTTCCAAATATCAAACTGAACAACAAACAACTATTACTTCTATATTTATCACAAACTCATTAAATAGAGAATGTTTCCAAATATCAAACTGAACCACAAACAACTATTACTTCTATATTTATCACAAACTCATTAGAGAATGTTTCCAAATATCAAATGGTATACTGAACCACAAACAACTATTACTACTATATTTATCACAAACTCATTAAATAGAGAATGTTTCCAAATATCAAACTGAACCACAAACAACTATTCCTTCTATATTTATCACAAACTCATTAAATAGAGAATGTTTCCAAATATCAAACTGAACCACAAACAACTATTACTTCTATATTTATCACAAACTCATTAAATAGAGAATGTTTCCAAATATCAAACTGAACCACAAACAACTATTACTTCTATATTTATCACAAACTCATTAAATAGAGAATGTTTCCAAATATCAAACTGAACCACAAACAACTATTACTTCTGTATTTATCACAAACTCATTAAATAGAGAATGTTTCCAAATATCAAACTGAACCACAAACAACTATTACTTCTATATTTATCACAAACTCATTAGAAAATGTTTCCAAATATCAAACTGAACCACAAACAACTATTACTTCTATATTTATCACAAACTCATTAAATAGAGAATGTTTCCAAATATCAAATGGTATACTGAACCACAAACAACTATTACTTCTATATTTATCACAAACTCATTAAATAGAGAATGTTTCCAAATATCAAACTGAACCACAAACAACTATTACTCCACACAATACACTTGAAATTTGTTTGTCCTATGAAATCATTAAAACCAGAAAAAGACCATGCACGTTATCCAACTGCATATCACATATGTTATCCAAGGTATAACTGTATATGATGTACGTTATCCAAAGTATAACTGTATATGATGTACGTTATCTAAGGTATAACTGTATATGATGTACGTTATCCAAAGTATAACTGTGTATCACGTACGTTATCCAAAGTATAACTGTATATGATGTACGTTATCTAAGGTATAACTGTGTATCACGTACGTTATCTAAGGTATAACTGTGTATCACGTACGTTATCTAAGGTATAACTGTATATGATGTACGTTATCCAAAGTATAACTGTATATGATGTACGTTATCCAAAGTATAACTGTATATGATGTACGTTATCCAAAGTATAACTGTATATGATGTACGTTATCCAAAGTATAACTGTATATGATGTACGTTATCCAAAGTATAACTGTATATGATGTACGTTATCCAAAGTATAACTGTATATGATGTACGTTATCCAAAGTATAACTGTATATGATGTACGTTATCCAAAGTATAACTGTATATGATGTACGTTATCCAAGGTATAACTGTATATGATGTACGTTATCCAAAGTATAACTGTATATGATGTACGTTATCCAAAGTATAACTGTATATGATGTACGTTATCCAAAGTATAACTGTATATGATGTACGTTATCCAAAGTATAACTGTATATGATGTAATGCTATCCAAAGTATAACTGTATATGATGTAATGCTATCCAAAGTATAACTGTATATGATGTGCGCTATCCAAAGTATAACTGTATATGATGTACGTTATCCAAAGTATAACTGTATATGATGTACGTTATCCAAAGTATAACTGTATATGATGTACGTTATCCAAAGTATAACTGTATATGATGTACGTTATCCAAAGTATAACTGTATATGATGTACGTTATCCAAAGTATAACTGTATATGATGTAATGCTATCCAAAGTATAACTGTATATGATGTACGTTATCCAAAGTATAACTGTATATGATGTACGTTATCCAAAGTATAACTGTATATGATGTACGTTATCCAAAGTATAACTGTATATGATGTACGTTATCCAAGGTATAACTGTATATGATGTATGTTATCCAAGGTATAATTGTACATCACGTACGTTATCCAAAGTATAACTGTATATGATGTACGTTATCTAAGGTATAACTGTACATGATGTATGTTATCCAAGGTATAACTGTATGTCACGTATGTCATCCAAACCTTCATCAAAGTCTTCATCATCCATGTGTCGAGGGAATGGGAAACAGTTGGTTATCTCCAGATGGTTATCAGCAACAAGACCTAACAGCACCCCCTGGGCAACGTCTGTGGCACCAGCACCTTCTTCTTGGCAGTGTCGCACCACTTTCAAAACAACCTGCACAAAGTAAAGTTAGATAACATAATGTTACACGTAACGCATGCTCGGTGAGAAACAATCCACTGGAATATTAATCCATGTAGCTAAAAACAATTAACTGATCTAACAAAGTTGAGTTTTAACAGTACTTATATAAAAAGGCTTCTCGTGGTCAGTATACTTAAATATTGCATGTTTTTGAAAACTTCCATTATACATTTGTGACAAAACTAAAACAAGACCTGTACAGACCTACAGCACAAACAAAAATAATGACACTGTTCTAATTATAACTTGACAAGAACAAATAAAAACAAGTTTTTCATAACTATGTTCCTATTTTCACAACATTCTCTGTATGCAAGTTGATACCTACATCTAAAACCACACCTAAGTTATTTGCTCAAAACAGAAAATTCTTTTTCTAAGAAAGTTATTTTTTTTAATTGTTCAAATAATGCCTGAATTATATCAGAACATTGACACTACTTTCTGTATGTTTGTGTATATATACAACCTACATAAAGATTCATTACAAAATCAGTTACCATAGTCAGTAAAACATGGATCTCACTTTGTTTGTAGTTAACTCAAAGCTACACAAGGGGCAACCTGCATTTTTCTCACCACAGTTATTGAAACCTGGTTTCTAGTGTTCTAAGCCTGCAGACACTGCTGAGTCACTGGGGGGGCTTGGATATCAGAAAGATTTAAAGTCTAGGTCAAAATTCTGGACATTGTGACTTTTAAGTTTCTTATAGGTTAAAAAACTAAAATCTTAAAAGCAACAGATGTATTTGTGTGTGTGTGTGAGTAAAGAAAATTTACTGAGATTTCAATTATCTAATTATAAAAAGTTCCCAATTTAGTAAAACAATGATTGGCTTCCTGCATACTAACCATACCATAAAATCAATTAAAACTTGACCCTTCTAACAAGGGTTGTTGGAACACTTTATAAAACTATTTAACCAGTTTGTGCATCATTCTTAACTTCAGGTTAAAACAACCTACTGACACAGATCAAAGTTAAACAAGTATTACATATAGTTACTTTAATATACCATCTTCACTTAAAAAATATTTAAAATACATTAGTTCATCAGTTGGACATATTGGCTGTTTGCAATATTTTGCTGTAATCTCTTATATTATCTTATGAGGTCATCTAGCTTAGATTAAGGTTAGGCTTAAATCCATACATTGAGCTAACAATGAAAAATAATATTCATTATAAACAAATATATGAAACCATTACTGTTAAGAGAAGTACCAATAATGAAATAATATATTAAAACCTTTTCACCTTCTAGTTCACAGTCATAGCTCCAAAATATGTTATTTTTATAGTGTTTCTGTACTATCACTTTTAAAGGACAAACTTGTTTGGCAACAAGACAAACTCACGATCCACAGGTTACACATATACAGCTTTCTTATTACCAGGATATGCAAACATCAACTTACAAGAAGATAGCATATTTACAAGAATAACTCATACTGATGTCTCAAGGTTTCTTTAAAAATAACTTATATTAACTTTTATCTTGTTTAATCTTGCAGATGAAAATCACAACACTGTTTCTTCAATTTCCAATGATCTAAACTTTAAAATTATATCTGTTAATTGTCTTCCTTATCAAGACAGCTAAATTCAGGACAACTGGACATGGACTAATTCTGGTCATGTTCCTATGACAGCTAAATTCAGGACAACTGGACATGGACTAATTCTGGTCATGTTCCTATGACAGCTAAATTCAGGACAACTGGACATGGACTAATTCTGGTCAAGTTCCTATGACAGCTAAATTCAGGACAACTGGACATGGACTAATTCTGGTCATGTTCCTATGACAGCTAAATTCAGGACAACTGGACATGGACTAATTCTGGTCATGTTCCTATGACAGCTAAATTCAGGACAACTGGACATGGACTAATTCTGGTCATGTTCCTATGACAGCTAAATTCAGGACAACTGGACATGGACTAATTCTGGTCAAGTTCCTATGACAGCTAAATTCAGGACAACTGGACATGGACTAATTCTGGTCATGTTCCTATGACAGCTAAATTCAGGACAACTGGACATGGACTAATTCTGGTCAAGTTCCTATGACAGCTAAATTCAGGACAACTGGACATGGACTAATTCTGGTCAAGTTCCTATGACAGCTAAATTCAGGACAACTGGACATGGACTAATTCTGGTCAAGTTCCTATGACAGCTAAATTCAGGACAACTGGACATGGACTAATTCTGGTCATGTTCCTATGACAGCTAAATTCAAAACAACTGGACATGGACTAATTCTGGTAAGTACTCAATTAAAGGACAGCAAGAACCATCCATCAAAAGGTTGAATTACCATTAAGAGAAGGGTTTCAAGATAAAAATATTGTAGCAAGATTTTAGAGATAAACAATTTAACCTGAGGTTACTCAATCCAAGTTCAGGTTCTGTCATTCCAATTTAACCCCTGAGGTTATTCTACTCATGTTTAAGCTCTGATAGTCCACAATTTATACTTGTGTCCCACAGTCCTAATATTCTCAGTTAAATTTTGAAACAAAGATAATACATCAGTATCAGTGCTCTTTACAATTTTTAACACTTCAATCAGATATATCAAACTCCCCTTCACCCAAGAGAAAGAATTTTTAAATAGACAATTCATCTTAATAATTTAATAACCATTTTACATAATTCAAAATCACATTAATAAAAACAAAGAAGGTAATACATCATCTGTACAACATGTGCCACATCTACAGCCAATGGGGTCGTTCACCCAATACCAGAGATCATCAGAGCAATTGGGATACGGAAAACTACATGTTTAGTCACTATTTAAGTATAGAGATATATATTTATTTGTAATTTACTCATCAGAATGTTTGGTTACGAATTAGTAACATAACATTATTTACTTTCCTGATAATTTATCTCATTACTTATTTATTAATTAACTAGTCATTCCAAAGTACCTTACATTCATTAATTGTTTTTTGAAAATGTTGTGTGAAACACAATGATGTGTACTCATACTTCTTGCAATAAACAAAATTTTGGTGAAAAAAATTCAATACATGGTGATGAAATTTAAAGAAAGTAATTCTAGGTGTTAAAGACCACTGATGACTGATTTATAGTTCTCTGGATAAGGTTTAGGCCCAATCTCATAACAATTAATGAAAGCAGATCTACAGTTTCAGTGATGTCGAGAAACCCACTTGTTTAGAAATTTGTGTACCTGACGATGACCAAAGAAGGTCGAAACGTTGTTCGCTCTTCTATGTAAAATATTTTCTCAACCCAACGAGCCGTTTTTGCATATAAAGATCTACAGTTTGATTTTTCAAATATGATTAAAGTATTCCTCTTATACACATACAGACTAATTAAAAGTTTGGGCTAACATCACCAAAACATTAAGCCTTACTTAAACACAGTCCAAGACATCTTCACTGTAATGGCAGTTTCACATTTAAACTCTGATGTACTTGGCCTGTCAAACTATTTATAATTTATCGTTAATGAATTCTACAGACTTTGTGAGAGAATGTGTCACAACTTTGGTACAGTTACACCATCTTATGAGTATTTCATATACAATATGTTTATTAAAATTTACTTTCTTAAATAGATAGCGTTATTTAATCACACGTTATTTAAATAAATTATGAAAAGATTACTTCATTGTATCATTCATTGAGACACGTGGCTAAAATATTTTCTTTTCAGCAAAACCTCGAAGACTGCTATTTAAAAATACAAATCTAGCTCATAAAAATTACACTTCATTACAATCACCCTTCACGAGTAAAAGGAGTTCATACCACAATATCATGTAATAACAAATTAATATGATACTGATGACGGTAACACTGAGTAATACAAAGTAGTAATGGTACTAGGCCTGATATTGCTAGGTTATACGGTTTTAAACTTAACTGTTATTCTATCTCCTGTATTTAAATTTTAATTACAAATTTATAAAAATTAAACCATAGTCCATTTATGCATTTAAATAAATTTTACCAGGCAGTCGATTTGAACATAATCAATTGTACTTTCTGATTCCGTATTACGCCTAGAACTTTTACCAGATGCCATTTTTATGGAAGTCAGACGTTTACGAACTTTTTACAACACGAAAGCATACTCTCGATACTAACGAGCTTAAGTAACTATTCCATCGTACTCTCAAACCATTGCTCTGTTGAACTGTGGATAGGTTTTGTGATTTCGAAAGTAGGAAGGTTCGACTAGAAGAAGAAAGTGTGTTTAGTGTGAAAGACTTTTTCGTAAGTACAATAATTTTATTTGGGTCACATATGATCAGTTACAGTATTACACTTTTATCTTCCAGTTCAGAAGTCTCTTTAATTTAAGTAGCATATTTTTAATTTTAATAGTTTGACGAGTCTTAAAACTTTTATTAATGGTAAAATGATTAAGACACCAATTACTATTATTAACTGAAGTTGAAAAAAAACACCAAAAAAACCTTTAGTTCTACAGCAACACCTACAATGTTTAAACATAGAAGTATTTAGCCTTTAAATCTTTAGTTTAAGGTAACTCGAAATTAATGGTGATGTGGTAGTCGTAACACTGAAAATTGTGAGTCAGACGTGACGTTTTCAAAGGTGATGTCAATGAGGTGTGAGGGATAAGTTAGTATGTTTGTGAAAACTAATAAATGTCTGTATATAGTACAGTAAATATATATATCTATGCGTGTGTAATTATTGCTTATTTTAGCTTATAAATATAATGCAGATGTATTCAGCCAGTACTTTAGAGAAAGAATTTATCTGTCTATTTTGAAGCTATAAGTTACTGTTTTCTTGAAGATTAAGAAACTTTTCTGGGTCCAAAGTCCAAAGTTTGAGCACCTTTTAACACAGCCACAAAGAAGACAAAGCCTGACATTTTCTTGCAATAAATGCTACCTTCTGATAAAAGCA
Organism: Tachypleus tridentatus; assembly: GCF_004210375.1. NCBI lineage: Eukaryota > Metazoa > Arthropoda > Merostomata > Xiphosura > Limulidae > Tachypleus > Tachypleus tridentatus. The sequence continues at coordinate 29,011,119 of NW_027467777.1, read as the reverse complement.
AGCAGCCTCTGTAGATATAGATTCTTACCTGTGTGCTTTATATAACAGTAGCTTATTAAGAGGATATTACCCAGATATTTAAAGATAACTAAATCCCTGTATTTAAATGAACTACCCATACATTGTACCTTATTTTAGGTCTATCTGTATTATCTTCATTTCATTTGAAAAGTTAATTTATGGTGGGTGGAATCCATGAGTGTCTGCAGCGGGACACTTACATGTGTGAATTCTCTATTTTGCATTTTTCTAGTTATAGCTTAAATATCATTTTATCCTCTAATATATCCTGCAGATGTCCATGTTGGTTTCTACTTTAACACTTAATGTTTTTATTAATTCAAATCAATTTAACATTTATAAAAAAAATATTACTGTTTGTGCTGTGTTGGAGGTTTATAATAGAGCACTAGATCCTATTTGATTGTTGTAGGGTAATTTGTGTCTTTGTAGACCTATCAGAGACCTTTGATATTGTACAATGTACAACATTACTGAATCACTGCACAGTTTAAATATTTGTGGAGTTTCACAAGGATTTACCTGGAGACCACTAGCATTTCTTATTTGATTCAATTGTCTTACAAATCATATATCTTTTAATGTTAGCTTGAGTGTGAAGCTAATTTATGACCAATAATAACTTAATTGATTTACTACTAGTAGTTAGTAGGAAAACATTTAATACAGATAAATGAATAATGACAGTAGAAGGTTTGGTTTATTTTAATAAAAGTACATTATTTTTGTAAAATAAAGAAATAAATACAACTCATTTTGAGATAAAAATTAAAATTGTTCTAAATACAACTGATTGTGAGATAAAAATTAAAATTGTCCTAAATACAACTGATTGTTAGATAAAAATTAAAACTGTTTCAAATGTAACTCATTTTGAGGTAAATAGTAAAACTGTTCAAAATACAACTCTTTGTTAGATAAAAATTAAAACTGTTTCAAATGTAACTCATTTTGAGGTAAATAGTAAAACTGTTCTAAATACAACTCTTTGTTAGATAAAAATTAAAACTGTTTCAAATATAACTCATTTTGAGGTAAAAAGTAAAACTGTTCTAAATACAACTGATTGTTAGATAAAAATTAAAACTGTTTCAAATGTAACTCATTTTGAGGTAAATAGTAAAACTGTTCAAAATACAACTCTTTGTTAGATAAAAATTAAAACTGTTTCAACTGTAACTCATTTTGAGGTAAATAGTAAAACTGTTCTAAATACAACTCTTTGTTAGATAAAAATTAAAACTGTTTCAAATGTAACTCATTTTGAGGTAAAAATTAAAACTGTTCTAGTTGAACAAGTAGTTATACACGTGTAGTAAGTGTTGCTGATAATGAATTAAGTTGGAAACAATGTGTAACAATAATTAATATTCAGTTGACAGAACTGTTGGTGTTATTTAAGGACAGAAGTATTCTGCTAAATCTGTAATGTTTATTATACACTTGTATGTTATTGTATTAATTTTTCTGGTGAGTGTTGTTCATAATATAACTATAGAATATATGAACTTTTGGCCAAGGATGGACGCTGTAACACCATATTATTTACCTTGAAATGTTCTCAAGATTGGCTGTTCTTTTCAATTTGAATTAAAACATTTTACATACAAGCTTAAAAATAGTTACCTCCAATTTTCTGAACTTATTTATTCAAAGTGACTGGAGTTCAAAATTGTATTACTAGACTATATGCTTTTAATGCTGTCCAAAGATCAAGGTTTCTGAAACCTTTGGGTCAAAGGTTTGTTAGGTTTAAAGGAAATTATGTTATGGTCTGAGATATCTAATAATTTAAATATTAATTTTTACAACTTAGGTTATTTTAGGAACTTCCTGAACCTTATTAAGTATTAATATGTTAATATGTATCTATCATATGGGTGGCTGAATATATGTCCAGTTTTGTTTTTGACATTTAAAATAATTAGTGTTATCCACTGTAGTCATTTTGTAAGTGCAAGGTCATCAAACATTATATGATGTTATCAGGTGAGAATGTGTTAAGATACAGGGTTCAACAAACTAAATCTCCTTTCAAATTCAAAATCATTCCAGTCATCTAAGCTTAATATTTGTTTAACATCAGCTGACTTGTTTGTGACCAATGTAAATGTCAAAGTGTTGTTATCAATGCATTATTCAAACTGAGAACAGTATATTAAATTAGCCATATTCACTATTAGATTCATTGTTAGTTCTGATCTGTATAGACAGATTTCTTTGTGAAAGTAGTCCCAGCAACAATTTCACCACTTATGACAAATTATATTTAAAAACCACTTATGACCAAATTATATCTAAAAACCACTTATGACCAAATTATATCTAAAACACACATGACCAAATTATATCTAAAAACCACTTATGACCAAATTATATCCAAAAACCACTTATGACCAAATTATATCCAAAAACCACTTATGACCAAATTGGCTTCCTGTGGCATCCTTAGTAAGTTGGGAATAGAGCATGAGATATTAGTAAAAATCTCAGATTATGACATACCGGCCATTGAACTAAGCTACATATATAAAAACAAAAGTTGTGTAATACATATGATATTCAATCTTAGGAAAATATTTTACCAAATACAATTAGTTTCATCTGTTGGTCATGTGGTTAAGATTTGAAATATTAATGTATTCATGTTTAGTTAACGTTAGGTATAACTCTTTAGAGAGGTGTATCGAGAAGTTTAAAAATTTGTCACATTAAACATGTTTTAACTTCTACTGTTATGAACACATACACAGACAAGAGCTCTGCCACAGACATGCATAAATGGAATGTGCTAACCTTTGTTCTAGACTTCAAAACGGTGATACTACGTAAAGAGTATACAATACGGTCAGTAATTTTTAATTGTTAAATAATTTTGAATAAATGTATGGATTAGTGCTGTACTTGTTATCAGTCTGAGAATGCATTCATCTGTGAAATGTTTTGGGCAATTATATCAGAAATATTTCCTGTTGACATGTCAGTTAATAAATGTGTGATTATAAAACATGTTTCTGTGTAATTAACACTAAGTCAGGCTTTGAAAGAGCTGTTAGTCTATAAACATGCCAGAGTATGAACTAAGGAAAGGGTAAAATGAATATATGTTAGTCTATAAACATGCCAGAGTATGAACCAAGGAAAGTGTAAAATGAATATATGTTAGTCTATAAACGTGCCAGAGTATGAACTAAGGAAAGTGTAAAATAAATATATGTTAGTCTATAAACATGCCAGAGTATGAACTAAGGAAAGGGTAAAATGAATATATGTTAGTCTATAAACATGCCAGAGTATGAACTAAGGAAAGTGTAAAATGAATATATGTTAGTCTATAAACATGCCAGAGTATGAACCAAGGAAAGTGTAAAATAAATATATGTTAGTCTATAAACATGCCAGAGTATGAACTAAGGAAAGGGTAAAATGAATATATGTTAGTCTATAAACATGCCAGAGTATGAACCAAGGAAAGTGTAAAATGAATATATGTTAGTCTATAAACATGCCAGAGTATGAACTAAGGAAAGGGTAAAATGAATATATGTTAGTCTATAAACATGCCAGAGTATGAACTAAGGAAAGTGTAAAATGAATATATGTTAGTCTATAAACATACCAGAGTATGAACTAAGGAAAGTGTAAAATGAATATATGTTAGTCTATAAACATGCCAGAGTATGAACTAAGGAAAGTGTAAAATGAATATATGTTAGTCTATAAACATGCCAGAGTATGAACTAAGGAAAGTGTAAAATGAATATATGTTAGTCTATAAACATGCCAGAGTATGAACTAAGGAAAGGAAAGTGTAAAATGAATATATGTTAGTCTATAAACATACCAGAGTATGAACTAAGGAAAGTGTAAAATGAATATATGTTAGTCTATAAACATGCCAGAGTATGAACTAAGGAAAGTGTAAAATGAATATATGTTAGTCTATAAACATGCCAGAGTATGAACTAAGGAAAGTGTAAAATGAATATATGTTAGTCTATAAACATGCCAGAGTATGAACTAAGGAAAGTGTAAAATGAATATATGTTAGTCTATAAACATGCCAGAGTATGAACTAAGGAAAGTGTAAAATGAATATATGTTAGTCTATAAACATGCCAGAGTATGAACTAAGGAAAGTGTAAAATGAATATATGTTAGTCTATAAACATGCCAGAGTATGAACTAAGGAAAGTGTAAAATGAATATATGTTAGTCTATAAACATGCCAGAGTATGAACTAAGGAAAGTGTAAAATGAATATATGTTAGTCTATAAACATGCCAGAGTATGAACTAAGGAAAGTGTAAAATGAATATATGTTAGTCTATAAACATGCCAGAGTATGAACTAAGGAAAGTGTAAAATGAATATATGTTAGTCTATAAACATGCCAGAGTATGAACTAAGGAAAGTGTAAAATGAATATATGTTAGTCTATAAACATGCCAGAGTATGAACTAAGGAAAGTGTAAAATGAATATATGTTAGTCTATAAACATGCCAGAGTATGAACTAAGGAAAGTGTAAAATGAATATATGTTAGTCTATAAACATGCCAGAGTATGAACTAAGGAAAGTGTAAAATGAATATATGTTAGTCTATAAACATGCCAGAGTATGAACTAAGGAAAGTGTAAAATGAATATATGTTAGTCTATAAACATGCCAGAGTATGAACTAAGGAAAGTGTAAAATGAATATATGTTAGTCTATAAACATGCCAGAGTATGAACTAAGGAAAGTGTAAAATGAATATATGTTAGTCTATAAACGTGCCAGAGTATGAACTAAGGAAAGTGTAAAATGAATATATGTTAGTCTATAAACATGCCAGAGTATGAACTAAGGAAAGTGTAAAATGAATATATGTTAGTCTATAAACTTGCCAGAGTATGAACTAAGGAAAGTGTAAAATGAATATATGTTAGTCTATAAACATGCCAGAGTATGAACTAAGGAAAGTGTAAAATGAATATATGTTAGTCTATAAACATGCCAGAGTATGAACTAAGGAAAGTGTAAAATGAATATATGTTAGTCTATAAACATGCCAGAGTATGAACTAAGGAAAGTGTAAAATGAATATATGTTAGTCTATAAACATGCCAGAGTATGAACTAAGGAAAGGGTAAAATGAATATATGTTAGTCTATAAACATGCCAGAGTATGAACTAAGGAAAGTGTAAAATGAATATGTGTTAGTCTATAAACATGCCAGAGTATGAACTAAGGAAAGTGTGAAATGAATATGTGTTAGTCTATAAACATGCCAGAGTATGAACTAAGGAAAGTGTAAAATGAATATATGTTAGTCTATAAACATGCCAGAGTATGAACCAAGGAAAGTGTAAAATGAATATATGTTAGTCTATAAACATGCCAGAGTATGAACTAAGGAAAGTGTAAAATGAATATATGTTAGTCTATAAACATACCAGAGTATGAACTAAGGAAAGTGTAAAATGAATATATGTTAGTCTATAAACATGCCAGAGTATGAACTAAGGAAAGTGTAAAATGAATATATGTTAGTCTATAAACATGCCAGAGTATGAACTAAGGAAAGGGTAAAATGAATATGTGTTAGTCTATAAACATGCCAGAGTATGAACTAAGGAAAGTGTAAAATGAATATATGTTAGTCTATAAACATGCCAGAGTATGAACTAAGGAAAGTGTAAAATGAATATATGTTAGTCTATAAACATGCCAGAGTATGAACTAAGGAAAGTGTAAAATGAATATATGTTAGTCTATAAACATACCAGAGTATGAACTAAGGAAAGTGTAAAATGAATATATGTTAGTCTATAAACATGCCAGAGTATGAACTAAGGAAAGTGTAAAATGAATATATGTTAGTCTATAAACATGCCAGAGTATGAACTAAGGAAAGGGTAAAATGAATATGTGTTAGTCTATAAACATGCCAGAGTATGAACTAAGGAAAGTGTAAAATGAATATGTGTTAGTCAATAAACATGCCAGAGTATGAACTAAGGAAAGTGTAAAATGAATATATGTTAGTCTATAAACATGCCAGAGTATGAACTAAGGAAAGTGTAAAATGAATATATGTTAGTCTATAAACATGCCAGAGTATGAACTAAGGAAAGGGTAAAATGAATATGTGTTAGTCAATAAACATGCCAGAGTATGAACTAAGGAAAGTGTAAAATGAATATATGTTAGTCTATAAACATGCCAGAGTATGAACTAAGGAAAGTGTAAAATGAATATATGTTAGTCTATAAACATGCCAGAGTATGAACTAAGGAAAGGGTAAAATGAATATGTGTTAGTCAATAAACATGCCAGAGTATGAACTAAGGAAAGTGTAAAATGAATATATGTTAGTCTATAAACATGCCAGAGTATGAACTAAGGAAAGTGTAAAATGAATATATGTTAGTCTATAAACATGCCAGAGTATGAACTAAGGAAAGTGTAAAATGAATATATGTTAGTCTATAAACATGCCAGAGTATGAACTAAGGAAAGTGTAAAATGAATATATGTTAGTCTATAAACATGCCAGAGTATGAACTAAGGAAAGTGTAAAATGAATATATGTTAGTCTATAAACATGCCAGAGTATGAACTAAGGAAAGGGTAAAATGAATATGTGTTAGTCAATAAACATGCCAGAGTATGAACTAAGGAAAGTGTAAAATGAATATATGTTAGTCTATAAACATGCCAGAGTATGAACTAAGGAAAGTGTAAAATGAATATATGTTAGTCTATAAACATGCCAGAGTATGAACTAAGGAAAGTGTAAAATGAATATATGTTAGTCTATAAACATGCCAGAGTATGAACTAAGGAAAGTGTAAAATGAATATATTTTCTTCCAAGGTTTATTTAATTTGATATTTAAACTGAAAATTATTTTTCTCAGGTAACGATACAGACTTTAGTTCTCACCAAGATGTTGTATATATTCCATGTGGAAACCGGTACAATGATGACTTTTGATATGAATCTAGCATTAGAAAGGTGAGTAGATTGTGTTATAGCATTAGAAAGGTGAGTAGAATGTGTTATAGCATTAGAAAGGTGAGTAGAATGTGCTAGTATGATGAAAGACTGTTCTTCTGGTCAACAGTTTGTTCTTTATTGAAATTCCTCTGATCAAGAGACTTTAAAGTAACATGAAGTTGCTATGGAAGTATATGGAAGGTGACATTTAGCAGTTTAAAAATTCAGTTATATTTGTTTTAATATCAAAAATTATTACAGCTGAAAGAAATGTAGAAATAGTGTTTTGTTCTTGTGAATATTTAAACATGTCACTTAATGCAGTGGTAAGTGAGAAGTAATGTAATATACCCTTTATATCTTTGTTCTCATGGATGTAAGTAGTCTTGAGAAGTAATGTAATATACCCTTTATATCTTTGTTCTCATGGATGTAAGTAGTCTTGAGAAGTAATGTAATATACCCTTTATATCTTTGTTCTCATGGATGTAAGTAGTCTTGAGAAGTAATGTAATATACCCTTTATATCTTTGTTCTCATGGATGTAAGTAGTCGTGAGAAGTAATGTAATATACCCTTTATATCTTTGTTCTCATGGATGTAAGTAGTCGTGAGAAGTAATGTAATATACCCTTTATATCTTTGTTCTCATGGATGTAAGTAGTCTTGAGAAGTAATGTAATATACCCTTTATATCTTTGTTCTCATGGATGTAAGTAGTCGTGAGAAGTAATGTAATATACCGTTTATATCTTTGTTCTCATGGATGTAAGTAGTCTTGAGAAGTAATGTAATATACCCTTTATATCTTTGTTCTCATGGATGTAAGTAGTCGTGAGAAGTAATGTAATATACCCTTTATATCTTTGTTCTCATGGATGTAAGTAGTCGTGAGAAGTAATGTAATATACCCTTTATATCTTTGTTCTCATGGATGTAAGTAGTCGTGAGAAGTAATGCAACATACCCTTTATATACCCGTTATTTCTTTGTCTGATATTATTGTACTTCACCCGTTAGAGTTTCATGTAACCACTATGAATATTTACATTTAATAGTTAGCTTTAACTTTGGATATTCAGTGTTTTTGTGGATACATGAATCAGTTTTGTCTTGATGTTTGAATAATTAATTTTGTTTTCCATATTTTTAGAAAGTAAGATTTCAGAAAGCTTTTGTATAATGTGTAAATCCAAGTGAAGATGGGATCGAGTTTAATTAACTAACAACAGTTATCTGATAAGTGCAGATAGACAGAGAAATGCTTTTATGTTTATTAATTTCAGTGTAGGCCATTTAAAAAGAATTATTTGTAAAGATTACAAGATTCCAGAAGAAAAACAAGTACTTCTGATCAGTGGCGGAGAAAGTCTGGACCCTACAAGTCGTGTGTGTAGCTACAGTGCTGGTACCGACACTAGCCCGATTTTTCTCTTCAGCAAGTTAGTAATAGAATCTCCTTCACCACCCTTGCCAAGTGTTGATTATGAATCGAGTGAGCTTTCTTTCTTTATTCTAGCTGTATATTTTTCCTGGGAAGTTTATTTCATTAATGTATGTTGTTTTAGTTTGGCCATTAAGTGCTGCAAAATTCTCTCGTCAGATCTGAATGTTCTTTTCTAATGCATTAATCTGAAAGCTGTATATGTTAAATTAAAGTTTGTGGTATTTTGCATGGTTTACAATTATCTCACAGTTTCATTATATTTATTATTGGTTTAGCATCATCCTGTTCTGCTTTTACATGAGCCATCTTTTATTTCATTCTAAGTTTAGTATAAAGAAAATGTAAGATTAAACAAACAAATATTAAATTATTAAAATGTTGTAAAGAAATGACAAGAAATCCACTGGACGATAAATGTATCTCAGGACAGTTTCATAATTTGAAACGTAGTTCTCTGCTTTATTAGTAAAAGTGTTAATACCCAGACCAACCGTCCTGAGATACAGAAGCTACTTAGCACTGCTAGAGATTGAACCACTTCTATAATATTTAAATCATAAATGTTTTTAATGGGAAAATGTTTTAATGAAACCTGTGTATATGTGATAATGTTTTAATGAAACCTGTGTATATGTGATAATGTTTTAATGAAACCTGTTTATATGTGGTAGTTTTAATGAAACCTGTGTATATGTGATAATGTTTTAATGAAACCTGTATATATGTGATAATGTTTTTATGAAACCTGTGTACATGTGATAATGTTTTTATGAAACCTGTGTACATGTGATAATGTTTTAATGAAACCTGTGTACATGTGATAATGTTTTAATGAAACCTGTGTACATGTGATAATGTTTTAATGAAACCTGTGTACATGTGATAAGTTTTAATGAAACCTGTGTACATGTGATAATGTTTTAATGAAACCTGTGTATATGTGATAATGTTTTAATGAAACCTGGGTATATGTGATAATGTTTTAATGAAACCTGTGTATATGTGGTAGTTTTAATGAAACCTGTGTATATGTGATAATGTTTTAATGAAACCTGTGTATATGTGGTAGTTTTAATGAAACCTGTGTATATGTGATAATGTTTTAATGAAACCTGTGTATATGTGATAATGTTTTAATGAAACCTGTGTATATGTGATAATGTTTTAATGAAACCTGTGTATATGTGATAATGTTTTAATGAAACCTGTGTATATGTGATAATGTTTTAATGAAACCTGTGTATATGTGATAATGTTTTAATGAAACCTGTGTACATGTGATAATGTTTTAATGAAACCTGTGTATATGTGATAATGTATTTTTGTGTTATATAAAGATATGGTTGTTGAAGAAATGTTTGAGCAGTATTTCTAATTCAAATAAGGGAAAACTGTTCTTTATGAAACTTTGTTTATTTCACAAGACCTGTTCTTATTCAGACGTGAATTTTCAGTAGGTTTCTGTGTTTGATCGTTTATAGGTTGAATAAAATACATTACAAGGAACTTAAAAATTATATTTTGCACCTATGAAAAATGAAAGTGCATAACTGTCTACAGACATAAAATATACCAAGACTAGAAAAAAAACAAATGACATAATGTATCTCAATAGGTCCAGTAACATCCAGTTTATATGTTTATTTTGAAGTGACTTACGAAGCTCTTAAGAATGACAAAATCGCACGAGTTTTCACAATAGTTGTTTAGTTCTAAGAATCAGGGCTTAAAGACACTGACAGTCAAGTAAAATCAAGTTTTGATAGGAATGGTTAGAAAAAATTTGAGTGTTACGGTTGAGACATCAATAAATTTGTATAATCAGTTTATGTCATTGCTCATGTGAAATGACATCAGGACATTGTCCTTGAGTCAAGAACAGACAGACCCTTTAGCTTGGAATCTAGACAGACTCAATAGCTGAGGATTTAGACAAACCCTGATCAAGTCTTCAAAGTATTCTGTTCTAAAGCATCACAGATCTGATTATTACTGTGATTGTATATTAATATTTTCTTTTGCATGTATCACAACTTTGCAGTGAGTGGGAAACGTTTCATAAAAACAGCATGTGTACTAGACTTTTCACAGAAACCCTCAGTGTCTGAAGTAATCCACATTTGAACTCAATGTCCTTTAACTGTTACTTACTTAGAACTCAGTGTAGCTTTCCTGTTTTGATTAGTAAAGTGTAGACCTTTTTTGTTTGTTTGTAAGAACAAAATACAACAAATGATGTTGTACAGTTAACTATGGAATTTCATTAAGTTCTTATCTTTTTATTTAGGTCCAGATATGAAAAACTGTGTAGATAGTTGTATAGATATGCCTCCAACTTATGAAACTGTTGTCCATAGAGCACAATTAGCCCAGGTGTGTACATTCTCACAGAGCCATCTGTTGTCAGAACTGTAACACAAAATAACTTCCAGTGATATATGAAAAATTATTATTATAGTGTAGGTTAAAGTAATAACTTATATTTTATACAAATGTCTTCAGTACACAAGTTTGTTGAACATTTCACTGTTGAATTATAAATGCGGTGTTTGTGCATGTGTTTTTTCTTTTATAGTTTGCTTTGCAAGTTTAATGTTGAGCCATTGTTTTAATTTTTCACAGCAATTTCATGATTTAGCAAAGAAGCAGACAAGCACATGTGAGAAACTAGTACACGATCAACATCTTCAACAGCAAGGGTGGGCAGCAGTCGTTGCAAACTTAGATGATATCACAAGGTACGATTTATTATGGTAACTTTTAGATCCACTTTTCTTTATTTGTAACACCAGCTGTTTATTATTGTTTTTACTTGAATCAAGTTTCCCATTTTTCAGAAAAACAGTGAAACCAGTCAGCTGGTATTCATATGTGTTAAATAAAGTGTATAATATATTTTTCAAAATGATCATTTCACCAGTAAGGTTTTTATTTGTTAAGATTAGGAAAATAATGCTTTTAGAAAATCCAATGAAATTCCCATTTTGTTACAGTACCCCACACTTATGTTGACTGTTTCAGTGATTAAAAAGTAATATTAGACAATGTAAATTGTTTGTGATACCTACAACTTAATGATGGTAGGCTTATACAGCCAAAGTTTGAGATACTTACTTGTGGTCGTTTGTTTCTAACAGTGCATTTAGGAATAGAAGTCAGTTGTTTGTACAAAACTTCAACCAGTACTTAAAGTCTAGAGGATACCATGTGGAAATCCTTCACAAGTAAGTGTTTTTCTTTCCCTATAAACTTGACAAATAACAAAACTCATAATTTTTAAGTATATATTGCAAAGTTCTTTCAATTAAAGCTTGACATGGCTAGGTGGTCAAGGAGCTTGACTTGTAACCTAAAGGTTGTGACTCCAAATTACCATATGGGCTTGCCCTTTGAGTTGTGGGGTGTTATAATTTAATGAACAATTGCACTATTTGTTGGTGTTAACTAGGTGCCTTCCCTCTTGTCTATCACTTCTGGATAACGGACAGCACTTGCAGGTAGTCCTGTTGCACATTTGCAAGAAATTCAGAACAAACCAAAGTTCTATATCATGATCTCTCACCTCAGGTTTTCATCTTTTATAGCAGAAGGATGTAGTACTGTAATTTAACCATCAATGTAGTAATAGTACTGTTAAGAGGTAATGTTTCTAACTGGCGTAGTAATAGTACTGTTAAGAGGTAATGTTTCTAACTGGCGTAGTAATAGTACTGTTAAGAGGTAATGTTTCTAACCAATGTAGTAATAGTACTGTTAAGAGGTAATGTTTCTAACTAATGTAGTAATAGTACTGTTAAGAGGTAATGTTTCTAACCACCGTAGTAATAGTACTGTTAAGAGGTAATGTTTCTAACCACCGTAGTAATAGTACTGTTAAGAGGTAATGTTTCTAACCACCATAGTAATAGTACTGTTAAGAGGTAATGTTTCTAACCACCATAGTAATAGTACTGTTAAGAGGTAATGTTTCTAACCACCGTAGTAATAGTACTGTTAAGAGGTAATGTTTCTAACCACCATAGTAATAGTACTGTTAAGAGGTAATGTTTCTAACCACCGTAGTAATAGTACTGTTAAGAGGTAATGTTTCTAACCACCATAGTAATAGTACTGTTAAGAGGTAATGTTTCTAACCACCGTAGTAATAGTACTGTTAAGAGGTAATGTTTCTAACCACCATAGTAATAATACTGTTAAGAGGTAATGTTTCTAACCACCGTAGTAATAGTACTGTTAAGAGGTAATGTTTCTAACCACCATAGTAATAGTACTGTTAAGAGGTAATGTTTCTAACCACCATAGTAATAGTACTGTTAAGAGGTAATGTTTCTAACCACCATAGTAATAGTACTGTTAAGAGGTAATGTTTCTAACTAATGTAGTAATAGTACTGTTAAGAGGTAATGTTTCTAACCACCATAGTAATAGTACTGTTAAGAGGTAATGTTTTTAACTGGTGTAGTAATAGTGCTGATAAGAGGTAATGTTTCTAACCACCATAGTAATAGTACTGTTAAGAGGTAATGTTTCTAACCAATGTAGTAATAGTACTGTTAAGAGGTAATGTTTCTAACTGGTGTAGTAATAGTACTGTTAAGAGGTAATGTTTCTAACCACCATAGTAATAGTACTGTTAAGAGGTAATGTTTCTAACTAATGTAGTAATAGTACTGTTAAGAGGTAATGTTTCTAACCACCATAGTAATAGTACTGTTAAGAGGTAATGTTTCTAACCACCGTAGTAATAGTACTGTTAAGAGGTAATGTTTCTAACTGGTGTAGTAATAGTACTGTTAAGAGGTAATGTTTCTAACCACCATAGTAATAGTACTGTTAAGAGGTAATGTTTCTAACCAATGTAGTAATAGTACTGTTAAGAGGTAATGTTTCTAACTGGTGTAGTAATAGTGCTGATAAGAGGTAATGTTTCTAACCACCATAGTAATAGTACTGTTAAGAGGTAATGTTTCTAACCAATGTAGTAATAGTACTGTTAAGAGGTAATGTTTCTAACCAATGTAGTAATAGTACTGTTAAGAGGTAATGTTTCTAACCACCATAGTAATAGTACTGTTAAGAGGTAATGTTTCTAACTAATGTAGTAATAGTACTGTTAAGAGGTAATGTTTCTAACTGGTGTAGTAATAGTGCTGATAAGAGGTAATGTTTCTAACCACCATAGTAATAGTACTGTTAAGAGGTAATGTTTCTAACCACCATAGTAATAGTACTGTTAAGAGGTAATGTTTCTAACCACCATAGTAATAGTACTGTTAAGAGGTAATGCTTTTGTTTGATCCACCAGGCTTAGCCAGGGTTAAGGTTATCTCTCTGATTTTGTCACAACTTTATTATTAGTAAGTTGTTGTTTTTTTCATATCTCTTGTTGTTGCCATAACTTCAACCATTGTTTTGTTCTGTTATATTTTTATTTTATATTCATCAGTTTTACCCACATCTTTCTTTCTTATGCCTTTTTTATACTGTTTTTATTTGTCAGTTTTAGCCAAGACTTAAGCCTTTTGTCCAAGATACCAGTTCTACCGGCTCTATTAAATGATATTCCTCGTCACGTTGACGGCTCACTAGACAAGGACAGCACTGCATTTTCTCTCTTACAGTGGATTAGCTCGAAGGTTTGTAGTTTGCTGTATATTATTTTGATAAGTCAGTATTTAATAAAGTCCAGGGATATCTAATGAAGAACATTTTCTTTGTTATATTTGATTAAAGATTTAGTCAGTATAGGAAGTGTTTTTTTTGTGTGTCTATACATGTGACAAAAACATTGTTTTTAAACTAATTAAAAATTTGTATTTACAGAAATGTCTGTTTGCCAGTTCATATACAAGTAATTATTTCTGTTTTCTCTCTGGTAGTGTTTTATTTATTTAAACTTTAGGTTAGGTGTTTAACAAAAAACAATTACTCTTTAGAACCTTGATAGTCAAATGTCACTATTTAGTGAGTTAAGAGAAGACAAATAAGTGGTGTTGTTCAGCAGCTGCTAATTGACATTAGGGATAGCAATTTGAAGGTAGCCTTCTGTGTAATTGTGCACCAAAATTCTGTAACAAACTTTGTAATGTATGAAATACTCATATGTATGATTACACTGTTTACTAATCTAGTTTTAAAACCTTGTCTTAGAGTAGAATGGTAAATGATGTATGAAATACTCATATGTGTGACGACAGAGTTTACTAACATTCTGTCTTCACTAGAGTGTCCTGTGTAGTGTCTTTTCTAAAGTGTTTTGTGTAGTGTCTTCACTAAAGTGTTTTGTGTAGTGTCTTCACTAAAGTGTTCTGTGTAGTGTCTTCACTAAAGTGTTCTGTGTACTGTCTTTACTAGAATGTTCTGTGTACTGTCTTCACTAGAGTGTTCTGTGTACTGTCTTTTCTAAAGTGTTCTGTGTACTGTCTTTACTAGAATGTTCTGTGTACTGTCTTGACTAGAATGCTCTGTGTACTGTCTTCACTAAAGTGTTCTGTGTAGTGTCTTCACTAAAGTGTTCTGTGTACTGTCTTTTCTAAAGTGTTCTGTGTACTGTCTTGACTAGAATGTTCTGTGTACTGTCTTTTCTAAAGTGTTCTGTGTACTGTCTTGACTAGAATGTTCTGTGTACTGTCTTTTCTAAAGTGTTCTGTGTACTGTCTTGACTAGAATGTTCTGTGTACTGTCTTCACTAAAGTGTTCTGTGTAGTGTCTTCACTAAAGTGTTCTGTGTAGTGTCTTCACTAAAGTGTTTTGTGTAGTGTCTTCACTAGAGTGTTCTGTGTAGTGTCTTCACTAAAGTGTTCTGTGTAGTGTCTTCACTAGAGTGTTCTGTGTACTGTCTTCACTAGTGTTCTGTGTACTGTCTTCACTAAAGTGTTCTGTGTAGTGTCTTCACTAGAGTGTTCTGTGTACTGTCTTCACTAGAGTGTGTTCTGTGTACTGTCTTCACTAGAGTGTTCTGTGTACTGTCTTTACTAGGGGTTATTGATGTATAATAGATGAGATATTTGGGTAAGTTAGTAAACCTACTGTTCTGTATCAATGCTTAAGTTTGAACTTCACATAATGTTATATCTTTTACTGATTACCACAGAATAATAAAATATAATATATAATGTAATATAATATAATATATAATGTAATGTAATATAATATAATATATAATGTAATGTAATATAATATATAATATAATATAATATATAATATAATATAATATAATATAATATATAATGTAATGTAATAACAATAATGATGTAATGTATAATGTAATGTAATAACAATAATGATGTAATATATAATATAATGTAATAACAATAATGATGAAATGTTGTTTTATATTATTATCTAATTATTGTTTTTGTTAATTTTTCAGGATAACCAGAGTTGTTTAGAGCAAATAGGAGATCAGTGTCTGCGAGGTCTTGAACAGGTAGGTTTTTGTTATTGTCCATTTTCTTTTTGCATATAAAATTGTAAGATAGCATTATTAGTTTTAGGTTTACCTTTCTTTAAGTGAAGATAGATATATCAAACTGATTAAAGTACTTCCAGGTTTCTTCGTCTTCAATTTTCTATAATGTATTATTTAATAACAATTGAGCTTGAAACCCAGCAGTACAGATTAAGATATGTCAGTTGTAATTAGTCCAGCGTGGTCACTGTGAAGAAAGTCTTGTGTATCTTGACCGTACAAGTTTCAAAGTAATGTTTCATATTTAAAGATTATTATCGAATGTTGTTTAACTTGGTTGAAAATATACAATTTCATCCAGATGTAGTGTTATTTTGATAATTAGAATTAACATTAAGTTATGATTACTAAATCCAACTGGTTTATACTCTGTTAAAGCTTTATATAAAAGTTCAATGACTTATTTTTATAACATATAATTTTCTTTTTGGAAATTTCTTTAGTACCTTCATCTAAATCATTTAGTGTTACTAAGCATATTTTTATAATGTTGCTTTGTTTTAGCGGCTTTTTTAAGGTTCCTTTATATTTGTGAATTTCAGTTTCCATCATATTAAGTATTAACCCTTGTCATGACTTTTAGTTATCTTACACTATGTAACACAATTTTTGTTCCTGAATAGTATGTGTTATTTATTAATTGCTTATGATGCAAAAGTACAGAAAATGGCCATTATTCCCTTCAAACTTTACCTTTGTGACCTGGATAATAAAATTTAGAAATTAACCTATTTTCTATGTAAAAACAGGGAAATTTGTACATTTTTATTTACATAAGGTCTGAATAAAACAACATATGAATCAGGATTTACATGTATTTATACTAAAGTTATATAAAACTGTTTAGAAGTGAGTAGTATTTCCAGATTTGCGACTGTAATATAAACCACTTTCACGTATCAGCCCCCAAATATAGTCTCCAATCATGTTTTTGTATGTTTCCAAGTCACAAAAGCAAAGTTTGAAGAGAAAAATAGGTGTTTTCCATTTACTTTAGGCATAAGTAATTGGGAAATAACACTTTCTGCCCAGGAACAAGAAAAAGTAAACATTTTGTTACATAGTGTTATTAACCCGTTCAGAAAGTTCCATAGATTTAGTTACTCTGTGGTTATTTTTTGTTGTTGTTTTTTAATAGCAAAATTAATTTACAAGTTAAGAAGAGTTGAGTGTAATATTCACTGTTAATGGTTGTATTTAACCATATAAAATACTATTCAGCTGAGAATCACTTTCATGTTATAACTACAAATATGAACATAGTTGATATGTGTGTTTAGAACTTGTATGTCTGTAATATTTAAGGTGATTTTTCTTGACACAACAATAAATTGTAGTTATTAATGTAAATCCATTTCTTCAATGAAACACACTGTGTATGTGTGAAAAATATTTTAATAACCTTAATTGAGATGATATCTTCAAGACTTGTTTGTTTTTTATTCTCAAACCAAACAAACAGAAACTGATGTGAGTTTTATATTCTATGACCAGTTCAGTGAGAGTATGTTGGATGTTCTTCATGGGGAGATAAATGACACACTTGAAAAACTAGATAATGTAGATATGAAAGAGGTTAAAGGGCTCGAAGCTCGTCTGTACGGCCTAGAGAAACTAATGTTTGAGGCACATCGAATCGTGAGGGAACAAAGTGACCTAGCTCAAGTAAGTCGATTGTAAATTCACTCAAAGTTTATGGTCATCAAGTTTAGGTTCATAGAATTTGAATTCTTTGGTTCATTAGTTCTATTTTCCAACAGCTGCAAAAAACATTATTAATAAATTTATATAATTTAATCTTTAAACACAAAAAGTGTAATAAACTAGTTGGAAAATTAAAGCCCTTAGTTTATATGATCTTTTGTTTTGTCCAATAAAAAAATACAAGAAATATTTACCTTTATAATATCAATTTTCAAACACAGGGTTTAGTAACTGTACCCTCAACACTGGCTCTTCCAACCAGTACACCCGTACCCTCGACACTGGCTCTTCCAACCAGTACACCCATACCCTTGACATTGGCTCATCCAACCAGTACACCCGTACCCTCGATACTGGCTCATCCATACAGTATAATCATACCCTCGACACTGGCTCATCCAACCAGTACACCTGTACGTTTGACACTGGCTCATCCATACAGTATAATCATACCCTCGACACTGGCTCATCCAACCAGTACACCTGTACGTTTGACACTGGCTCATCCATACAGTATAATCATACCCTCGACACTGGCTCATCCATACAGTATAATCATACCCTAGACACTGGCTCATCCAACCAGTACACCTGTACCCTTGACACTGGCTCATCCAACCAGTACACCCATACCCTTGACATTGGCTCATCCAACCAGTACACCCGTACCCTCGATACTGGCTCATCCATACAGTATAATCATACCCTCGACACTGGCTCATCCATACAGTACACCCATACCCTTGACACTGGCTCTTCCAACCAGTACACCTGTACTCTCGACACTGGCTCTTCCAACCAGTACACCTGTACCCTCGACACTGGCTCATCCATACAGTACACCAGTACCCTCGACACTGGCTCATCCAACCAGTACACCAGTACCCTCGACACTGGCTCATCCAACCAGTACACCCATACCCTCGACACTGGCTCATCCATACAGTATAATTGAATGGAAATCTTGTAAGAAATAAGAGGTCAGTAATCAAATATAGTCACTTAAATTTTTATGGATATTTTTAAATAGGTTTTTTTCTATATATTCATAGGCATTTCTTCAGAACCAAACTAGAGCAGGTAATATTGGGGACACTTCAATTTTACCTGACCTATGTGCAAGTCACAGTCGACAGCTTCAACTAATGCTGAAAAACCACATGCAACTGGAAGGAATTTTACAAAGATGCATTGATGCAAAAAAAGAACTCTCATCAAACTTGCACATCCGACTAGGGTAAGTTGTTTTGTTGACTTCTTTTTCTAGGACTAAATCATTAAGTTAATCTTGTATACCTTCTGAAACAGTACACTAAATATCAACTAATTATCTTGTGTAACTTCTGAAACAGTAAGTATAAACAGATTGTCTTGTATACCTTCTGAAACAGTATACTAAATATCAACTGTTTACCTTCTATACCTTCTGAAACAGTATACTAAATATCAACTGATTACCTTCTATACCTTTTGAAACAGTAAGTATAAACTGATTATCTTGTATACCTTCTGAAACAGAATACTAAATATCAACTTTTCTTGTATGCCTTCTGAACCAGAATAATAAATATCAACTTGTTATCTTGTATGCCTTCTGAAACAGAATACTAAATATCAACTGATTATCTTGTATACCTCCTCAAACAGAATACTAAATATCAACTTGTTAACCTGTATACCTTCTGAAACAGAATACTAAATATCAACTTGTTAACTTGTATACCTTCTGAAACAGAATACTAAATATCAACTTGTTATCTTGTGTACATTCTGAAACAGAATACTAAATATCAACTCATCTTGTATACCTTCTGAAACAGTATACTAAATACCAACTTGTTATCTTGTGTACCTTCTGAAACAGAATACTAAATATCAACTTGTTATCTTGTGTACCTTCTAAAACAGAATACTGAATATCAACTGATCTTGTGTACCTTCTGAAACAGAATACTAAATATCAACTGATCTTGTGTACCTTCTGAAACAGAATACTAAATATCAACTGATCTTGTGTACCTTCTGAAACAGAATACTAAATATCAACTGATCTTGTGTACCTTTTGAAACAGAATAATAAATATCAACATGTTATCTTGTGTACCTTCTGAAACAGAATACTAAATATCAATTTGTTATCTTGTGTACCTTCTGAAACAGAATGCTAAATATCAACTGATCTTGTATACCTTCTGAAACAGAATACTAAATGTCAACAGATCTTGTATACCTTCTGAAACAGAATACTAAATATCAACTTGTTATCTTGTATGCCTTCTTAAACAGAATACTAAATACCAACTGATCTTGTGTATCTTCTGAAACAGAATATTAAATATCAACTTGTTATTTTGTATACCTTCTGAAACATAATACTAAATATCAAATTATCTTGTGTACCTTCTGAAACAGAATATTAAATATCAAATTATCTTGTGTACCTTCTGAAACAGAATATTAAATATCAACTTATCTTGTATACCTTCTGAAACAGAATATTAAATATCAACTTATCTTGTATACCTTCTGAAACATAATACTAAATTTCAACTTGTTATCTTGTATACCTTCTGAAAGAGAATACTAAATATCAACTTGTTATCTTGTATACCTTCTGAAACAGTGTACTAAATATCAACTTATCTTGTATGCCTTCTGAACCAGAATACTAAATATCAACTGATTACCTTGTGTACCTTCTGAAACAGAATAATAAATATCAACTTGTTACCTTGTATGCCTTCTTAAACAGAATACTAAATATAAACTGGTCTTGTATGCCTTCTGAAACAGAATACTAAATATCAATTTGTCATCTTGTGTACCTTCTTAATCAGTATACTAAATATGAACTTGTTATCTTGTATACCTCCTGAAACAGAATATTAAATATCAACTTATCTTGTATACCTTCTGAAACATAATACTAAATATCAACTTGTTATCTTGTATGCCTTCTGAAACAGAATACTAAATATCAACTAATTATCTTGTATACCTCCTCAAACAGAATACTAAATATCAACTTGTTAACCTGTATACCTTCTGAAACAGAATACTAAATATCAACTTGTTAACTTGTATACCTTCTGAAACAGAATACTAAATATCAACTTGTTATCTTGTGTACATTCTGAAACAGAATACTAAATATCAACTCATCTTGTATACCTTCTGAAACAGAATACTAAATATCAACTTGTTATCTTGTATGCCTTCTGAAACAGTATACTAAATACCAACTTGTTATTTTGTGTACCTTCTGAAACAGAATACTAAATATCAACTTATCTTGTATACCTTCTGAAACAGAATACTAAATATCAACTTGTTATCTTGTATGCCTTCTGAAACAGTATACTAAATACCAACTTGTTATCTTGTGTACCTTCTGAAACAGAATGCTAAATATCAAATGATCTTGTATACCTTCTGAAACAGAATACTAAATGTCAACAGATCTTTTATACCTTCTGAAACAGAATACTAAATATCAACTTATCTTGTGTACCTTCTAAAACAGAATAATAAATATCAACTGATCTTGTGTACCTTCTGAAACAGAATACTAAATATCAACTTGTTATCTTGTATGCCTTCTTAAACAGAATACTAAATACCAACTGATCTTGTGTATCTTCTGAAACAGAATATTAAATATCAACTTGTTATGTTGTATACCTTCTGAAACATAATACTAAATATCAAATTATCTTGTGTACCTTCTGAAACAGAATATTAAATATCAACTTATCTTGTATACCTTCTGAAACAGAATATTAAATATCAACTTATCTTGTATACCTTCTGAAACAGAATATTAAATATCAACTTATCTTGTATACCTTCTGAAACATAATACTAAATATCAACTTATCTTGTATACCTTCTGAAACATAATACTAAATATCAACTTGGTATCTTGTATACCTTCTGAAAGAGAATACTAAATATCAACTTGTTATCTTGTATACCTTCTGAAACAGTATACTAAATATCAACTTTTCTTGTATGCCTTCTGAACCAGAATAATAAATATCAACTTGTTACCTTGTATGCCTTCTTAAACAGAATACTAAATATAAACTGGTCTTGTATGCCTTCTGAAACAGAATACTAAATTTCAACTTGTCATCTTGTGTACCTTCTTAATCAGTATAC
This sequence comes from Tachypleus tridentatus, assembly GCF_004210375.1. Taxonomy (NCBI): domain Eukaryota; kingdom Metazoa; phylum Arthropoda; class Merostomata; order Xiphosura; family Limulidae; genus Tachypleus; species Tachypleus tridentatus. Next base: position 28,989,330 of record NW_027467777.1, on the reverse strand, counting down.
TAAATATCAACTTGTTATCTTGTATACCTTCTGAAACAGAATATTAAATATCAACTTGTTATCTTGTATACCTTCTGAAACATAATACTAAATATCAACTTATCTTGTGTACCTTCTGAAACAGTATACTAAATATCAACTTGTTATCTCTAAAAGAGTGTATTACATATCATCTGATTAACATAAACACCTAATTTTTAAAGTGAGGAGATTTCAAATATTTTTTTCTTTCGAGTTGAAAATTTTCATGTTGTTAAATGTTATGAATATAAGGAAATATGAAGAGTTTAAAATAAGTTTCTGATTTAATTGTAAGGTTTGGTTCATGTTATTATGATGTGACATCTCATGGACTGTTGTGAGAGAGAAAACATTATTACAAGGTGTTTACACAATTTGATATTCTTAATTTAAGAGCTGTTTTAAATATATATAAATATTTTGTTTAACCATTTTAAGTCAACTGTGTTAGGAAAGTAAATATCTGATTAAATCAGTAAAAGTTTGTGAAATACTGTTCCCCACAAGTGCACCAAATCATTCTATAAGTTTGTGAAATACTGTTCCCCACAAGTGCACCAAATCATTCTATAAGTTTGTGAAATACTGGTCCCCACAAGTGTACTAAATCAGTCTATAAGTTTGTGAAATACTGTTCCCCACAAGTATACTAAATCAGTCTTTAAGTTTGTGAAATACTGTTCTCCACAAGTGTACTAAATCAGTCTATAAGTTTGTGAAATACTGTTCTCCACAAGTTTACTAAATCAGTCTTTAAGTTTGTGAAATACTGTTCCCCACAAGTTTACTAAATCACTCTATAAGTTTGTGAAATACTGTTTTCCACAAGTGCACCAAATCACTCTATAAGTTTGTGAAATACTGGTCCCCACAAGTGTACTAAGTCAGTCTATAAGTTTGTGAAATACTGTTCCCCACAAGTGTACTAAATCAGTCTTTAAGTTTGTGAAATACTGTTCTCCACAAGTGTACTAAATCAGTCTATAAGTTTGTGAAATACTGTTCTCCACAAGTTTACTAAATCAGTCTTTAAGTTTGTGAAATACTGTTCACCACAAGTGCACCAAATCATTCTATAAGTTTGTGAAATACTGTTCCCCACAAGTGCACCAAATCATTCTATAAGTTTGTGAAATACTGTTCTCCACAAGTGCACTAAATCAGTCTTTAAGTTTGTGAAATACTGTTCTCCACAAGTGCACTAAATCAGTCTTTAAGTTTGTGAAATACTGTTCCCCACAAGTGCACTAAATCACTCTATTAGTTTGTGAAATACTGTTCCCCACAAGTGTACTAAATCAGTCTATAAGTTTGTGAAATACTGTTCCCCACAAGTGTACTAAATCAGTCTATAAGTTTGTGAAATACTGTTCCCCACAAGTGCACCAAATCACTCTATAAGTTTGTGAAATACTGTTCCCCACAAGTGCACCAAATCACTCTATAAGTTTGTGAAATACTGTTCCCCACAAGTGCACCAAATCACTCTATAAGTTTGTGAAATACTGGTCCCCACAAGTGTACTAAATCAGTCTATAAGTTTGTGAAATACTGTTCTCCACAAGTGCACTAAATCAGTCTTTAAGTTTGTGAAATACTGTTCTCCACAAGTGCACCAAATCAGTCTATAAGTTTGTGAAATACTGTTCCCCACAAGTGCACTAAATCAGTCTATAAGTTTGTGAAATACTGTTCCTCACAAGTGCACTAAATCACTCTACAAATGGAGAAAATTCATAATATGAAGAGTGGGTGTAATCTGTTTTGATAAATCTTCTTGATTGTTGGAACAAAACCCCAAATATGGTATTCAAGTATATGCTTTAAAAATAATTATTTTGACAGGGGCTTAACATATTTACATTGGTGAAGGTTTCACTGGGCAACTTCTTTGTTTAACTGGGACTGAAAGATTGGCATGGCCAGGTGGTGAGGGTACTCAACTTGTAATCTGAGGGTTGAGGGTTCAAATTCCCATCAAATCAAATGTACTTGCCCTTTGGGTTGAGGGGTTGTTATAAAACTATGGTTAATTCCACTATTTGTTGATAAAAGAGTAGCCCAAAAGTTGGTGGAGAGTGGTGATGACTATCTGCCTTCTCTCTAGTCTTACACTTCTAAATTATGGATGGCTAGTGCAAATGGCCCTCACATAGCTTTGAATAAAATTCAAAACAAATGGACAAATTTGTCTAGGTTGAACTAGTAGTTTTATTATGTCAACAAATTTTGTTTCTAGAACCAGAAGTGCCATTATGTTTGTGTCTAGATAGGGCTAAGTGTTTTATGTCAACAAGTTTTGTTTCTAGAACCAGAAGTGCCATTATGTTTGTGTCTAGATAGGGCTAAGTGTTTTATGTCAACAAGTTTTGTGTATAATTAGGGTTAGAAATTTTATTATGTTGACAAGTTTTGTGTATAGTTAGGGTTAGAAGATTTATTATGTTGACAAGCTTTGTGTCTAGATGTGCCTAGAAGTTTTATTATGGCAACAACTTTTGTGTTTAATAAGGCCTAGAAGTTTTATTAGGTTGACAACTTTTGTGTCTAATTAAGGCTAAAAGTTTTATGTCGGTAATATTCCTATCTAGTTAGAGCTGAATGTTTCACAGTGTATGTGTGTACATATTCTAATGATTTCACTGGTTTTAGAATTTTCTCTCAAAGCTATACAAAGAGCTGTCAGTGCATAACCAACCCTAATTTTTAACTGATAAATAGAGGTAAGGCATCTAGCTGTTTAGTAGTACTCACCTCTGACTCTTGAGTTACTCTTGCCTGACGAATACTATGATTAGACTGCTACTTTTAAAGCACACCTAAGTCCTCAAAGAAGGGGTCACATTCTGAGACAAATATATTTGAATATGAATCCTTGTACTGACCATCCGTGCATACTATCATTAGGTCACTCCTAGTTAATTTGCATAAAACTGAAAATAAACAAACAATAAATGGAATTGAAAAAGCAAAGTATTACATAACCTTACATTCATTTCTGTATTTTAAGATGATCAACTCAAATAAAGGTAGTGTTTAGTGTTGTTGATGACAGAACATCTTTTCTTTCCTCTTTTTCAGGTGGATAATGTATATTGAAGGGAAAATCTCTGATTTAGATAACAAACTGTCTATATACCATGAAAATTTGAAGAGACTGAAGCGCCACCTGGATGTCGTTGAACAGATTCATCTCACTCCTCAAGTTTATATCGCAGCTGTTGTTGAAGTTGTTAGAAGAAGAAAGTTCTCAACTGAGTTTCTACAGGTGTTTTATTCTTTTGCTTTCTCTGTATGTGTGCATGTAAGTGGTTTAACTGTTAGTACAGCTTGGAGACTTCAGCTCTAAACCATGTTTTCTGTGGTTTGACTATAACTATGGCTTGGAGACTACAGCTCTAAACCATATTTTCTGTGCTTTGACTGTTACAACAGCTTGGAGACTTCAGCTCTAAACCATATTTTCTGTGGTTTCACTATAACTATGGCTTAGGGACTACAGCTCTAAACCATATTTTCTGTGGTTTCACTATAACTATGGCTTGGGGACTACGGCTCTAAACCATATTTTCTGTGCTTTGACTGTTACAACAGCTTGGGGACAACAGCTCTAAACCATATTTTCTGTGGTTTCACTATAACTATGGCTTAGGGACTACAGCTCTAAACCATATTTTCTGTGGTTTCACTATAACTATGGCTTGGGGACTACAGCTCTAAACCATGTTATCTGTGGTTTGACTGTTACTACAGCTTGGGGACTACAGCTCTAAACCATATTATCTGTGGTTTGACTGTTACTACAGCTTGGGGACTACAGCTCTAAACCATATTATCTGTGGTTTGACTGTTACTACAGCTTGGGGACTACAGCTCTAAACCATATTATCTGTGGTTTGACTGTTACTACAGCTTGGGGACTACAACTCTAAACCATATTATCTGTGGTTTGACTGTTACTACAGCTTGGGGACTACAGCTCTAAACCATGTTATCTGTGGTTTGACTGTTACTACAGCTTGGGGACAACAGCTCTAAACCATGTTATCTGTGGTTTCACTATAACTATGGCTTGGGGACTACGGCTCTAAACCATATTTTCTGTGGTTTGACTATAACTATGGCTTAGGGACAACAGCTCTAAACCATATTTTCTGTGGTTTGACTATAACTATGGCTTGGGGACTACAGCTCTAAACCATGTTATCTGTGGTTTGACTGTTACTACAGCTTGGGGACTACAGCTCTAAACCATATTATCTGTGGTTTGAATGTTACTGCAGCTTGGGGACTACAGCTCTAAACCATATTATCTGTGGTTTGACTGTTACTACAGCTTGGGGACTACAACTCTAAACCATATTATCTGTGGTTTGACTGTTACTACAGCTTGGGGACTACAGCTCTAAACCATGTTATCTGTGGTTTGACTGTTACTACAGCTTGGGGACAACAGCTCTAAACCATATTTTCTGTGGTTTCACTATAACTATGGCTTGGGGACTACAGCTCTAAACCATGTTATCTGTGGTTTGACTGTTACTACAGCTTGGGGACTACAGCTCTAAACCATATTATCTGTGGTTTGACTGTTACTACAGCTTGGGGACTACAGCTCTAAACCATATTATCTGTGGTTTGACTATTACTACAGCTTGGGGACTACAGCTCTAAACCATATTATCTGTGGTTTGACTGTTACTACAGCTTGGGGACTACAACTCTAAGCCATATTATCTGTGGTTTGACTGTTACTACAGCTTGGGGACTACAGCTCTAAACCATGTTATCTGTGGTTTGACTGTTACTACAGCTTGGGGACTACAGCTCTAAACCATATTATCTGTGGTTTGACTATTACTACAGCTTGGGGACTACAACTCTAAACCATATTATCTGTGGTTTGACTGTTACTACAGCTTGGGGACTACAGCTCTAAACCATGTTATCTGTGGTTTGACTGTTACTATAGCTCTAAACCATGTTATCTGTGGTTTGACTGTTACTACAGCTCTAAACCATATTATCTGTGGTTTGACTGTTACTACAGCTCTAAACCATGTTATTCGAGTATTTCTGTTTGTTGTTTCCAGTAAAAGTCCATCATATATTTTGTACTTGTGTATGTATTGCTGTGGTTCTTTCAGTAGTAATGTCCAATCAAAACTCCTGCATCACGTCCATCATGCTGTTTGTTTGTGTGTAACTACAACATTTGTAAACTGGTATACCACATTTTTTATCTTTCTATCATTATGTATTATTATAGTGTTGTTATATAATTATATATACAGTGTACTAATAGTTGTTTGTTTTACAAAGAATTGTTTAAATAAGTACTCATGTCTTATCAGTATAGTGCACTGTTAGAATTGTTCAAATAAGTAATTGTCTTAGCAGTACAGTGCACTGTTAGAATTGTTTAAATAAGTAATTGTTCTCTAACAGTACAGTGCACTGTTAGAATTGTTTAAATAAGTAATTGTCTTAGCAGTACAGTGCACTGTTAGAATTGTTTAAATAAGTAATTGTCTTAGCAGTACAGTGCACTGTTAGAATTGTTTAAATAAGTAATTGTCTTAGCAGTACAGTGCACTGTTAGAATTGTTTAAATAAGTAATTGTCTTAGCAGTATAGTGCACTGTTAGAATTGTTAATAAATTATCATGTTTAAGGTACTTTTTATTTTTGAAACTCTCCAGTGGGCTAACTGTCTCGCCGATCACTCTCTGAATCTCCACGATGCTGAAGTTACTACTAGGAAAACATTTTATGAAACAATTTCAAATCATTTTCTTTTTGTACTTTTTCCTGGAATGGAAGACTTCCCACCTGCGTTTGCTGTGAGTAGACATTACGTGAATGTGTAATGTGATACATTACGTGAATGTGTAGCTGTAATGTGATGTGAGGATAGGTCATAAAGTCACCTTGATCCATTTACTTGTCTAATCATGTTGACTAATAACCATATAAATTAAATAATTTTTTTAAAGTTATTTATACATTTTTTATAGTAAAAGTTAAATTTTTATTTTGATTTATATCTTAAAAATTAGGGAAGTTTCACTGATTGTTCTTTCTCAGCTAAATAGGCCAGAACCATTTGATCAAGATCTTCCAAATCTCTTTGAAGAAGATATTGAATATCTTAAACAAAAGTTACCAAAATTTGCAGATGAGCTGGTAGTTCCACCAAAAGAGTTGCTTCATTGTGTTTCTGCTGTCCCACCACTTTCAGAATACATGACTAAAGGGAATCAAAGTTGTGAAAATGAATCAAACAAGTACTGTGATATAGAGAAAGAAGTGTTGGCTTATGGTGAAACATTATTAAGACCCTCAGAGTTTAAACAAACAGACAGTCAGCTTAGTTCTGCCACAGATGGTAAGAAACAATCTGTTAGAGACTGGAAAGAAGCGAGTGTTGAAGGCTTTGAACATATTGGGGCAGTAGAGAGGACAGACACTTTTCTCAAACCTACTCACAAACATAAAAGTGCAGATTTTGGACAAAAAATGTCAACAAAGGAAAGACAAAAGATATTTCGAACTCAAAGCGATGGGGATATTAAAACAATTTCAAAATATTTCACTTCTTCTGATCTATACTTTGAGTCCTCGGGTCAGCCAACGACCGATTTCTACATTGACGATTCTATGCCGTCCTCGTGCACAGAAAGTAATGCCGCATCTGGACCAGGGAGAGGAAGTTTACTGAAACACAAACATGAGTTAATTGCCAGTCTACAAAAGCAGTTAATGGAAAAAAATACGACTCTTTTGAATACTCAGGTAAGTGGTCATTTTTACTTTCTCGAATGTGATCAAAAAGCGCATCTTAAGTAATGAGAAAATATGTGAACAAAATAAAAACTTTTGATAGTGTTTGTGTCCGAAACTAATCCTCAGGTTAAACCGGTTAAGTGGTTCTTCTGTGACAGAGCAGTTCAGGAGTGCTAAAGATTGACCCACATGGGTTTCTATTAATAATATCATAACCTAAGTTTAACTGTTATATAATAACTGTCTTGTTAATAACATTGATACACTATACATGCCTGTAGTTGAAATGCTGTTATATGCAAACCTGATCTGGTGGGATTACAGATATGGTGAAAGAAGACATTAATGCTGATGATATAACCAAACTAGCTAGATAAGCTTTGTTGATTTTACAATATAGCAACATTATAAAATATAGATCCATAACCAGGTGGTGTATTGTACTGGAGGGCCATGTTATTAAATATAGATCCATAACCAGGTGGTGTATTGTACTGGAGGGCCATGTTATTAAATATAGACCATAACCATGTGGTGTATTCTAATGGAGGGCCATGTTATTAAATATAGACTATAACCATGTGGTGTATTGTAATGGAGGGCCATATTATTAAATATAGATCCATAACCAAGTGGTATATTGTACTGGAGCACAATGTTATTCAATATAGATCCACAAACAGGTGTTGTATTGTACTGGAGAGCCATGTTATTAAATATAGATCCATAACCAAGTGGTGTATTGTACTGGAGGGCCATGTTATTAAATATAGATCCATAACCAGGTGGTGTATTGTACTGGAGAGCCATGTTATTAAATATAGATCCATAACCAGGTAGTGTATTGTACTGGAGGGCCATGTTATTAAATATAGGTCCATAACCGGGTGGTGTATTGTACTGGAGAGCCATTTTACTAAATATAGGTCCATAACCAGGTGGTGTATTGTATTTGAGAGCCATATTAATAAATATAGACCATAACCATGTGGTGTATTGTAATGGAGGGCCATATTACTAAATACAGGTCCATAACGAAGTGGTGTATTGTACTGGAGAGCCATGTTATTAAATATAGATCCATAACCAGGTGGTGTATTGTACTGGATGGGCATGTTATTAAATATAGATCCATAACCAGGTGGTGTATTGTACTGGATGGGCATGTTATTAAATATAGATCCATAACCAGGTGGTGTATTTTATTGGAGAGCCATGTTATTAAATATAGATCCATAACCAGGTGGTTTATTGTACTGGAGAGCCATGTTATTAAATATAAATCCATAACCATGTGGTGTATTGTACTGGAGAGCCATGTTATTAAATATAAATCCATAACCATGTGGTGTATTGTACTGGAGAGCCATGTTATTAAATATAGGTTAGTAACCAAGTGGTGTATTCTACTGGAGGGCCATGTTATTAAATATATGTCCATAACCGGATGGTGTATTGTACTGGAGCACCAAGTTATTAAATATAGATCCACAACCAGGTGGTGTATTGTACTGGAGAGCCATGTTATTAAATATAGATCCACAACCAGGTGGTGTATTGTACTGGAGAGCCATGTTATTAAATATAGATCCATAAGCTTGTGGTGTATTGTACTGGAGGGCCATGTTATTAAATATAGGTCCATAACCGGGTGGTGTATTGTACTGGAGAGCAATTTTATTAAATATAGGTCCATAACCAGGTTGTGTATTGTACTGGAGGTCCATGTTTTTAAATATAGATCCATAACCGGTTGATGTATTGTAATGGAGGGCCATGTTATTAAATATACGTCCATAACCAGGTGCTGTATTGTACTGGAAAGCCATGTTATTAAATATAGATCCATAATCATTTGGTGTATTGTACTGGATAGCCATGTTATTAAATATAGATCCATAACCAAGTGGTGTATTGTATTGGAGGCCATGTTATTAAATATAGGTCCATTACCAAGTGGTGTATTTTCCTGGAGAGCCATGTTATTAGATATTAGTCCATAACCATGTGGTGTATTGTACTAGAGGACCATGATGATTTTACAATATAGCAACATTATTAAATATAGGTCCAAAACCAAGTTGTGTATTGTACTGGAGAGCCATGTTATTAAATATACTTCCAAAACCAAGTGCTGTATTGTACTGGAGGTCCATGTTTTTAAATATAGATCCATAACCGGGTGATGTATTGTACTGGAGGGCCATTAATTAAATATAGGTCCATAACCAGGTGGTGTATTGTACTGGAGAGCCATGTTACTAAATATAGGTCCATAACCAGGTGGTGTATTGTACTGGAGAGCCATGTTACTAAATATAGGTCCATAACCAGGTGGTGTATTGTACTGGAGAGCCATGTTATTAAATATAGATCCATAACCAGGTGGTGTATTGTATTGGAGAGCCATGTTATTAAATATAGACCATAACCATGTGGTGTATTGTAATGGATGGACATATTATTAAATATAGATCCATAACCAAGTGGTATATTGTACTGGAGCACCATGTTATTAAATATAGATCCATAACCAAGTGGTATATTGTACTGGAGCACCATGTTATTCAATATAGATCCATAACCAGGTGGTGTATTGTACTGGAAGGCCATGTTATTAAATATAGATCCATAATCAGTTTGTGTATTTTACTGTATAGCCATGTTATTAAATATAGATCCATAACCAAGTGGTGTATTGTACTGGAGGGCCATGTTATTAAACATAGTTTCATAACCAAGTGGTGTATTGTATTGGAGGGCCATGTTATTAAATATAGGTCCATTACGAAGTGGTGTATTTTTCTGGAGATCCAGGTTATTAAATATAAGTCCATAACCAGGTGGTGTGTTGTTCTAGAGGACCATGATGATTTTACAATATAGGAACGTTATTAAATATAGGTCCAAAACCAAGTTGTGTATTCTACTTGAGATCCATATTATTAAATATAGGTCCAAAACCAAGTGGTGCATTGTACTGGAGGGCCATGTTATTAAATATAGATCCATAACTACTGGAGGGCCATGTTAATGAATATAGATCCATATCTACTGGAGGGCCATGTTATTAAATATAGATCCATGACCAGGTGGTGTATTGTATTGGAGGTCCATGTTATTAAATATGGTCCAAAACCAAGTGGTGTATCGTACTGGATTTCCATATTATTAAATATTGATCCATAACCAAGTGGTATATTCTATATTCTATTGGAGGGCCATGTTATTAAATATACATCCGTAACCAGTTGATGTATTGTACTGGAGGGCCATGTTATTAAGTATAGATCCATATCTACTGGAGGGCCATGTTATAAATATAGATCCATATATACTGGTGGGCCATGTTATTAAATATAGATCCATGACCAGGTGGTGTATTGTATTGGAGGGCCATGTAATTAAATATATGTCCATAACCAGTTGGTGTATTGTACTGGAGAGTCATGTTATTAAATATAGATCCATAACCAAGTGGTGTATTCTATTGGAGGGCCATGTTATTAAATATACATCTGTAACCAGGTGGTGTATTGTACTGGAGAGCCATTTTATTAAATATAGGTCCATATCTAGGTGGTGTATTGTACTGGAAAGCCATGTTATTAAATATAGGTAGGTAACCAGGTGGTGTATTGTACTGGATGTCCATGTTTTTAAATATAGATCCATAACCGGGTGATGTATTGTATTGGAGGGCCATGTTGTTAAATACAGGTCCATAACCAAGTGGTGTATTGTACTGGAGAGCCATGTTATTAAATATAGATCCACAACCAAGTGGTGTATTGTACTTGATGGCCATGTTGATTATACAATATAGCAACATTATTAAATATAGATCCATATCCAGGTGGTGTATTGTACTGGAGAACCATTTTATTAAATATAGATCTGTAACCAGGTTGTGTATTGTACTGCAGGGCCATGTTATTAAATATAGATTTATAACCAGGTGGTGTATTGTACTGGATAGCCATTTTATTAAATATAGATCCACAACCAGGTGGTTTATTGTACTGGAGAGCCATGTTATTAAATATAGGTTAGTAACCAAGTGGTGTATTGTACTGGAGGGCCATGTTATTAAATATAGATCCGGATCCGGTTGGTGTATTGTATTGGAGAGACATTTCATTAAATATAGGTCCATAACCAGGTTGTGTATTGTATTGGAGAGCCATGTTATTAAATATAGGTCCATTACCAGGTTGTGTATTGTATTGGAGATCAATGTTATTAAATATAGATCCATAACCAAGTGGTGTATTGTACTGGAGGGCCATGTTATTAAATATAGATCCATAACCGAGTTGTGTATTGTACTGGAGGACCATGTTATTAAATAAACGTCCATAACCAGGTGGTGTATTGTACTGGAAGGCCATGTTATTAAATATAGATCCATAATCATTTGGTGTATTTTACTGTATAGCCATGTTATTAAATATAGATCCAAAACAAAGTGGTGTATTGTACTGGAGGGCCATGTTATTAAACATAGATTCATAACCAAGTGGTGTATTGTATTGGAGGGCCATGTTATTAAATATAGGTCCATTACGAAGTGGTGTATTTTTCTGGAGATCCAGGTTATTAAATATAAGTCCATAACCAGGTGGTGTGTTGTTCTAGAGGACCATGATGATTTTACAATATAGGAACGTTATTAAATATAGGTCCAAAACCAAGTTGTGTATTGTACTTGAGATCCATGTTATTAAATATAGATCCATAACTACTGGAGGGCCATGTTATTAAGTATAGATCCATATCTACTGGAGGGCCATGTTAATAAATATAGATCCATATCTACTGGAGGGCCATGTTATTAAATATAGATCCATGACCAGGTGGTGTGTTTTATTGGAGGGCCATGTTATTAAATATGGTCCAAAACCAAGTGGTGTACCGTACTGGATTTCCATATTATTAAATATTGATCCATAACCAATTGGTATATTCTATATTCAATTGGAGGGCCATGTTATTAAATATACATCCGTAACTAGTTGATGTATTGTACTGGAGGGCCATGTTATTAAGTATAGATCCATATCTACTGGAGGGCCATGTTATAAATATAGATCCATATATACTGGTGGGCCATGTTATTAAGTATAGTTCCATATCTACTGGAGGGCCATGTTATAAATATAGATCCATATATACTGGCGGGCCATGTTATTAAATATAGATCCATGACCAGGTGGTGTATTGTATTGGAGGGCCATGTAATTAAATATATGTCCATAACCAGGTGGTGTATTGTACTGGAGAGTCATGTTATTAAATATGGGTCCACAACCAAGTGGTGTATCGTACTGGCTTTCCATATTATTAAACATTGATCCATAACAATGTGGTGTATTGTACTGGAATGCCATGTTATTAAATATAGATCCATAACCAAGTGGTGTATTCTATTGGAGGCCATGTTATTAAATATACATCTGTAACCAGGTGGTGTATTGTACTGGAGAGCCATTTTATTAAATATAGGTCCATATCTAGGTGGTGTATTGTACTGGAAAGCCATGTTGTTAAATACAGGTCCTTAACCAAGTGGTGTATTATACTGGAGAGCCATGTTATTAAATATAGATCCATAACCAAGTGGTGTATTGTACTGTAGGGCCATGTTGATTTTACAATATAGCAACGTTTTAAATAAAGATCCATATCCAGGTGGTGTATTGTACTGGAGAGTCATGTTATTAAATATAGGTTAATAACCAAGTGGTGTATTCTACTAGAGGGCAATGTTATTAAATATAGGTCCATAACCAGGTGGAGTATTGTACTGGAGAGCAATTTTATTTAATATAGCTCCATAACCAAGTGGTGTATTGTACTGGACAGCCATGTTATTAAATATAGATCCATAACCAAGTGGTGTATTGTACTGGAACGCCATGTTATTATATATAGATCCACATCCAGGTGGTGTATTGTACTGGAGATCCATGTTATTAAATATAGATCCATAACCAAGTGGTGTATTGTACTGGAGGTCCATGTTATTAAATATAGATCCATAACCATGTGGTGTATTGTACTGGAGCACCATGTTATTAAATATAGATCCACAACTAGGTGGTGTATTGTACTGGAGAGCCATGTTATTAAATATAGATCCATAACCAAGTGGTGTATTGTACTGGACAGCCATGTTATTAAATATAGATCCATAACCAAGTGGTGTATTGTACTGGAGGGCCATGTTATTAAATATAGATCCTCAACCAGGTGGTGTATTGTACTTGAGAGCCATGTTATTAAATATAGATCCACAACCAGGTGGTGTATTGTACTGGAGAGCCATGTTATTAAATATAGATCCATAACTATGTGGTGTATTGTACTGGAGAGCTATGTTTTTAAATATAGGTTAATAACCAAGTGGTGTATTGTACTGGAGGGCCAAGTTATTAAATATAGGTCCATAACTGGGTGGTGTATTGTACTGGAGAGCACTTTTATTAAATATAGCTCCATAACCAGGTTGTGTATTGTACTGGAGGTCCATGTTTTTAAATAGAGGTCCATAACCAAGTGGTGTATTGTACTGGAGAGCCATGTTACTAAATATAGGTCCATAACCAGGTTGTGTATTGTATTGAAAAGCCATCTTATTAAATATAGACCATAACCATGTGGTGTATTGTACTGGAGGGCCATGTTGATTTTACAACATAGCAACATTATTATATATAGATCCACATCCAGGTGGTGTATTGTACTGGAGATCCATGTTATTAAATATAGATCCATAACCAAGTGGTGTATTGTACTGGAGGTCCATGTTATTAAATATAGATCCATAACCATGTGGTGTATTGTACTGGAGCACCATGTTATTAAATATAGATCCACAACTAGGTGGTGTATTGTACTGGAGAGCCATGTTATTAAATATAGATCCATAACCAAGTGGTGTATTGTACTGGAGAGCCTTGTTATTAAATATAGATCCATAACCAAGTGGTGTATTGTACTGGAGGGCCATGTTATTAAATATAGATCCATAACCAGGTGGTGTATTGTACTGGAGAGCCATATTATTAAATATAGTTTAGTAACCAAGTGGTGTATTGTACTGGAGGGCCATGTTATTAAATATAGGTCCATAACCGGGTGGTGTATTGCACTGGAGAGCCAGTTCATTAAATATAAGTCCATAACCAGTTGGTGTATTGTACTGGAAAGCCATGTTATTAAATATAGGTCCAAAGCCAAGTGCTGTATTGTACTGGAGGGCCATGTTATTAAATATAGATCCAATACCAGGTGGTGTATTGTACTGGAGAGCCATGTTATTAAATATAGATCCATAACCAACTGGTGTATTGTACTGGATAGCCATATTATTAAATATAGATTCATAACGAAGTGGTGTATTGTACTGGAGCGCCATGTTATTAAATATAGATCCACATCCAGGTGGTGTATTGTACTGGAGATCCATGTTATTAAATATAGATCCATAACCAAGTGGTGTATTGTACTGGAGGTCCATGTTATTAAATATAGATCCATAACCATGTGGTGTATTGTACTGGAGCACCATGTTATTAAATATAGATCCACAACTAGGTGGTGTATTGTACTGGAGAGCCATGTTATTAAATATAGATCCATAACCAAGTGGTGTATTGTACTGGAGGGCCATGTTATTAAATATAGATCCTCAATGAGGTGGTGTATTGTACTTGAGAGCAATGTTATTAAATATAGATCCACAACCAGGTGGTGTATTGTACTGGAGAGCCATGTTATTAAATATAGATCCATAACCATGTGGTGTATTGTACTGGAGAGCTATGTTTTTAAATATAGGTTAATAACCAAGTGGTGTATTGTACTGGAGGGCCAAGTTTTTAAATATAGGTCCATAACTGGGTGGTGTATTGTACTGGAGAGCACTTTTATTAAATATAGCTCCATAACCAGGTTGCGTATTGTACTGGAGGTCCATGTTTTTAAATATAGGTCCATATCCAGGTGGTGTATTGTACTGGAGAGTCATGTTATTAAATATAGGTTAATAACCAAGTGGTGTATTCTACTAGAGGGCAATGTTATTAAATATAGGTCCATAACCAGGTGGTGTATTGTACTGGAGAGCAATTTTATTTAATATAGCTCCATAACCAGGTTGTGTATTGTACTGGAGTTCCATGTTTTTAAATATAGATCCTTAACCAAGAGGTGTATTGTCCTGGAGAGCCATGTTATTAAATATAGATCCATAACCAAGTGGTGTATTGTACTGGAACGCCATGTTATTATATATAGATCCACATCCAGGTGGTGTATTGTACTGGAGATCCATGTTATTAAATATAGATCCATAACCAAGTGGTGTATTGTACTGGAGGTCCATGTTATTAAATATAGATCCATAACCATGTGGTGTATTGTACTGGAGCACCATGTTATTAAATATAGATCCACAACCAGGTGGTGTATTGTACTGGAGAGCCATGTTATTAAATATAGATCCATAACCAAGTGGTGTATTGTACTGGAGAGCCATGTTATTAAATATAGATCCATAACCAAGTGGTGTATTGTACTGGAGGGCCATGTTATTAAATATAGATCCTCAACCAGGTGGTGTATTGTACTTGAGAGCCATGTTATTAAATATAGATCCACAACCAGGTGGTGTATTGTACTGGAGAGCCATGTTATTAAATATAGATCCATAACCATGTGGTGTATTGTACTGGAGAGCTATGTTTTTAAATATAGGTTAATAACCAAGTGGTGTATTGTACTGGAGGGCCAAGTTATTAAATATAGGTCCATAACTGGGTGGTGTATTGTACTGGAGAGCACTTTTATTAAATATAGCTCCATAACCAGGTTGTGTATTGTACTGGAGGTCCATGTTTTTAAATAGAGGTCCATAACCAAGTGGTGTATTGTACTGGAGAGCCATGTTACTAAATATAGGTCCATAACCAGGTTGTGTATTGTATTGAAAAGCCATCTTATTAAATATAGACCATAACCATGTGGTGTATTGTAATGGAGGGCCATGTTGTTAAATATAGGTCCTTAACCAGGTGGTGTATTGTACTGGAGAGCCTTGTTATTAAATATAGATCCATAACCAAGTGGTGTATTGTACTGGAGGGCCATGTTGATTTTACAACATAGCAACATTATTAAATATAGATTCACAACCAGGTGGTGTATTGTACTGGAGAGCCTTGTTATTAAATATAGATCCATAACCAAGTGGTGTATTGTACTGGAGGGCCATGTTATTAAATATAGATCCATAACCAGGTGGTGTATTGTACTGGAGAGCCATATTATTAAATATAGTTTAGTAACCAAGTGGTGTATTGTACTGGAGGGCCATGTTATTAAATATAGGTCCATAACCGGGTGGTGTATTGCACTGGAGAGCCAGTTCATTAAATATAAGTCCATAACCAGGTGGTGTATTGTACTGGAAAGCCATGTTATTAAATATAGGTCCAAAGCCAAGTGCTGTATTGTACTGGAGGGCCATGTTATTAAATATAGATCCATAACCAGGTGGTGTATTGTACTGGAGAGCCATGTTATTAAATATAGATCCATAACCAACTGGTGTATTGTACTGGATAGCCATATTATTAAATATAGATCCATAACCAAGTGGTGTATTGTAGTGGTGTATTGTACTGGGGTGTATTGCCATGTTATTAAATATAGATCCACATCCAGGTGGTGTATTGTACTGGAGATCCATGTTATTAAATATAGATCCATAACCAAGTGGTGTATTGTACTGGAGGTCCATGTTATTAAATATAGATCCACAACTAGGTGGTGTATTGTACTGGAGAGCCATGTTATTAAATATAGATCCATAACCAAGTGGTGTATTGTACTGGAGGGCCATGTTATTAAATATAGATCCTCAACCAGGTGGTGTATTGTACTTGAGAGCCATGTTATTAAATATAGATCCATAACCAGGTGGTGTATTGTACTGGAGAGCCATGTTATTAAATATAGATCCATAACCATGTGGTGTATTGTACTGGAGAGCTATGTTTTTAAATATAGGTTAATAACCAAGTGGTGTATTGTACTGGAGGGCCAAGTTATTAAATATAGGTCCATAACTGGGTGGTGTATTGTACTGGAGAGCACTTTTATTAAATATAGCTCCATAACCAGGTTGTGTATTGTACTGGAGGTCCATGTTTTTAAATAGAGGTCCATAACCAGGTTGTGTATTGTTTCGAAAAGCCATCTTATTAAATATAGACCATAACCAGGTGGTGTAGTGTACTGGAGAGCCATGTTATTAAATATAGATCCATAACCAGGTGGTGTATTGTACTGGAGAGCCATGTTATTAAATATAGATCCATAACCAGGTGGTGTATTGTACTGGAGAGCCACGTTATTAAATATAGGTCCAAAACCAAGTGGTGTATTGTACTGGAGAGCCGTGTTATTAAATATAGATCCATAAACAGGTGGTTTATTGTTCTGGAGGTCCATGTTATTAAATATAGATCCATAAACAGGTGGTTTATTGTACTAGAGGGCCATGTTATTAAATATAGGTCCATAACCAGGTGGTGTATTGTATTGAAAAGCCATGTTATTAAATATAGACCATAACCATGTGGTGTATTGTACTGGAGGGCCATG